>NC_042998.1:96842576-97109999 GCF_006345805.1 Octopus sinensis
ATATATATATATATATATACTTTATTTGTATGTATGTATGTATGTATGTATGTATGTACATATGTGTGTGTGTGTGTGTGTGTGTGTGTGTATCATCATCATCATTTAATGTCCATTTTCCATGCTGACATGGGTTGGACGGTTTGACAGAACTGGTAAGCCAAATAGCTGCACCAAATTCCAATCTGATTTGGCATTGTTTTTACAGCTGGATGCCCTCCCTAACACCAAGAACTCGAAGAGTGTAGTAGGTGCTCACAACCTCAAGATTGTGAGTTCAATTCATGGGTTGGGTAATATTTTGTGTCCTTGTGTATGACACTTCAATTCATGTTACAACAGGCTACTCAGCTGTAAACAAGTACAAGCCCAGTGCTGGTGCTTTCCTCCATTCTTTCAGCTATCATATCATGGGTGTTCCACTAGGTCAAAGGTTTGAGATCAAAAAGGTGTCTATGTCTGTTCCAAACTGAATAGGGAGCTAGAGACCTGAAACAATTAGGAAAAGCATAGTACATGCTACCAAGTCTCCCTAGATTCCAACTGATAGCCATGATTTAGTATTAACACCATAGCAAGGAAGAAAAATTATGTAGACACAGATCCTATTTTGTTTTCTCATAAATGATGGAGAGGGCTATGATAGAAACACCTGTCCAAGGTGCCCCGCACTGGGAGTTAACCTAAGGTTGGAAAACGAGAGTCTTACCTACACAGCCACACTTGCACCTATCTACGCCTGTGCCAACATATATATAAACACACACACACACACACACACACATATATATTATATATATATATAGGGAGAGTTTATGAAAAAAACAAAAGATGAAGACAGGTGATGTACAAAACAAACAGATGTATTAATATAATGCTCAGGAATAGAAAAAGTATTTTATGTTTCGAGCCTATGCTCTTCTACAGAAAGGGACACAGAAAAAACAAGGAGAGAAACAAGGAGAGAAAAAAAATGTGTGTAGTGGCTAACGATGAGAGAGAGAGAGAGAGAATTTACAATTTAAAGGAAAAATCCAGAGGAATAATTACAAGGTAGCTAAATGTTGCTTAAGTGTGCATATGAATATAAATACGTTACATTTAATAGGACTTTCTATCTCTGTTAACATGTCTGTTTGATGAGTTTATTATTTACTAGCAGTATTGCCCGGCGTTGCTCGGGTTTGTAAGGGAAATAACTATATAAGCATTTTTAGAGAGTTACTTCCTTTATAGATGCCAATTCGGGCTTTCTTAGCCATTTCTGTTTTGGTGTCTTCAAGCCATGAAGTCGTTGTTCTAAAAGAACGCTGGTCTCCTTGACAACGCATTACGACGTTGATTTCCTTAAACTCCCTTCCCCACAGCTTCACGAGGGAGGGAAGAAGGGGGAGAAGCAAACACAGGTGCAGGTGTTTGAGCGTGGACGCCAACTCCGCCGCCATCGACACACGAAAAATTATGCATTAAAATGGAATAAAAAATGATGTTAAATTATTTTTAAAATCGTAGACTCATCGTAGACGCGTGCTAATAGCCAGACGGGCTTGATATTAATCACGACTATAAGATACTCGAATTTGGTTAAACTGCACCGCAAAATGTGGGAGGAGTTAGGAATCTAAATCGTAGGAGACAGACACTCACACAACTACAGTTTTATATATATAGATATCCTTCGTGAAAAGATTGATGCATTGCTGACAATAATTTATCCTGTCAGAGATTTTGGTGTGCATCTGTTGAAACATATGTAGAAGAATTCAAGATATAAATGGTTTAACAACATCCTGAGAGTTTGTCTCCTTGTTCAATTTTCCTATATATATAATATATATATATATAGGTGCAGGAGTAGCTGTGTGTTAAGTAGCTTGCTTACCAACCACGTGGTTCTGGGTTTAGTCCCACTGCATGGCACCTTGGGCAAAACTCTACTATAGCCTCAAGCCATCCAAAACCTTGTGAGTTGATTTGATAGACAGAAACTGAAAGAAGCCTGTCATATGTATATATATATGTTTGTCCCCCCAACCCCCAACCACCATCGCTTGATGACCAATTCTGGTATGTTTACATCCCTATAACTTAGCCGTTTGGCAAAAGAGGCTGATAGAATAAGTACTAGGCTTACAAAGAATAAGTCCTGGGGCCTATTTGTTCAACAAAAAGTGGTGCTCCAACATGGCAGCAATCAAATGATTGAAACAAATAAAAGAGTAAAAGAGAATATATACATTTATATATATCTAATTCTTATGCTTTCCTAAGACTTGGGAAGGGACTGGTGACACAAACTTTCATTCAAACTTTGAATTTGGTGATACTAGCTGTGGCTTCTAGCTCGCTCTGATACTGAATTGAGTTGGTGCCTTCTAGTATCTCAAAATTCAATATACAATCATTCATGATTGTTTGTATCCTGCGCTGATGAGAGAAGAAGTATGGGTAAAGTAGAATTATCTAATTCTTATGCTTTCCTAAGACTTGATCTCGAAACGTACGTCCGTAGGTGACTTAAAACTGTATGATAGATTGCCGTTAATTCATTCTCTCTTACCTGTTTGTGTTTGCCTTTCAAATGCTGTGTTTTTGCTGAGATCTCCCTTTTAGTAGAAGAAATAGCTATAATCTCTTTGACTGCTATTTCTAAATTCGGTGTGCGGTAAGGCAATTCGTTGCTAAACCCTTAATTGCTTAGTATTACTTAAATTTTCCTCGAATGAGGCTTTTACATGCCGAAGACTACTTGGTGTAATTGATAATTATTCCAAATTAATTAATTTCACCCTTCATTGTTACTGATATATATATATATATATTATATATATATATATATATAATATATATATATATATTGCCAGAGCAGCTAACTGGCTTCCGTGCCACATAAGAATCACCATTCAAGCGTGATCGCTACCAGCATCACCTTACTGGCACTTGTGCCGGTAGCATGTGAAGAAAACATTCAAGTGTGATCATTGCCAGTGCTGCTGGACTGGCTCCTGTACAGGTGGCATGTAAAGAACACCATCTGACCGTGGCCATTGCCAGTGGCACATAAAAGCACCCACTACACTCTCGGAGTGGTTGGCTTTAGGAAGGGCATCCAACTGTAGAAACACTGCCAGATTAAGATTGGAGCCTGGTGCAGTCATCTGGTTCGCCAGTCCTCAGTCAAATCGTTCAACCCATGCTAGCATGGAAAGCGGATGTTAAATGATGATGATGATATACTGCAGAGAGAGCAAGGCAGATAAGCAGAAGTAGGTTTGAGACATATTTACATAACGTATAAAATACAGATTACAGAATAAAAAAAGAAAACAAAACAGAACAGAAGAATTATTTGAAGTATTATCTTGACAGCTATATTTCAAGTCAGCCATAACTTACATAATAGCCACATTTTATGCAAAATATGTCATAGGTGTGTATCCTACAAGTCTCAATATATACATTTTATATATAATTAATTAATAAGGGTGAGAGAATTAGATACTAATTTAATAGTATATCTATTCAACATATATATATATATATATATGGCTGTATGGTAAGAAGCTTAGTTCCCAACTACACAGTTCCAGTTTCAGTCCCACTGTGTGGCACCTTGGGCAATTATCTTTTACTATAGCCTCGGGTCGACAAAAGCCTTGTGAGTAAAATTTTGTAGACAGAAACTGAAAGAAGCCCATCGCAGTAAGGAAGTCCTGGGCATTTCTGACTCTCCTGTCAAAGCCCTCCACAGTGAATATTGGGACCTCATACTCCAAGAGCAGGCAAAGAATCTGGAAGGATGCCCTGCTAAAAATTACCTTCAAACAGACAACAGCAAATTATAGATGGAACCTATGGGTCTATTCAACCTCTTTATACACACACACACTATATATATATATATATATATATATATATATATATATATATATATATATATATATATATATATATATATACATATATATATATATATATAATATATATATATATATATAAAACTAGCTTAAAAGCTGCCCTATCAAGTGGGTGGCTTTTAAGCTGGCTCTTGTGGAGGACTTTCATTGGGCCTTGGGCCCAACAATGACACTTCATGCATAGAGTACAATAATTTTCAAGCAATGAACAATTTTCATCAAAACAATGATATAATTTGTCTGCTTGGAACTTATTGCAAATCTGCATGATAAACAACAATTTTCGTCTTCCCATTCAGTGATCAGTACTATTTTTTTTCCTGTCTAACCACTTTCTCTCTCTCTCACTCTCTCTCTCTCTCTCTCTGTTGATTGTTTTCAACCATCACCATCACCAGTACCACCACCATCGTCACCACAACTGCCATACATACACCATCCATTCAGACTTCTGATACCACCACCATCAACACCTTTGACTTCACTGCCTTCCCTTCAACCACCATCACTATGTGCTAGTATAGGAGTATATGTTCATAGTTAATCACTTGTAGTAAACTGTATTGAGAATGTAATATCGTTCTTCTTTATCATTTAAGGAATGATATATTATATAACTCTTCTACTTGTTTCAGCCATTTGACTGTGGCCATGCTGGAGCACTGCCTTTAGTCAAGCAAATCGACCCCAGGACTTATTCTTTGTAAGCCTAGTACATATTCTATCGGTCTCTTTTGCCGAACCGCTAAGTTACATGGACGTAAACACACCAGCATCGGTTGTAAAGCAATGTTTGGGGGACAAACACAGACACACAAACATATATACACACATACACACACATATATATATACATATATACGACAGGCTTCTTTCAGTTTCTGTCTACCAAATCCACTCACAAGGCTTTGGTCGGCCCGAGGCTATTGTAGAAGACACTTGCCCTAGGTGCAACGCAGTGGAACTGAACCCGGAACCATGTGGTTCGTAAGCAGCCTACTTACCAAACAGCCACTCCTACACCTCCACGCAACCACTCCTACACCTGTACACAATTAATAGATAGCTAGTATTTAGCAAAGTAAACAACTTATGATTCCCATTGAACAGGGTATCAATATTTGCTCGAAATAAGGCGATGTCAGCAGAATCATTAGCACGCCGGACGAAATGCCGCTAAGCACTTTCTGAGTTCAAATTCCGACGAGGTCAACTTTGCCTTACATTTTTTCAGGGTCAATAAAATAATTACGAGTCAAGGACTGGAGTTGACGTAATCGACTGATCCCTTCCCTCGAAATTGCTGGCCTTGTGCCAAAATTTGAAAACAATATTTCCATGAAATAAGGCAAAATCGTTAGCACGCCGAGCAGCCGCTACGTTCTGAGTTCAAATTCCGCCGAGGTTGACTTTGCCTTTCATCCTTTCGGGGTCGATTAAATAAGTACCAGTTACGCACTGGAGTCGATATAATCGACTTAATCCGTTAGTCTGTCCTTGTTCGTTCCCTCTCTGTTTAGCCCCTTGTGGGTAGTAAAGAAATAGAAATAGGTATTTCGTCTGTCTTTACGTTCAGAGTTGAAATTCCGCCGAGGTCGACTTTGCCTTTCATCCTTTCGGAGTTGATAAAATAAGTACCAGTTGCGCACTGGAGTCAATGAAATCGACTATCCCCTTCCCCCAAAATCACAGACCCTGTGCCTAAAGTAGAAAGGGATAGTTCCATGAAATTCAAATATAATGAAAGTACCCTGTCTCAGAAGTTGATAGACAGAAACACACTGGTAACTATTAGATTTTTAACAAAATCGTTAGCGTACCAGACAACATGCTTAGCAGCATTTCAACGGGTTTTTATGTTCTTAGTTCAAATGCTGCCAAGGTCGACGTTGCCTTTGATCCTTTCGAGGTCGATAAAATAAGTACCTTCCCACTCTCCTCAAAATCTCTGGCTTTCTGTCAAAATTAGAAAGGATAGTGTGTGTGTGTACTTATAAAAAAAATAATTTTAAAAACTCATACATATACCTACACATACATATACACGCACACAATTATTTTCATTTTTTTTTTTGTTCCATTTTTTTTTAATTCATAAAATAAAAACATTTTTAATTTGATGTAATATTTTCTTTTCGGTAAAATGTTTAAGTTATCGCTACATCATGATTTATTTATTTATTTATTTATCTATTTATAAGTTGCACTCAGAAGTCCTTTGTGTTATTTGCTTATTTTCTGTAAACAGAAAGCTTCTTAACGACAGCTTAGGCGTTGCAGGTTGCTTTTCAACTGTGTCGGGCTTTTTCTCAGTGCAAGGTGCTCGTTCAGTAACAACTTTAGTTGACTGTCAAATAAAATATCTATAGCTTTCCATGCACGACAGTTCCACCCTCACCCTCTCTCTCTCTCTCTCTCACACACGTGTTTGTCTTGAGATTTGATTTTGTGTATTTTTGTAGTTACATTTCTAAAAAAGCGGGTGTTCCTTCGCTACACTATCGAAACGTCAATTTTACGCCATAAGCGTCGATACATCTTGAATTTGACTCATTATATATTTCAAATTACATATTACATACTACTACATACATATTCTTTTATACTCTAGGCATAAAGGCCCGAAAGTTTGGGGATGGAACCGGACGATTAGATCGATCCAGTACGCAACTGGTACTTAATTTATCGACCCCGAAAGGATGAAAGGCAAAGTCGACCTCGGCGGAATTTGAACTCAGAACGTAAAGACAGACGAAATACAGTGACGTGCTAACGTACTACTACATAGATATTACATACTTCAACCCTTATTATTTAAAAAAAAATCGTTCATTTCAATAATAATTTCTTTAATGTGGAAACCAATAAGGTGATTGTACAAAATACGAGACGAAAATGCTATAGAACCGTTTTAATTCTCCTTGTTACAGATGGCACATGGATGTGAAGATATTTATGATAAGAAAAATATTTTATTACGTTTATGTTTTTGTTTTGCTAGATTCTTGATGTGAAATCGTATGTTGGACCATCCCTAAGTATAACAATAAAAATATTTTAGATTTCTACCAACATCAATTATAGAATTTTTTCTAAAAATTGCAATTGGGCTGAATCTTCACGCAGCTATTGCTAAAATAACGAAGGTAAACAGATTCCGATGGAGAAAAAAAAGGATATAGAATTTCGAAACACCTTCAGTAAAAATTAAATAGGTATATAATTTAGATAATATGACTAGTTCGGAATATAAGACTAACAGACAATTTGTGAAATTCGTAAATATTTAAGTTATTATGTCGAGGGTAGAAAGAAAATCCTAATCAAATATTTAGGTTAGCCTGAAACGTCAGTATTCTTTTACTCGTTTGTATATTCATATGGAGTATACATACTTCTATATTTAACTCTATGATTAAAAGGAATTTCACAATGAAACCAAGGGAATCTTTAAATTTAAGCGGTTGTTACTTTCATACTGCCAAATCTCAACCCGCTCTTAAGTACACCACTAAAATAGGTTACATGTTATTTTTACATACTACATCAAATTGGAGTGGATCTAGAGAAAAGTAAAACAGTAATATAGTAGCTCTGATGAACAGTTGGAAATTAGGGGTAATGGAGTTAATTTATTTTCTAGTTTCCATCGAAAGTCTGAAGGAAATTTTATATGAAACTGTCAACAAAATACTAGTGTACAAAAAAAGCTCGTTATTAGTCCGTATCAAGAAATAACCACATGTAATCACACACGTTACAATTTCATATTTCTCTCTCTCTCTCTCTTTTTCGTTCGCTCTTTCTTCAGCATCTATCTCGACCAACCCCTCTCCAAGTTGTTTTCGTCTTACCCGTGTTTTCCCTTTCTATCACTCTCTCTCTATCTTTCTTTCTCTCTCTCTCTCAATTTGTATTTCAAATAACTCTTACTGTTCTTCATGTTAACAAAGTATTTTGGAAGTAACTTACTTGATGTAAAGTTAAATTAAGAGCTTCTGCACTAATTATACTTTCATCACGAGGTAGCGAGTCCTTTTTATCTCCTGAAACCAGTGTTTCCATTTCCATTCTACGCGCTGCCAGAAGACCTCCGTTCGCTAAGGTCCGCTTATAGTCATTATCACAACTTCCTCTTGCTCTGACTTTATATTCCCCCCTTTCTTCCTCTACTGGTGGTATAGCAGTAGTGGAAGATACTTGTTCACAACTAAGTGAATTTTCTCCGCTGTTTTCGTCGCGGCAAACAGACGATGACAGTCCTGTATTCTGTTCTGCTCCATTATTTTCTGTTTTTCCGACTAATGAATTAGTTATAATGATTCCCTCCTGATCAACTGGTACAATTTTCGCCAGTTTGGCAGTTTAAGACAACAGGAAAAGTTATAGTTTTCTATTCTCTCACCTGAGAACCACCGCCTTGTTACCTCGTTGAACTAATTGGTGTAACTAACGTTTTATTTACCATGGAGATATAATAAACTCATCCGTTATGCCTCATTGAACAGGTCTTTCAGCCTTTACACAAACAACGATCGATTAAGTTGGGACTGACTGCTGATAAGTTCAAATACTCGAGGATCAAATTTGCCTTTTTTCTCTCTGGTGTCCGTCCCATGGAGGTGTTGTCTTGGTAAAATCATTATTTATAAACATATTAATACGGAAATAACGTTAACAGGGAACCCATTAGGTCAGCAGCCAAATTTCCCTATATCGCACTATTTCTTTTAAAAGAAACGGGGGTGGGAAACACATTCGATAAGATAGTTCTACATACACTGTCTGGGTGAGGGTGGAACGCGAAAAACGAGGTAGTCAGAGTTAGAATACCTTTCATCATCGAACTGCCCATTTAAAGCTGATAGGGGCTAAGTAACAACAGCAACAAGCCATACCAAGTCTAAAAAATCAGAATATATTTATTATCATTAAGCGGGTCCTGGCTCAGATTAATATCCCCACCCCACAATTCTAGAGCCGGCGGGATTATCCAGAAGTAATGGAAAGAGACCAGATAGTCTTACCCTCTGTCTCTGGGTTAGAGACAGATGTCTCATTTGGGATATCACAGTCTGCGATTCGTTTGCTCCCTCATGCATCCTGTATGCTGAAGTAAATGGGAGGGTCACTGCTTCCGTGGCCGAACGAAAGAAAACCCTGAAGTATTGGGACCTGACAGTGTACTATCTCTTCCAACCTGTGGCGTTTCAGACGTTCGGAGGGACTAGGCTACTAACCGCGAAGTTCTTGTCACCGTTGGCAGCTAGTCTCAACGGGGTGTCAGGTGATGCCCGTGACGGCGATTGACTTTCCCAACACCTTAGCCTCGCCATCGCCTGTGGTAATGCTGCGAGGGTGCTGACTTGCTTCAGTAGGTTTCGTTGAACCTTGTGGGGTGCGACCAATCGAGGAACTTGGTGCTGCATTGTTGCGGTTTTTTTCTCTTTCTTCCCTACAAATGGTTTCGAAACAGAAAAAAAGTTCTCCGGTAATTTTCTTTCAAATAAATAAATGTGTATGTTAATTTATTACCCAACATGTACAAATGACAATTTTACTCAGATCTCATCAGTTACGGAGGATCAGTAAAATCATGGGCTCTGCCCCACGCTGGAGTTAGGCTTGATCAGATCCTAATTCATATGGAACTTTAGTGTCGTCTCATTAAAGAGTTATAAGTTTGGTAAAAATCAAAAACATGTTTGCTTTTTAATAATTTAATAGCACATAAAAACTTAACAAACTTGAAACATGTTCTTTCTTAATTTCTAAAATGTAAAATCATGAATTTTGTCTTCAATGTGGAAAGCTGTGCAGTCTATTGCTCTTTATGCTCTGTAACATAGCAGTTCGGCAAGAGAACCGATAAAATAAATACCAGGCTTTAAAGGTGGTGCTCCTGTCTGGCTGCAGTCCAATGATTGAAACAAGTAAAAAATGATGCTAAATGTAAACAGTATTTTTTCACCTTGAGATATGGTTGTTCTCAGTTAATTTAATTCTCTTTAGCTGTAATAATTATCTTTCTCCTAAATAATACGTTACCATCAGGAATATTAATAGTTGTAATTTTGTTTGATATTAGAGAAAATCTAACTGCATCAAGTCAGGGAAAAAAATTTAACATCGGTCTCTCTGGCAGATTCATTCTCTTTTCCGGGTAACTCTGCTTGGTAGCAGAATTATCCAAGAAAAGAGAATGAATTTGCACGAAAGTGCCACAGTTCACTTGTAAGGTAAAAATATCAAAACATTTAGATAGTCTTTAGTCAATGTTTCGACTGCTCCACGTAGCTATGTCTCTGAAAGTTTTAAACCAATTAAAAACAAAAATGCGCTGTCGCATAGACCTAAGCTGTTGCTCTTCTGTTCAAATCGCTAGAAGGACATTTACTATAGGAACGAATGATTTCACTGGCTATATGTCTATTGGAGAAAGCTCTTCATAAACTTCAGATGCGAATCCATCGCTTGCTTTTTTTTCTCGATCTCCTTTTCTCTGCACACTTTCGACATCAAGCCGTTTCTATTTATTTCGTGTTCAGTACCACCAAAATCAACTGCTAACTGATCCACATAAGGATGATTTAATATTAGAGCACGCAGCCTGAAGGAGACCAAATCAGCTGCTTTCTATTTCGTTTTATGCGGTCAGAAAGAACTAAAACAAACTTAGTCGTTAAGACTAGATCAGCTGCAATTGTTTTATTATCCAAAAGTTTCATTATCACCGCTCAAAGTTCGACCACATTCTGTCAGAGTGTCTATCACTGCAACGACACGTTCGACCAAGCACATTCTGCCAGCGCTGTTGTTCTATTTTAATTTGTTGGACAAGTCTTGAGTCTAAAGAGGAACCAAGCTTCTTGTCAAGTATGTCAACAAAGCTGCTTTATATTTTTCAAAGTTCTCATAACTGAATTACAATCGTATCTTGTCAGTCAGCAAACTCACCCGAGCATGTTTTGTTGTTTGTGGTAAAAAATATAATAAATGCTTACAAACAAAACAGTAAACAGCCAGTTGTTGGAGAAGACATTAGTCATTCCCGATCGCATATTTCACCATTAACTTTCTGGGATCTTTTCTATTTGGCTGTCACTTTTCAATTTCTTCAATTGATTTTATATTTGGTGTATTGGTATAGTTTTGTATGGTAATCATTGACATGAAATTCATTTTCGCCATAAATCAATAAATAAAGAGTTAATAGCTTTTAAAGTTTGCAAATTTTGGGTAGTCAATGGCAGCCGGCCCTGGAGTTTCCCGGGGCTGATCGTTAAGGAGTCCTGAAGCTACATGGTTTTTTGCACTTCGTAGCCTTTTTCCCGAATTTTGTGTGGTAGAAACAGAGGTCGTCTTGTTTAACTCTATCATGTCTCGGGGCCGACCCTATGGCGTTGACCATAACACCACTGGATAAAAAATGTTTGTCGGCTGCTTTCATTAACTGCCGCAGGTCCTCTAGTATCTTGGCTGCCACTTCCTGGTTGCTCTGCCGGAATGTATAACATGATGTATTTGTGTGTTGCCGGGGGTTGAGTGAAAATGTCCAGCACCATCGTTGCCGTGTCCTCATCTTGTGCCGCTACTACGTACGAATATTTCGTTAGGTCTGATGTTATTTTGTGTATGTTAAATTGCGCCTCCGCCTGCGCGAACCATAGCTCAGTCCACTTCGGCTAGAATTGTGGTACCTTCAGTACTGTAGTGTGATCGCTTGCCATGTTTCTTTGATTTCTTGTTTACTTCGATGTGCGAAGCGAAAGCTGTTGTTCTTCTGTGGAGTCACCAGTTATAGCTTTAGTGAAGCTATACACACACACACAATAAAAAAAATAAACGGAGACCCAGAATGTGTTAGTGAAAGATTTATTTAATTAAACACACGAAGGCGACAGCCGCCAGTCAACTCCTGCTTCATAGAAATCCGCTTAATCGAAAATCAACTTCGTTGCAGACCAGCTCCCAAGCTAACCCGCAGCGAAGTTCCTGTCTACAGTTCGTCCGTCATAACTCCTTGGGCAGTGCCCTACACCTAAATAGGTCTTAAATCATGCGCCAATTAAAAAAAAAAATTTTAGATTTTGCACAATTGTATGAACTCCCGTAGAATACAAATTTGCAAAAAAAGTTATGATGAGTTATATAGCGTGTGTAAAGCAGAATTCTACCAATATTTCACTTGTTTACAGTTGACAGCACGTGCAGTCACATACAAAATGACAGCATCTAAATCTTGTTTTCTGATTTGGTAAAAATTATCGAACTTTAAACTTCTGTAGCGTTTTTTCTAAAAAATTCTGGATAAAGTGAATTAGTGGCTGAGATTCAAGGTGGAAAATTACACCAATACACCAAATTTTGAAATATTTGTATGTGTTGGTTGCATGGATGAAAATAATTTAGTCGAATTGTTAGAAGTATGTATGTGTGTCAAAATATGTGTCTGTCCGGCAATTCTTTCATGTGTATGAAAATAATTACGTGCATGCAGAATAAGTTTAGATTCATGTTGATAGTAAGTACATTTGTGTGTAAATAAACCAGACTGTAATCCTTTTAATCAAAATTTAACACCGAGGTTGAATTGTAATTCTCTGAAAATCTCTGGTATTAAGAGTTTCCTGGAGACGAACATTACACTGTTGTTTTGTCTTTGACTACTTTTTATCTGTGCCTTGACAAGTGGACCCACTTGATGAATGAGCGAAGGAAGAACTGATAAACATTCTGACAGCATCATCGCCACAACTTCTTGATACAGTATTTCAATTGCCATGTACAGTTTGACTACGAACTAGTATTTCTCATTCACGCATCTATGAACATTCGTCTAACTTCTCATTATAGACTCTCTCACCGTCCTCTTCATTGTTGTTCTAATATGTACTTAACGCACACGCATACATCCATGCCTATAAACACATACACTTTGTTCTCATGATAGCCTGTCTATTATTCTGTATACATGACGCACACACAAACACACAAGTTAACATATCAATAAATCTCCTCTCAGACATTCTATTCGGTTGAGTCTCTCTCTTTTCCAACTGGCACATTATATTTATTATTCCAGCCTTCTGAACTGAGTCGTTATTAGATGGTTTCACCACGTGAGACCACGACTATCTATAATGGTGACCACGACATGATAGGTCACAATACCATCTAAAAGACAAAGACTCCAACCCTGTAGAAGGAAGAGGACCTATCATGTTAATAACACGATTCTGAATTCGATCAAGTCAATACAATAAGAGGGAGCACCAGCCCAAAGATGACAGCAATATTCAATGCAAGGTAGAATGGTGGCCTTACAAAATGTTTTCAGGCGTCAGTAACTTGCGAACACGGGTAAGAGAGCCAACCTTCTTGGCAATAGACATAGCAATGGCAGCGGCAGATGCAGAGGTGTTGCCCTAGTTGCCCGTGGAACACACTTTCTAGCCGAGCCGATATCAAAAATTCGGGACCAAGGCTTAAGAAGGATTAAATTATGAAAATGCAAGCTTGAACTTTAATGATGGTTTTGTTGTTTTCATTGACTTGGATTATAAAGTGGCCATGTTATTAAGTTATGATACACATGTGTAGTCTGCCACTACTTTCCATAGGTAAATTAATACTCACTGCAGTCAGTGCTGGATTAAGGCCCATAGAGGCCCTAAGCACTTAAAAGGTTTTGGTGCTCTTAAGTATACGTAAATGGTTCAAAATGTAAACAATAATAAACCATAAAAATCAATTTTTATTTTCCGAAATGAAACAAAATTAACAGTAGGATGGAAAATAAAGTTTATTTTTGTCTGCTTCCACTTTATTTATATTCAAAAGTTTTCTCCTTGGTGTTCTTTTTAATTGCAAAGTCTGCGATGATATTGTTAAAACTAATTTTAAGTAAAACTTCTGCTTCTCTACTTAGTAGAGATAAGGCATTACGAATATTATTTTAGCAAGTTTAAAGTGATTTCTTTTGTGCTGTAAACCATTTTCATTTCTGTGGTACCCCACTTCCTTTGATGCCCTAAGCACGTGCTTATTTTGCTTAATGGTTAATCCAGCGCTGACTGCACTGTTGCAATATAATAACATTGTTATTATATCTGCAGTGGTTTCACAGCATTACTGTTTCATATGCTTATGGTCTGCTACAACTAAGTTAGAATACATAAAAACGTGTCCATTTGTTACGAATTGCGATTCCCACCTTACAACTTTTTTTTCGAAACTTTTGGGCAACGCCCAAAAAAAATCAACGATCTTCCCCTGGATGGACTGAACATATTTGTTCCAAATTTCAAAGAGAGCATCCTGTGGGAAGACAGAAATTTAAGAAACTCGTTCAGTGAGCTCAAAATGTATAACATTGGGTCGATTAAACATTTTGTACTGTGGAAATCTGCCTTCAGTCCGTCCAAATTCAGTCAATCCATCTCTGCCAGAAATTTTATATTCAATGTTTCAAAAAAAAAAAATAATAATAAACTCTTGGTTTTGATATTACGATGGGAAAGGTGCTTCATAATATAACATTTTTTCTGCCAAAATGCTGTGTCAGAGCTCTGAACAAATCTGGAATGAAGTCAAAACAGAAAATATGGAAAATACGAAGAATCTCTTAACATCCTACCAAAAAATCTTATTGCACTTTGTGAAATATAATAATATATCGACATCAACTTGAAATTACTCATAAATGAAATAAGGTCTAGGAATACACATATACACATGCATACATGCAAGCACCACACATAGATACACACGCATACATACATACATACATACATACATACATACATACATACATACATACATACATACATACATACATACACACACACACATAATGTACTCACTAACATCGTCCTGTTTTTTATATAAAAATAATAAACACATAAAAACTAATATGAAGCAGAAAAGCAAAAATGAGTCTAAATCATTTATCAAAACATTATTAAACTAATAATTTTTTTAACGATTCTTTGTTACATCGTTTTCCGAGTTGAGTCTCACGTCTTGGAAACATTTACCGACATAAGTTGAGGCTTAACTGTAGACAGACAGACAGACAGACAGACAGACAGACAGACAGACAGACAGACAGACAGATAGATAGATAGATAGATAGATAGATAGATAGATAGATAGATAGATAGATAGATAGATAGATAGATAGATAGATAGATAGATAGATAGATAGATAGATAGATAGATGCGCTGTAAAGTGCAACACGTTACCAGAGGTAGAAAGTTCCACGCTGCATTCCTATACCCAACGCATCTCAGATAAAGGCCATCTCACCTCCGGATAGCTTCATTATACCCACTTACCTCAAAATAATTGTTGGCCTTGTGCCAAAACTTAGAAACATCATCATCATCATCATCATCATCATCATCATCATCATCATTATTATTATTATTATTATTATTATTATTATTATTATTATTATGTATGCATATCTAAGTAGGCAATCTGGCAGACTCGTTAGCACACCGAGCAAAATGCTTAGCGGCATTTTTTTACGTTCTGAGTTCAAATTCTGCCGAGGTCGACTTTGCCTTTCATCCTTTCGTGGTCGATGAGATAAGTACCAGTTACGCATTGGGATCGATGTAATCGACTAGCCACCTCCCCGCAAATTTCAGGCCTTGTGCTTTTAGTAGAAAAGATTATTATGCATGCATGTAAAGGTGGCAAGCTAGCAGAAACGTTAGCACACCGAGCGAAATACATAGCGGTATTTCGTCTGTCTTCATGTTCTGAGTTCAAAATCCGTTTTAAGGTCGACCTTGCTTATCATCCTTTTGAGGTCGATAAAATAAGTACCAGTTGAGTCCTGGGTGGGGGGCATGTAATCGACTACCCCCTCCCTCAAACTTCTGGCTTTGTGTCTATAATAGAAAGGACTATAATGCATGCATATTATGGCGGTAAGCTGGCAGAATCGTTACCGCACCGATCAAAATTTTAAGCGGAGTTTCTTCTGAATTCACGTTCTGAGTTCAAAAGCCGCCGATATCGACTTTGCCTTTCATCTTTTCGGAGCCGGTAAAATAATTACCAGTCGAGCACTGAGTTCGATCATATCAACTAAAATTGTTGGCTTTGTGACAAAATTTGAAACCATTGTGCATGCATATTTCATTCAGTTCTCAATATACATTAGCATTAATTTACAGCAACATCCTCCCTTCTCCAACATGGACCAGTTCCAACAAGGAGTTGGATGAAGCTCTCCAACACTGTAGAGAACTGGGCTAGTCTGCTCCTTAGAAGGTGAGGGACTGTCGGAGTCAGAGTGCTTGGAACAACATAATTTCGAAGGCTATCTTCGACACCCTTTTCATCCAGTCGGACCAGTTTTAAAGGTGCCGCTTACTGTCTGCTAGCGCCAAATACTCAGGTGACTGGATTGACGCCGTCCTTGTGGCTAATGTTGGTGGCCTACTCAGCTTGGACGAACTGCGTGTCTCCAGCACCCTCAGAGTGGGAACTAACGTATGCACGGGTTTGATCTGTCGTTGTAGCAGGCTCCTCGACTCCACAGCCTTTCTTGCCGCTAGAATGCTGATCGCTTCGCGCGTCATACGGAGTTGAACCTGATACTCAAGAGGAGCTTGGCCCGGGCAAACATCACCTCCATCTTGGAACCATCTGGATTGTCCAGATGTGATGAGAAGAGACCTGACGGCCTCACCCTGTGACCCTGGTCGCAAAGCAAATGCCTTGTCTGGGATGTTACAGTTAGCGACTCCTTTGCTTCTTCTCACATCCTGGATGCTACGGTCAGGACGAGATCCACAGTCAGTGCGAGATCCTGAAATACAGCGATCTGTCGGCCAACTGCATTTTCCATCCTGTGGCGTTCGAGACTTTTGGTGAGGTCGGACCACTAACTGCGAGATTCCTGTCTTCACTGGCAACTCGCCTTGCAGAGGTAACTGGTAAGGCGTGTGAGGGCGCTTAACTGTTTCAGCGCATCAGCCTCGCCATCACCCGCGGCAACGCTGCAAGCGTGCTGGCGTGTCTCAATAGCCATTAGAGTTGTTCCCCAGCGCCCCCAACTTTTCAACTCAAAGTGGTGAATTGTTTGGGTTATTTTTCTTTTTAATTTTTTCAGTTGTGTTCTCCGTTTTGTCCAGATTTCTAGTTTGATTTTGTAAAACGGTAAACATTAGAAGAAAATTCTCCGGTAATTTTCTTTCATATAAAATTTACGGTATTCTATACAGTAAAAGAGAATCAGTTTTCTGGTTGAAAATTAGGAGATGAATGTGTTACACTGAGTATTTATGTGAAAAATGAAGTAAGGTAATGATGAGAACCGGTTAAGAGTGACTGCACGCATGAGTTCCGACTCCTGCAGTCTTATGCAGTGTGGAGGGAGCGGAGTTAAGTTGACTGCATTTTATTATTCATTGCTAACTCTATAAACCTTACTGCCTTGCAGGCATTAAGTATAATTTGATATGTTTAGATATTCTGAATATATAATGTACCATTAATAATGTATTCGACTTTGAGACAAAGCAGAAGTACACGACACCAGAGAAGTAATTACGGCGTGCATAATAAGCCATGAAGTCCCGTCTGCGGGTAACTCTGCCAAAAATGTAATGCCAGCATCAATATCAACGAGTTTACTGTGTGTAGCAAAGATGACGAAGCAGATGTTCTACTATTCCACTGCTTCAAATATCATACTACAGCTTTAATGTTATGGGTATCATATTTTGTTTAGTGATACCATTGAACCAGGCCTCATCCTCGTAATGAACTCATTTCCATCCTAGTTATTATACTTACTGAAGTTAAGGCAGAGTTGAGCTGCAGTTCGTTCACACCGGATTGCGAATATCTGTTGTTAAAGTCTTATACACGCGCGCGCGCGAGGGGTGGGGGTGAAAGGTTCTTGGCTTTGGGTAAAAAGAAAAATACGGGAAGACATATTGCAGCAGTCCTTCAGTTTTTCTAAGCACTCTTAAAGCCAGGAACTTTTCAGTAACCCCTTGTATACACGCATGCGCGCACACAGGCACACACAGATACATACATACATACATACATACATACATGTATGTATATATATATATATATATATATATATATATATGTGTGTGTGTGTGTGTGTGTGTGGTGTGTGTGTGTGTGCGCGTGTGTGTGTGTGCGTGTGTGTGTGTATAGTTATCTTTTGTGGTAGGAATTTTCCATGTAAACATTTTTTACCGAAATAATTTTTATTGTCAGATATTTTCGCCGTATTATTTCAAAAATACAAATAATGGTATCTTATTTGATTCGTATCCAGTTCGTTAGAAACAAAACACATTTTTCCTCATATTAGAAGGAGAAAGAAAAAAACAATTACAGTCATAACGTGGGTGGTTGAAGTTTTGGATAGCTTTCACTAACTCATAGGAAAGTAAAAGTGCATGGAATTGAAATGAGGGCAAAAATGTGAAAAAAAAATTGAAGCTTCTGGGAAAAGTTTCTTTCAGAATCGTAAATCCCGTTGTAGGAAACACGGGAATACTAAAAAGAAAAGGGGGGGGGGGAAGCATCCAATTCTTTGCCTTTGTTCTTCCCCGTGAAGTAATGGAAGGTCTTCCAAAACTCCGCTATGTGAATTATGGACATAAGCGTACGTTTGCATAGGTACTTCCGTTCCCAGTCAGTTTCTTTACATTTGTTCTATAATCAGTATCTTAACAATATATGTAAGCATGTCGTATTTTATCTTGCCTCGTATCTAGAACGGTAGCGACGGCGACAGATATTTGTGATTACTGCTTGTTTATCTATCATCGACCAACAAGCGAGAATTACAAGGACGTGTTGTGAATCGATAAACCTCATTTATAGGCGACAAAACAGTGAGAAATAATGCATTGTGAAAAGTTACGTGATAAAATATATTATAAGAATTGCAAACTGAAATAAACAGCATAATTCTTGAATTGTGGTATAGCTACAGGAGTGTTCCCACAGGCTCCGTAGAATCTTGTAAGTAAAGCTACAATGACGCAAATTGAAACGTCTAAGACTGGGGTCTCAAAACTTCCTTTTTTTTAAAACGAATCTCTATTAGCCTTTGCTGTGCCTACTGAGTTTGATGTACACACATGTACCCCTTCTCTCTCTCTCCCTCTCTCTCTCTCTCTCTCTCTCTCTCTCTCTCTCTTATAATACAGTTGTTATATATGGGGGCGGTCGTCTTTTGCCAATTAAACACATGCACTATTTATTTGATCTTCATTTTAGCTTTACTATTATTATTATTTGTTTATGTGTCTGAATTCTTTCGTCACACATCATGTAATCTCTTCAACGAATTTCCGTCCTTTGCGTCTCCTCTGGTCTTGGCTTGTCTATTCCTTCTTTTCTTTATATAAATATATATAGAGAGAGAGAGGGGAGAGGGAGGGAGAGAGAGAGCAGTTGTATACTGTCAAGTTAACGTGACAGTCCCATAAAGGGAATCACCACACCGCTATTTAGCCCTAGGAAGCATCAACGCTTCCTGTCGGCCTTGACACATTTCCTGTGTCCTTATGTTTACAAAGGGGAAGACAAGCACCCCATCCAGCTAAGCCCGCATCCAGAGACATGTTTCTGAGTCTTTGCTCGTCATCAGTCTGGAGTAGCATGGCCTACTAGCAGAAGATACCTGTCTAGACCTTATAAAAATATATTTATATATATTTTTTCAGTGAAGTAAATTCACTGATCACCTACCTACATATATATGTCAAAAAGGACGTCAAAAAGACGTGAACAAAATGAGAAACGAAAGCATAAAAACGAGAAACTGACGTATAGACATCAATTTATATGAATTTTGTACAATATCAAATTCCTTGTTCCTACAGCTGTTTCCATGCCCAATTAATTCAATTTGAGGAATTAAATTACATTAATTTAAATTAAATTAAATTTTCATATTCAATATCATTAACTGGGTATTTCTTTGGGGACAGAATTTGATAAAATAAGGAGCTACACTCAATGTGTTGATTGACCCTTGTTCCACTCAGATATGTGCGTTTTAGCAGTGCTAAAATACACATATCTGAGTCGATCAAGGGACAACCATGTGTGTGTGTGTGTGTGTATGTGTGTGTGCGTGTGTGCGTGTGCGTGTGTGTGTGTGTGTGTGTGTGGTGTGTGTGTGTGTGTGTGTGTGTTTGTATGTATAATTATGTGAGGCATTTATCAATATAATCACATGTTGAAAATAAGCATTTTTCTTCTAATCCCAAACTTTTCCAATTCTATTTTAACCTCAAAGGTTGTCTTCGTGTATTACCTTTTAAAATCAATTTAAAGTTTTTGTATCATTTAAACATGATTCGATTTGTTTCAAAATCCATTCATTACTTTCTAGTCGAGACGATTTTGGATCAGTGTCGAAACGTAACTATATTTTAAATTTGAAGGCATTTCCCGCTGGATGCGAACATAAGAAATAATTCTGGTTCTGGATTTGGGAAAAAGGAAAACGATGCAATAAATTTAATGCTGAACGTGATCATGAAATCTTATTAATATTTCTTCCAATAAAAATATAATAGATTAAATCATTAAAAATTTGTTTGTACATCCATGTCAATACCTTTTTATTTGATGTTACTCTTCGACATGAATCGGTTTTCACAGAAACAGATAAATCATTAAATGAAACTGATATCATGAGTGATTTGTAGCAGATAGCAGATGACATTTCTGAAATTCGAACCTGTAGTGCTAAAACTGCTGTCGGATAATATTACTATATTTAGTAATATTTCTTTCTACTATAGGTATAAGATCTGAAATTTGGCAGTGAGGAGGGCTAATCGATTACATCGGCCCCAGAGTGCAACTGGTTCTTATTTTATAGGCTCCGAAAGGATGAAAGGCAAAGTCGACTTCGGCGAAATCTGAACTCGAAACGTAAAGACAGACGAAATGCTGCTAAGTATTTTGACTGGCGTGCTTGCAATTCTTTTCTACTCTAGGCACAAGGCCTGAAATTTGGGGTGGGGCAGTCGATTATCAGTACGCAACTGATACTTGATGAAAGGCAAAGTCGACCTCGGCGGAATTTGAACTCTGAGCGTAAAGACAGGCGAAATACCCATTTCTTTACTACCAACAAGGGGCTAAACACAGAGGGGTCAAACAAGGACAGACACACGGATTAAGTCGATTATATCTACCCCAGTGCGTAACTGGCACTTATTTAATCGACCCCGTAAGGATGAAAGGCAAAGTCGACCTCGGCGGAATTTGAACTCAGAACATAGCGACAGACGAAATACCGCTAGGCATTTCGCCCGACGTGCTAACGATTCTGCCTCACTATATTTAATAATACTGGTTTCAAATTTTGGCACAAGGCCGGCAGTTTCGGGGGTGGGAGAGGGATAAGTCGATTACATCTACCCTAGTGTTCAACTGGTACTTATTTCATTGACGTCGAAAGGATGAAAGGCAAAATTGACCTCGGCGGATTTGAACTCAAAACACAATGACGGAAGAAATACCGGTAAGCATTTTGCGCGGCGCGGTAACGATTCTGTCAGCTCGCCGCCTTATTCTGTGCTATTAAGAAACATTTCAGCTCTTATCCTTTGACAATTCATTATTTTTGATTCAGACATAAAAAGTATTTAACAACTTGTACAGTGTCTGTCAAAGATATACATAATCTTATAAATAAACATTATTAATGATGATTGTGCTTTCTCTTAATATTTCATAATATTAATATAACATAACCTACTGGTCAAATGACTGATATGCATATAGCCAATACTACAAAAAAATTTCCGCAGCTCAGTGATTCGAAAAGCAGTTTATATCTCTGTTTGCTGGAGATCAAATAACTGGTGACAGGGAGTGGTTTTCTTGGGGGTTTTTTCCTTCTTAACAGATTAAAGCAATTATCTATGAATTACAAAGAACATTTTAAACAGTTTAAAGAAAGTGTTTCTAAACAATTGATTTTTTACGTGTTATATTTTCTTTTTGTTTGTTTAAATCCTTTTTGCTTTTCAATGTATTTCAGTAGAAGCTTCGTACGAAATATATTGGTGGATTTAGTTGATCTGCTATTTCAGTTTAAATACTGTTAAAGTCGACTTCGCCTTTCCTTCTTCCGATGTTGATAATGTGAGTGCATTTATCCTTGTTTATCATGTTGTAAGGTCAGGAAAATCCTGCTGCCCAATACAACCTGTTTCATGATAGGTGATTGGTAACTAAACCGGCTCTCCGACCTGGCTTGTTAGGTGAGGAGAGTGTTCTGGACACTTTGCAGTACTAAAAACGGGACCTGTCAAAAGACAGATAATCTCATTCTGAGTCAACAAACATCCACATAAGTGGTGTCTCATAAAACCTTTCTGCATGTCGGCTGAAAAACCTTGCAGCTGATCCAAAACCGTAGCCACGAAAACTTCAATGAAAGACAGACTGTAAAGCCGATATTCATGAGTGATATGGCGTAGAGCGAGAAAATTTTTGTTTATCGTAAGTGTTAAGTAAAGGAGAAAAGAAAAACGCGTTTAATGAATCAGTACTAAATGAAAAATAGAACATAGGCTCCGAAAGGATAGAAGGCAAAGTCGACTTCAGCGAAATTTGAACTCAGAACGTAAAGACGGACGAAATGCTGCTAAATAGAACATATGGATAGTTGCTGAGAAACACTTTCGGGATCCAAACAAAATCTTTAACAGATCATGGACCGTATTATCACAGATCAACTCGTGATAAGTGTTACATGGTTCACAAATGAGCGTACAGTATTACCTGGATCAGTGATGATCGAAGATAGATGTATCAAACAAGTTCTAGATTCAATACAATCGACAATTTCCCTCCCACGACATCTGTAGCCTTATTGTGAGAAATCAATAGTTTACAATTGTTTTCAAGTTACTGAAAAAAGCAGCTTGTAGATGTGCATATGCATTATATACATCGATTTAGAATATGATATTGAATGTAAATGACAATAAGAACAATAACAATTTCTACATACAAGCTCAGTCCTGCTATAATCTGTTTGAGGAATTCTTAATTGAACTTCAATTTAATGTAAGTATACATACACACATACATATATATATATATATATATATATATATATATTATATATATATATATATATATATATATATATATTATATATATATATATATATATATAAATAGGGAGAGTTTACGAAAAAACAAAAGATGAAGACAGGTGGTGTACAAAACAAACAGATGTATTAGTATAACGCTCAGGAATAGAAAAAGTCTTTTACGTTTCGAGCCTACGCTCTTCTACAGAAAGGGACACAGAAAAAAAAAACGAGGAGAGAAAAAAATGTGTGTAGTGGCTAACGATCTATCATATATATATAGTGGAGGCACATAGCCTAGTGGTTAGAGCAGCGGACTCGCGGTCGAGGGATCGCGGGTTCGAATCTCAGACCGAATCTCAGATGTGTGTGTTTATGAACGAAAACACCTAAGCTCCACACGGCTCCGGCAGAAGGTAATGACGAACTTCTGCTGACTCTTTCGCCACAACTTTCTCTCATTCTTTCCTCCTGCATCTTGCAGCTCACCTGCGACGGACCGGCGCCCCGTCCAGGTGGGGAACCTATACGCCAAGGAAACCGGGATAACCGGTCCTATGAGCCAGGGATGGCTCGAGAAGGAACAAATAACAATACATATATATACGTACATACACACGCGCACACACGTGCATACACATACACGCATATACACACACAGATGCACACACGGACACGTGTATGTGTATATGTATGTATATATTTAGAATAGTGAAAAAGCAAAGATTTCACAGATGGTTCATAATTTCATTTTAAACTCTATAGTTGCTTCAGCTGTAAAAGTACAAGCGCCATTGTTCGTATAATTAACTAATATATAAAAATTAATTAATCTAAATGTGGACAAAACATTTCATCAGGAAATATCTGTACTTATGCATGTGTGCATGCATGTTTTAAATCAATTGAGCGTGGAGGCGCAATGGTCCAGTGGTTAGGGCAGCGGACTCGCGGTCGTAAGAACGCGGTTTCGATTCCCAGACATTGTGAGTGTTTATTGAGCAAAAACACCTAAGCTCCATGAGGTTCCAGCGAGGTGGGGGGAGTGAACCCCGCTGTACTCTTTCACCACAACTTTGTCTCACTCTTTCTTCCTACTTCTGCCACAAAGCAGAGGAACCATGGTGTAACCCACTATGGTGTGGTAAACTTTCAGACCCTAGTCTAGATTGCGAATCCTCTGTACCCCAGGATGGTTCAGCTCGCCACCCGTTAAAAGCCACCGTTTACGGGATGAGGATAACGACGTAGCTTTCTCGCCCATGCAACCGCCGGTCTATCGCGTGTGGTTGGTGAATCTTCAAGTTACCACATGCATTCTTAGTAGCTTAGAGTAGGCTCGAATTAGTCCTGACTGGAAGAATAAGAAGAAGAGGTTGACTGAGTTGGAAGAGAGTAATGACAACTAATGTATTTTTAAAATTAAATTTAAACATAGGTGAAGGAGCGACTGTGTGGTAAATAGACTGCTTACGAACCATATGGTTCCAGGTTCAGTCTCACTGCATGGCACCTTGGGCAAGTGTCTTCTACTATAGCCTCGGGCCGACCAATGCCTTGTGAGTGGATTTGGTAGACGAAAACTGAAGGAATCCCGTCATTGGTGTGTGTGTGTGTGTGTGTGTGTGTGTGTGTGTGTGTGTGTGTGTCCGTGTGTGTGTCTGTGTCTGTGTTTGTGTTTGTCTCCCCCCCCCCAACATCGCTTGACAACCGAAATGGTGTGTTTACGTCCCGGTAACTTAGCGGTTCGGCAAAAGATGTCGATAAGATAAGTACTAGGCTTACAAAGAATAAGTCATGGGGTCGATTTGCTCGACTAAAGGCGGTGCTCCAGCATAGCCACGGTCAAATGACTGAAACAAGTAAAAGAGTAAAAGAGATATTTCACATTTAACTCATAAATATAGAGTTTCGGCTATTGACTATCAGATCCTCTGAGAGAAAATCTGCCCGGCAGAAAGAGGTTACTTTCGGGGCTCAACTGGTAAGAAGATAGGGCCCATTCTCGTCAGAAACTCACGGAAACCCTTTTTGAATTGGGTTCTGCTTTGGATTTCCGCGCCCTAGATTTATATACCAGCTGAACACCATTCTCATAGACCTTGTTGACCGTTGACAAGTGATTCCCTAACTGAGATGAGGAGCGCAATTCCCTAAAAAGGCCGACAATTGGCAAGAAAAATGATCCATTTTGTTTCAACAGTGAAAGTCAAAGTCTTTCACCTTGAAAAATAAAAAAGAAAAGAACTTCTATGGGATTTGAACTCAGAATGTGAAGCTACATAACACTGCAAGGAATTTTATCCGTGATTCTGTCGTTTCTACCAATCAACTTTCCTGATACTAATGTTATCAATCCCAAAAGAATGCAAGAGAAAGGCAGCTTCCGTGCGATTTGAACTCAAAATGTAATGAGGCGTGACTAAATACAGCTGGGAATTTTGATCCACGATTCTACTGTTAATAACAAATCGATCTCCTTGATAAATGGTAACAAAATAAAGAATAAGAAATACAGAAAGAAACTGGAGCTATAACATTTTAAGTGTTTATCTCTCAAGACTAGTGGACAGCTTTCTACATATTTCTATTTAGTACGACACTTCATAACTTTAAGCGATCTTTCTGTATTTAGGTACATGATTGGACATGAAAGCTGGGTATGTACAAAAATAAACTCGAATATACTAAGAAAGCGAAATGACTAAGTAAATGCTTAAAAGTAGGTTATTCAGCGTCATTATTATAGATTTGTGTTTTTATCTCTCAACAACATTTAGTCAACTTATGAATGATACATCCGTCCAATCAAATACCCAGACGCATGCGTGAAAAGTTCATTCACTAAACGATACTGTTGAAAAATGAAAGCAGAAATCTATAATAATGACGTTTAATAACCTACTTTTAAGCATTTACTAATATTTACTCAATCATCGTTTTCTCAGGAATAGCCAAGTTTATTGTACATTGCCGTCTTTCACTTTCACTTCTTCGCTTCTTAATCCTTGGAGTGAAATATCGCCGTGAATTGCATTGCGTGTAGAGCTAATTAGTTGTTAATTCGTTCAGCACTTTTGAAAGTAAAATTATTAAAATGAAAGCTTTGTGTGATCTTTATATACTACAGAAATCACTAGTCGCTGCTGTATATTTATTTCGTCACATGCATTTATTATTGAACATTTGTTATCTGACCACAGTATAATGATAATAATCAACATGATGTTTATTTTCTACATTTCATTCATTACCCATCTCGTTGTCATGATGCTCTTTCATTAACATTCCATTTCTGAGACCTAGCACGCACATACGAATGTCTACACACAACGAACTCACATCGCGCGCTTGCGTGCACACAACACACACACACACACACACACACATACACACACACACACACACACACACACACACATACACACACACACACACACACACACACACACACACACACACACACACACACACACACGTACATACACATAGAGCAGACTTCAAATGATGTTGAAGTCATTTGCATTCAATAAGACCTTATGCCATTTGGGATACTAGACTGGACATTAAAGAATATCTGCATCTTGAACATAAAGACTAAAATGCTACTAACAACTACTGGTAACTTCCACGTCAACAGTGACGCAGACAGCATCTGTGTGAAACAGAAAAATGGAGGCGGGGCATAAGATCAGTCTAGATGGCCTTTAAGAGTTATCATATCAGTACTCGACAACAAAAACAATAGCATCATAAGATTAGGTGAAGTCCTTCTGAATAGGTACACTAAATCTACAGTTTTTCACATTAACTAAGAGTAGCTGGAATAACCTCCAAAACACTCATCATATCAGCAAGAAGTTGTGTATATCCTGCAAGCTAGAGAATACCAGCAACATTGACAGAAATAATAACCTCTCCTATGATACACCTCATCTAGAAAGTATGCTTTTTGCCACCCATGGACGAGAGGTAGCAACTAAATACCTCACCAACAAAAGAGATAAGAATGATGCTTTTGAAACGCCACGTTTTTATAGAAAGTGTCAACTGTGCCTTACCAGTACCAGTGTAGGCGTTATCACCCAGATCATCAGCAGCAGTTCAAAATAATCTACATGATATTAACTTCTCGTGATGGTACGTCCATCAGGACAATCATTCATGCTATTCGCAATCTGTAAGCAGAACAGTAAAAATATGCAAGACTTTTCTCAAGTTCGTTTACGCCATATTTTTTGCAATGATAAAACCTTTGTAGTATTGTAAGAAACCAACCCCTTCTTTTCAAGAAGACTTCAAATAATTAAAGAAACCATACATTAGGATTTTCAAGCAACGAAAGAGACCGTTTACACTTTGCGATTACAATCAGTAAGTGAAACAGTAAAAATAAACAAGACTTTCTCAGAATTTGATGTATAACAATTATCACTGCTGTTATCCAAATTCCACAGATAGTGCTTTGTTTCTTTTATTGGAAACCAGCTCCTTCCTCCTCGGAAGAATACTGATAAAAAAAAAGTAGTCATATACACACACATCACGTAAAACACACGCGAAAACTGAAGCATAAATGATTTTATGATATGTGATGGTATTTTTTCTGTTTTCATACTTCATAAAATCCTTGTATAGCTTCTGACTAATTGTGTTGTATTACATGCTGATATCTTCCCTTGTAACTGCAAGATAAATGAGCAGTAGCGGAAAAATAAATCATCATGTTTGACATTATATTCAACAAGATTCGACTAAAAGTAAGATGTATTGTTAACAGGAGAAGGTGAAAGTGAATGCGTAACTGTGTAATCGAGCGTGTGCTGTATGTTTCTGTATCAGTTAAAAATATTATATTTCACTATTCTTACCATTACAAGTTATATAATCAAAGTCATAGGAGAAAATTTCCATTGTTTTGATAGTATTAGCCTGTAAGGACCTATTCATATAAACAACACTGTAAAGCGATCCTGTCTAGTTTTCTGAATTACACAGCTAAATCCAATTAGATATAAATCATTTCAATGATTTTTACTTATTTTATATGAAATGCTTGTATTACTGTCACTAACAAAGGTTATAACTCGCTTGGAATGATGATGCGTTATGACTCTGAGAATTCAACATATCAGCCACAAGAGAAACTGTAGGATCCAAAGACACTGATAAACAACGCAGCTTTTAGAAGAGGAATCATTTGATAGAGTAATGTTATCAAAGCTTGGCACCAATCTAAACTTTTAGTGACCTAATATTGTAGAACTATATATCTTCGAATACATTTTACTTCCATTGGAATTTTTGTATTGAATTTTCTGCACAGTCAATAATTATAACACTATCAAGATGCTTGGTTGCAGCTAATAACAAAAAATATATAAGAAGCTTTAATAAGATGGATTTTTTCACGATTAAGTTGGTATTGGAAAATTAAATTAATAATTAATAATTTGGGTGGCGATTATAATAATAAAATTTATCGAGCTGATAATAAATCACATTGTTTTTGGTGAATTTATATGAGCTACGTATGTTATATATCTATATTAATAATCTATAATAATAAATGCCAAAACGAATTTGTGTGTCAGTGTGTCACACTTTGACCCCGCCTCTCACCATTCAATGACACTTCCACTATTTCTTATGATGGGATGAGAGTAATAGTAGGCATAGAGATGGTAGTAGATTGGCGGTTGTGATGGTAATGGGGTGATAGTAATAGTATGAGCTGCAATCGTGATAGAGGCGGAGGAGATAGTGATGATGGTGCTGGTGGTCAGTCAGGGATGACGGTGATAGTAAGTGATGCGAAAGATAGTGATGATGGTGGTGGAGTAAGCGATGTGAAAAACAGAGGTGATGGTGGTGGAAGGGAAAGCGGCGAAGTCTATTGATGGTGTTGGCGTCAGAAGTCTAAATGGTGTGTGTATGGCAGTTGTGGTGGTGATGGTTCAAAACAAAAGAGATAGAGAAAGAAGGAGGTTAGACAGAAAAAAAATTGTACTGACCCCTGAATGGGAAGACAAAAAATGTTGTTTATCATGCAACTTAGCAATAAGTTGCAAGCCGACAAATTATATCATTGTTTTGATGAAAATTGTTCATTGCATGAAAAATATTGGTCAAGTTTAATAAAATTTAATATGTACTCTATGCATGAAGTGTCATTATTGGGCTCAAGGCCCAATGAAGAGCCCTCCACGCGTGTGTGTGTGTGTGAAATTTATTTTGTTGATATCTACGCTGCTAATTAGAGTTCTCTCATACGTTTCGACAGATAGCCAATTATCAAAACTTGCAGCCTGACGAAACATTCTTAACTTGGTAACTCTGAGTAGCGGTGTAGATGGCATCAGCCAAAATAATCGTTTTAATCTACATGGCTGTGTAAAGAAGAAGCTCACTTTCCAGCTATGCCACCCTAATACCTTTGCTGCCCGGGGCCCTTGAGTTTGCCAACCCTCCACACACACACACATACATACACACACAGGCCTTCAAGGTCTATACAGCAGTGATTCTCAGCCATTTTTGGCCTATGGAACACTTTGATACCTATTTTGCTCTACTGGACCTCCATAGCCATCTGATGTGTATATATATATATATAAACCTCCTGTGTGATTAAATATTAATAGGAATTGTATAAAATATTTTGTTAAAATATTTTGTGTGTTGTAGAAGTATAACCAATTTATTGCACATAAATTTTAGTCAAATTTTATATGGATCCCCAAAAGCCATATGGGCCCCGGTTGAGAATCTCTGCTGTGCAGGCTCATACAACAGACTCAAAAACGTCGCCCAGGGCGGACCACCCCACATTCCTACCAATGCAATGCAACTGGATTGATACATTGGATAATATAGTCAAGGATATTGTGAGTTTAAATAATAACAAGAAGAATGCTACAGATGCCAGCCAAGCTACAAAACCTGCCAGAAATAACAGCCAAATGTCTCTCATATATCTCTTAAATCAGACAAAAAGCATTAACAACCATTTACAAGTTAAGTAAGGAAACGCTTGATCTGTTAGAAATAGCAACTGTATCGTTCTCAAAGTATACAATAGGTTTTAAAGAACAATAAAGGAATGACATTTTGGATGATATTATCTGAGATAAGCTGGCTGGAAAGACGAGACGGTCACGACTAGAGCATTTTTATCTTAGGTCGATCACGGTTAACTTGGGAACTAACTGAACAACAACAGTAGCAAATGTCAATATTATACAATCTTATCTATCATTCTTGGTAATTTTAGAAAGTCAAATTAAAATGCATGTTGGAAAATTTCATTCTTTTCCCAATGGCAATTGTTGTATACAGATTATTTTAAAATGCCTTCGTTTTCAGTGAGATATTTTTAATGTTGTATGGTTTTTGTCTTTCAATTTCCGTTGGAATACTGATATCATTTTCCCAACATTGCTCATATTATCAGGAAAAGATTGGATGTCTCATAAGAATTAAAATGGGCATCCTTTTTCTAAGTGTTATGGCGACCACTGTATCATTCATGTTGTCGTATCATGCATTTTATATTTACTTAGTCATATGACTCAATCTAATGCTCACGTGACTAAAACAATTTAACATGATTAAAGTTTGATGTGAGATAGTTAGATTTCCCTTTCTGGAAGAAAAGAGCTTCGTATCATTATTTTACTTGGATTAATGTTTCACTATGCGGTTTCATTGCTGTGACTTGGGATATAAAATTAGAAAAATTGATCACTGCACAATTTACGCATCTTGTATACTCTGACCACAGCAGGCTCCAACGACTATTTTTACCAAATATGCACGTTGCTATTGTCTATTATTGATCGAAAGTACATTATAGTAAGCACAGCAAACAGGATTCCGAATAATGATTACTGTTATCTTTGAAGTATTATTGTATGAATGCATATCTTCCATTTGTACAAGACAGTGAAGGATTATTTATAGTTTATTATTTGAAAACTATTTACAAAACAAATATTGGAAATCTCATTTAATTTGTTTAATGGTTACTTTTATCACTCTAATTTTATTATAAGCGTATCTTCCAATCACACAAGACAGTGAAGGTTTACAGTTGATTATCACTTGAAAAACTTATACAAAACGAACAAATATTGAAACTCTCATTGAAAATTGCATAATGTCAGAAAAATTGTTTAATGGTTAGTTTTATCACTAATCTTATACGTGTATCTTTCAATTGTACAAAACAGTGAAGAATTATTGTTGATTTATCATTTGAAAAATATTTACAGAACGAACAAATATTAGTGAACTCATTGAGAAGTGCTTTATGTGAGGAAAATTATCATCCATCATGTGCTTTAAAAAAACAGTTTGAGCCAGTTCTATTGCTATTCAAATTTCAGTAAAACAGTTTCAATTCAACACATAGATTATGCATAGGTTATATGCAATTTTGCTCTAAATAATACATTTGTGCATTTCGTTTTCGTATTAGGTTTGCAAAATTTTCATTTGAACTCGTGTGTTGAAATATTTTCTGTTGTATCTCAGGGCGGTCATTATGCCAATAATTGTAGCGGACTCTCTCTCTCTCTCTCTCTCTCTCTCTCTCTCTCTCTCTCTCTCTCTCTCTCTCCTCTCTCTCTCTCTCTCTCTCTCTCTCTCTCTCTCTCTCTCTCTCTCTCTCTCTCTCTCTCTCTCTCTCTCTCTGTTATATATACATGAATACGGATGTAGTAGATAACAGCTAGCCTTCGGCTGCCCTTTTGGACCCTGTTGTATCCACTACTCTGATTGTCTGATTGGTTGGTATTGGCGCAATTTATCTCTTGCTCTATTACGCGTCAATGTGCAACCCAACGAATCGCAACCTTCTGATAAGAGAGTCTCTTCCAAACATTCCGGTGAGCCGATAGCATGGTATAAAATGCTAGCTTTAACACCGAGTCGAGGTTAGTCGGTTCCAGACCTTTTTAGGTCTAACCGCTGACCACACAGGACACAGCCAGTTCCAGCGACAACAGCCCGCAGCAGCCACATGGAGACTTATCAACACTCGTCCAACAGCATCGGCAATCTCCTTCGTCGCCTCCGTCATCTTAACGTCGTCAACATCTTTCTAAGTACACAGCAACCACCAACCCTCGTACAGTTATTATCTCGACACTGCTCGTGAATTATTTCACCATGGTTAACAGCAAACACAACCTGCGAGAACCTTCTGTGCCAAGTAACCCGGCAGTAGCATTGTAGCCACTACTTCGTACAACACATACCGCACAGGCTCTGCTTCTTCACCTCAACTTCTTGTTACCACACTTCAACTATCGTGTACCTCGACTACGAACTGGTATTTATCTTCCTTGTGTCTGAACATTCTTCTAGCGTCCTATTATAGACTCTTTCAATACTCTGTACTTATCACACACGCATACATCCTTGTTTGTACGAATACACTTTGTATACATGACGGCTTGTCTATTATTATGCACTAGCAGTATCGCCCAGCGTTGCTCGGGTTTGTAAGGGAAATAACTATATAAGCATTTTTATAGATGCCAATTCGGGCTTTCTTAGCCATTTCTGTTTTGGTGTCTTCAAGCCATGAAGTCGTTGTTCTAAAAGAACGCTGGTCTCCTTGACAACGCTTTACGACGTTGATTTCCTTACACTCCCTTCCCCACAGCTTCACGAGGGAGGGAAGAAGGGGGAGAAGCAAACAGGTGCAGGTGTGACCATGGACGCCAACTCCGCCGCCATCGACACACGAAAAATTATGCATTAAAATGGAATAAAAAATGATGTTAAATTATTTTTAAAATCGTAGACTCATCGTAGACGCGCGCTAATACTCAGACAGGCTCGATATGAATCACGACTATAGGATACCCGAATTTGGTTAAACTGCACCGCAAAATGTGGGAGTAGTTAGGAATCTACAGTTTTATATATACAACTACAGTTTTATATATATAGATATATGACGCACACACAGACAGACACACATGTTAACCTATCAATAAAATCTTTCTCTTAAACATTCTACCGATTGTGTCGCCTGTTTTCCTTCTGGCACTTGCACTCATTCATCCTTTTCGTATATATTGTACTCGAACGTGTGGTGTATTAAAGGAGTCATTCGCGTCACCTCTCCTTCGCACAGTCGTTCTACATAATAAACACACACACCGGTTCCTTTTCACTCCTTTATTTTTGTTTGTCAACTGGTTAACCATTTAACCAATTATTTGATTAATCGTTCAGTTAGTCAATTGGTCAGCTAGGTTTTTTTTTTCTTTTCAAAATTTTATCACTGCCATTTGCGATCTCATCAAAGACATATTCTCTCTACTCCAGATCTGTTTCAAGCCTGTCTATCTTTCTACATATGTTTAGAAATAGTGATCAGAAGTGCTGTCCAATGCTCCATAAATAAATTAGCTGGGTTTTCTGTTAATACCATAGCTGGTCTAAGTTCAGCTATAAACAACAACCTCCAAACACAAGCAGAACAGTTTGGGATACAGTAAACCATTATTATATTAATAAAATAATACAATTCTTTAACGAAAGATGCTCAAATCTTTGTCCAGTAAGTTTCCTTGTACTTCTTTCAACCTTTTTTTTTTACTGTTAAGCCATTTTGATCTAATTTACATGTTTGCAACCCATTTTTGCTTGTAATCCTTCACAGGGGTGCTAAGTTTGAGGGTTTCTATTTTTTTTTTTGTTTGTTTGTTTTTTTACTCAATATAAGGAGGCCTTGGGCCAAAATTGGTTTTCACCATCATATTCGTTTTTAGGTACAAATAACTTGCGATTTTAAAATTTTACAGAGGAGATTTGCTGGGTTATTTTTAACAAATTGATGTCAGACATGGTTTGCCAACAAAAATTCTACTCTGGATTTTTGATAAAGTGAAAAAATTTTTCATGTCCACAATAGATTATGTAGAACGTTTTTGAGTAACTCTTCAATACTTAATATGTTTGTTTATTTTTTCATATTAATCTGTCAGATCCATCAAATCCATGCCAGGACCAAAATGTTTCCATGAACATTATAAATGTTCACCTAAGTTGCCATCAGCTTGTTTAGGCAGAGCAAATTCAGACTGGTTGCATATGTAGTTTTCAAAGGAAGAAATTATTACTTCATGATAAATAGCACTAAAACTTCTGCAATCTATGACAAATTGATTTCCTTTGATAAGCCTGCTGTCTTTCATCTACTATAGCTTAGTGTTAGCTCTGTTTTACTCAGTTCAGGAGCAGTGCTTTCTCTCACTTTATTCCATCCCAAAATCTCTCACTTATGGTAACCATTATTATTACTATTATTATTATTATGGGGCAAGGTTGTCGGCAGTATATATATGCTTCAGAGTTGTAAATATATTTTTAGCTATATAGGTCAGTCGTTCTGGTTGTCACCATCTAATGTTAGTAGTTAAGTAATTACAACTAAATACATTAAAAATGTACTTGGTTGTAATTCATAAGCCTTCTCTTTCCACTTCCTTTAGATAGGGTCCTCCCATATTGAAAAAAAAAATAGCAAGTCAGAAATGACCCCAAAGAAGGGAATCTATCAGTCTTTGACCAAGGGTTGACAAAAACTGTATGAGGGAAGGCATTGGTAGCAGTAGCAGCAGCAGTAACAGTAGCAGCAGTAGTAGTAGTAGTAGTAGTAGTAGTAGTAGTAGTAGTAGTAGTAGTAGTAGTAGTAGTAGTAGTGACATTAATGTTAAAAAGGAAACAAGGCCAAATTTGACATTTAAAAATTTTGTAGATTTCACAAACATCACAAAAAAACTTTAAAACAGAATTCAAAACAAATTTCACAATAGTAACTCTTTAACATTCACACTGATCATATCTGGTCCAAATATTCTACCTGTTTTTTGTTCAAACTGGCCGGATCTGGCCTCTGACTCCTACCCTGCCATGACAATCACATGGTAGGGTAGGACAATCACATGGTAGGGTAGGACAATCATATCATTGAAATCTCAAAGGTATAGGATAACACTTTAATTCAAAGCAATGTCAATAAACAAACATTATACTTCATGAAGTAACCTGAATGCTAAAGGGTTAGATACAGACACTGAAATTCAACACTTCAGCTTAAAATAGATTTTTTTTATTTTATCAACCAGTCAAAACAAGTGAAAATAAAAGAAACCAGTTTAAATGAGACTTACAAAATTTCCTCCACAACTCCTTTCCTGAACCTCATACTATTCCCCTTCATTACTTGAAGCTCTATTCATCAAGCATTCAATGAAGAAATATACATTCTTGATGTGGTAGCATTTTGAGTTCTTTCCTTGATATTGGCTTACTAGTGATTCTGATAAACGTTCACACACACATGCACACTAGTACACATGTATATACATATATACATACATATATATATATTTATTTATTTATTTATTCATTGGCCTGGTCACTTAGCCAGTGGGGTGGCGTCATTTGAAGGCTAAAACAATGCAAAGTGCATTGTGACAAGCGATGTGTAGCAACATCTGATAGCCTGGTCGGTCACATGTATATATATATAATATAGACTGACAGAACAAATACCAAGCTTTAAAAAACAAGTAGTAGGGCTGATTCATTTGATTATAGTTCTTCAAGATGATGCCCCAGCATGGCCACAGTCTAATAATTGAAACATATATCCTAATACATATACACATATCATACACACACACACAAAGACACACACACACATGCACACAAATACACACACAAAGATAACACATTATAGATTTATAAACAGTAATGGGCATTTAGCTTTTTATAAAGGTTACATTCTGGCGGTTGAGATGGTTCAGATTGCAGCTTCCTCAAATTGTAAACTACTGAGAATGATTGAGGTTAATTATATTGTGTCAGGACTTCTTTCAAACTGTTCCTCCCTTTGTCAGTTAGTTCATTGTTAGATATCATTGGTATACATACATGCATGCATGCATACATACATAGCATTCACAAATATTTGGTTACTACAAAACACATCAAAAAGTAGAGTTCATGAAAAGGCTATGATTAAATACAGTGTTTCCATATTATTCAGCAGTTACAGCACAATATAGGACAGATAAATAAAAATTATCAAAAACTAGTTCTGACCTGACCTACTTATTACTAATGTAGATTCATCAAATCTTAATCCCATCATAGACCATAGACCAGTGGTTCTCAACTATTCTGGTGGACCCCCATAGCCATTTTATGCTTATCTCCTAGCAGACAGGAAGTGATACTGACCACATTGAAACATTGTGTATGTGAGCAGTGCAATGTCTCAATTTGTGCAGCACCATGTTTTCAAATAAACCACTCTAAGAAGAATCTGTAAATACACAGTAAAATTTCTTGTATGAAAAATTATGTAGTTACTGAACAGCCTAACACTGGTACACAGCACAGACTGTCAGTACTAAATCTGTCTGCAAGGGGTTAAAAACTAGCTTTATAGATACTTCTTTCAAAATTCTTCTCTTTTTCACTCATATACTTGTGTGGGTTTGCAATAGCCAGTGTCTGAGAGAACATTTTTCAGTGGCTGGAAGCATGTTGAATTATGTAAAATGTTAAAGAAAGAAACTTATTTGTTTCTAGTAATACATAAATATATCTTATATATTTTTTCATGGACTCTTAAAATACTACTGAAGGTCCACTATTTACTATTTTGTATGCATGGACCCCAAAAATCTTATATGGGCCCTAGTTGAGAATCACTGCCATAGATAGATGAGTGAATTTTCAACGCATAAAATCATCAACCAGTTCTATATTACTTTTACATTTACTGGTTTCAACCAGAGGCTGTGGCCATGTTAGGGCACTGCCTTTAGTGTGACTGGTTTTTCTTATTTCACACTCATTTCCTGGCCCTCACTTCGAAACAGTTGCTACTGAAGAATTTGACAGAGCTACTATTCTTTGTGTTTCTTGCTGTGATATGGGCTCATTTGGTACCTCAGATAAAAATTTTATCCAAATGTTCATTGAACATATTCACATCTAGAGCTCACAAATTTCTCAGTATATTTAGCAGAGTGTTAATGTCATTAACATTTCCATTTTAGAAAATGCAATATACACGTCCCTCACGCTCCATAATATAATTTGATACATGACCAGACATGCTTCCACAAACAACTGGAAATGAAGGACACTGCTTTATAACAATCAAATTAGTTTAAACAAGGATGCAGTAACATACATACATGCACATCAAACTCCTGGACCAGGTGATGAAAATTACAGAGAGAGTTTAGCCCAATTAATTAGAAGCAGAATTTGGCTAGATGAAATGCAATTCAGCTTTGTCTGGGGAAGAAGCACAACTGATACTATTTTCATAGTCAAATAACTGCAAGAGAAGCATTTAACTAAGAATAAATTATTATACCTGGCATTCGTTGATCTAGAGAGAGCCTTCAGTAGAGTGTCCTGTAGTATGATATGGTAGGCTCTAAGGAGGCTAGGGATAGGAGTGACTGGTAAAAGCTGTACAGGTCATGTACAAAGATGCGGTCAGTAAGGTGAGAGTTAACCATGAGTACAGCAAAGAATTTGATGTACAGGTAGGGGTTCCTCAAGGCTCAGTTCTTAGTCCCCTCCTTTTCATCATTGGCCTCCAGGCCATAACAGAGGAATTCAAGACCAGCTATATTCTGATAATATAGCCTTTGTAGCAGATACTATATCAGAACTAGAAGAGAAATTCCAGGTATGAAAGCAAAACTTGGAATCTAAGGGCTTTAAGGTTAACTCAGCCAAGACAAAGGTCCTAGTAAGCAAGAAAACTGACAGGACCCTACCCCTGCCCATGTAGGTGGCTCTGTTCAATTCATAGGAAAGGTGTAGGTAGGAACTCCATATGGTGTACCCAGTGTAAGCTGTGAACACACAAGAGGTTCAGTGGGTTAAAAGGAAGGTTATCAGAGAAGGTAGTGTTTATATGTGGAAGATGCACAGGATCCATAAAAACTTTAGAGATTGGGAAATTGATTCTTTCAAATACCCTGGTGACACATTAGAGATAGTAAATAATTTCTGATATCTAGGACACCAAATTAGTATAGGAGGAGGATGCACAGTGAGTGTGATGGCTAAAATAAGAATAGGATGGAGGAAAATCTGAGAGCTGTTACTTCTGTTGGCCACAAAAGGTTTCTCTCTCCAAGTGAAAGGAAGATTGTATGATGCACGTATACAGACAGCAATTCTACATGGTAGTGAAATGTGGACCCTGAATGCAGAGGACATGTGAAGGTTAGAAAGGAGTGAGGCTAGTATGCTCTGCTGGATGTTAATGTAAGTGTATATGTTTGACAGAGTGCAAGTGTTTTGAGAGGGAAGTTAGGTATAAGAAGAATTTGTTGCTGTGTGCAAGAAAGAAGACTGTGCTAGTTTAATTGTGTGATGCAGATGGATACTGAGAGCTCCATAAAGAAGTGCTGGTCTTTCAAAGTGGATGGAACACATGGAAGTGGAGAGACTCAGGAAGACATGGGACGAAGTACTGAAGAACAACCTCAGGACACTGAACCTTTCCGGTGAGATGACAAAGGACTGAAAGGCCTGGTGCCTTGCTTTACTCAAGAAGACCTGTACTCCACAGCAGAAGTGTTAAGACCAGTCTTTCTGGTGATGTAAATCTCTCATGGCAGTGCTACATAGAAGTGCCCATGTGGTGCCATATAAAAATGCCTATGTAGTGTCATGTGACAATGCCCATGTAGTACCACATAAAAGGAGATCATCAGGATTTGGATATAAATTTTTAAGAATTCCATCCTATGTGAGAGATTCATCATGAATGTTATACCATTTGTGGGTATGTGTGTGTTGAAAAAGAATCTGGAGTTGAATTTGTATTCTTGGGTTTTGGGAAGAGGATCTTTTGAGAGTGGCTGAGATGTTCTTTGTTACTATGAATGTGTGTGTGTGTGTGTGCGTATGTATGGAAGGCTTCTTTCAGTTTTCATCTCCCAAATCCATTCACAAGCCTTTGGTTAGCCTGGGCAGATGATACTTGCTCCAAGTTCCACACAGTGATACTGAACTTGAAACCATGTGGTTGGGGAACAAACTTCTTACCACACAGCCATACTTGTTTCATGCAATTAACATTACCTGTACTAAATTGCTAAGGTAATATAGTTCTGACTGATCGGTTCCTTTGATGTGAATCATTTCCTACAAAGAAAGCTAATAAGCAGGACAAGTATTTGAATGACTTGGGAATATAGCATTTCAAAAAAGTTTTATTTAGAATAGATGAAAAATTTGGCAAAAACCATGGAATTTATTTAAAGAGCACCATACGAGTGTGATCATTGACAGAGCAGCTAACCAGCTTCCATGCCAGTGGCACTTCAAGGGCACCATTCGAGCGTGATCATTACCAGCGTCGCCCTACTGGTACTTGTGCCTGTGTTTGTAGGGTGCCAAGAGCACCATCCGAGCGTGATTGTTACCAAAGTCGCCTTACTAGCACCTGTGCTGGTGGCATATGTAAAAGAATTCAAGTGAGGTCATTGCCAGTACTGCCTGACTGGTCCCCGTGCCGGTGGCACGTAAAAAGCACCCACTACACTCTCGGAATGGTTGGCATTAGGAAGGACATCCAGCTGTAGAAACTCTGCCAAATCAAGATTGGAGCCTGGTGCAACCATCTGGTTCACCAGCCCTCAGTCAAAATCGTCCAACCCATGGAAAGCAGACATTAAACGATGATGATGATGATGATGATGATTGAAAAGTAAATATTCCCATCAACTTCAATGATAAACATCAGTGAATTCTCAATTATAAAATTGCTTTAATGAAGAAATTCTAAGTTTCCATATAACCAGTGATATTCATTTCCAACATTCTGCAAAAGCATGTCTGGCTATGGGGAAACATGACCTGACTTTTCGTCTGATGCCATTTCGTATAACATCACTTTGGCCATGTCTTTTGGTCTGACATCTTTTTGTCCGATGATTTTTCTGTCCAACAACTTTTTGTCCAATTTTCAATAAACTCTATAGAAAACAAGGTGAACGTCAAAATCAAATAATCATTGAGAATTTTACTAATAGGATTTTTCATTGGACAAAAAAAATCATCAGACAAAAAGACATTGGACCAAAAGACATTTGACAAAGTGACATTGATTGAAAAGACATAGCACCATGGGGAAATATTACCTTATTTGGAAATAAGTGAGGGTTGGTGACTGGAAGGGCATCCAACCATAAAAAATGTACCTTCATCCAGCCCATCCAAGCACGGAAAAATGGGCGTTAAATCTATGATGAGGACTTAGTTTTTGAGAAGTTAATTTCTTACAATAAAGCACTTGTGCTGCTACTATGCAAAAAAGCACCTGTAATGGTATCACATGAAGAGTACCTGTGCCAGCGCCACATAATAAGCACTCATGCCAGTGACACATCAAAAGCACCCTTGCCAGCACCACGTGCAAAGTACCCATGCTGGTGCCATGTAAAAAGTACTTGTGTTGGCACCACATAAAAAGCATCTATGTTGGCACTATGTAGAATACATCCAGTACACTCTGTAAAATGGCTGATGTTAGGAAGGCCATCCAGTCATAAAAACCATTCCAAAACAGACAACTGGAGCCTGGTGAAGCCCTTCAGCTTGCCAGCTCCTGTCAAACCATCCAGTCCATGCTAGCATAGGAAATGGATATTGGACGATGATGATGATGGTGATGATTTCTTACAATTAGATATACTGCTACATTTAATACACTTAAAGGCATCATTTTCCTAGTTTTGCTGTAATTATGGCCCACCCACAGATTGCAATTTCTAAATATTCTAATCACACTAAGTGACTTACAGCATACGTCAAACATGGCTCACGAAAGAGAACATTGCCTTCACTATACTCTTTTTCATGTTTCTGAATGGATTCACTCACATTCCCCTGTTTTCATTGTGTTTTTGTTTTTGTTGGGATTTTTTTTCAATCATTTATAGTTCTTAGAATGATTAACAACAATTAGATGATCATTATTCTGTAATGTAAATAATCGGATAAACCCTGATTGATATTATTAGCATTGACATTTACAATCTGACAAAATCATACATTAAATGAATGAAGAAACGAGTCTCCATACAGTCATTCAACTGCTAGAAATAGCAGCCAAACTAAATCTCACTCAAATCACACACTAGCACCTTTTTTAAAAATGGGATACATTTAATAATAAAATCTTAAGATATACTGCCCCTGATAAAAAGAAAAAGGTAATAAAAGGGATGGTCATAGCTTGAATGCTATTGACCACAGGTCTGCTTAATATTACTGATCTGTACCTAGACAACATCATCATCATTATTGTTTTAATGTCCATTTTTCCATGCTTGCATGGGTCACATGGAATTTGTTGAGGCACATTTTCTATAGCTGAATGCCCTTTTTGTCACCAACCTTCATTTGTGTATGACAGTGATGCTTGCTCACATGATGTTGAGGTAAGAGTATATACACAGGCACACACACATACACACATACATATATATATACATATATCAAAATAAGCAACAGGATATTCAGGGGTAATGCAGTACAATCATGTCAATGATTGAACAATGCAATCATTACATCAATTTAAATGGCAGAGCAATCCTCAGCTGCATAAATACATAGAATTAAATGATGTAATGATTGCATTGGTCAATTAAATGGAGTCGCTTGAAATGATCGTACTGCATTACCTCTGAATATCCTCTTGCTTATTTTGATTTTAATCACTTTATTTTGAAATTGTTTTGAAATTGTATGGATAATACTGTACTAAATTCTGGTGCCTCAACTTAGGTACCATATTCATCTGAATCTAAATTTTTGCTTAACTTGCCATATATACATATATGTAGCTTAGTGGTTAGAGTGTTGCACTCATAATCTAACGATTGGTACTGAGCCTCACATTGTGTTTTTGAGCAAAACACTTCATTTCATGTTTCTCCAGTTCGCTCAGCTGTAAATAGGTTACCCTGCAACAGACTAGCCTTCCAATCAGGGGGAATGTTGGCCTGCTCATCTAAGCCAGCAGGGTGGCATCATTCAAAAGCTAAAACCATGCAAAACGCATTGTGACCAGTGATGTATAACATCTAATAGTCTGGTCGATCACATGATATATATATATATAATCTATTGACTTTTATACATGCTAGGCCACTGGAAGTGAAATTTCTAAAAATATTCGCTACCCTATATATTTTACGACTCGCTGCATCGTTCTTGCTGAGGGCGAGGTGCGTTTGCCCGTCTCCGTTGGTTAGACATGCCTGCGCTTTTTGTGGAGCAACGGGCCCGGTTGAGAGAAGCGCGTGGGTCCTAACCGCCAGCCATGAAGCCGGCGGCAGTGGCAGGGTGCTCGTCTGTGACCTGGAGACACCCTGCGCCTACTGGCCCAATGGGAAACGGGTTGCGATGACGGATCGGAAGGGAAGTGCGTCCGATGCCAGCGCCCCGGAAATCAAACATTGACGAGGCGGCAGACGACCGCCCACGGAACAAGCGGCTGCCACTGGCGCATGTATCGACGACGATGGCGCCTCGGCGGGAAGCAGCGGACTGAGTCCCCTCGCAATCGCGGTGAGCGGTCCTATCCGTTTACCCCTGGTAAATCCAGTTCGGCATTTTTCATTTACTGCCGACTGAAACTGCACTTGCGCAGTGAATTTGAGAAATTATAACATATAATGATAAGATACATGTTATTTTGTCTCTAAATTATATGTTAATGTTATGGCACAGTTACTGATGAGAATTTTGCCTGGCAAATTATTTTATTTGCTAAAAAAAAACTTGAAATCTAGGTATAACCATAAGAAATAACAAGGTAAAAGTTTTTAGTTTTCATTCCCTTTCGTGACAGTAATTTCAAAGTTTCGGCCAACTAAGCCAGCATTGTAATTCACTGGATTTCTTGGCCAAGAGGAACTTAAATGAATTACAGTCCAATGATAGTTTAGCTGGTTGCAACTTCGAAGTCACTGTCAATACTGTTCTTGTTAAAGAATAATATATATATATATATATATATATATATATATATATATATATATATACATATATATGACACACTTCTTTCCGTTTCTGTCTACCAGAATGGTAGCTAAATGGAAAAAAACTTGCCTGAAGTATCACACATTGGGACTGAACCCAAAACCACTTGGTTGGAAAGCAAGCTTCTTAAGGACTCCACCATGCCTGTGCTAAGCCAAGCATGGCTGTTATAAGTAACGAAACTAAAAAAAAGCTTCCTGGCTTAGTTATGAACCCTGAAATTAGGTTTAACAATTCAGTGAATAAACTGTCAGATCCATTAGTTTATAAAGTATGAATTCATATTCTGCTTTTAGAGTTGCACTGCATCGTTAAGCAAAGCACTTAACTTTATTTACGTTAAGCATTATATCTATGATAGTATAATATTATCCTATAACCAACAAAAACAAATTCATTCTGGCATTCTGATAACACACCAGTAAAATATATTTATCTTATCAGCATAGGAATACATATAGCTGTGTAGTTAAGAATTTTGCTTCCCAACTATGTGGTTTGGGTTCAGTTCCACTGAATGACAGCTTGGGCAAGTGTCTTTTACTATTGCCTCAAACCAACCAAAGCTTGAGTGGATCTGGGAGATGGCAAACTGAAAGAAGTCCACTGGGTATGAATCAGAGGAGAGTCTGTCAAATGTTGACCCAGTTGAGGGAACAGCTAGCTAAATTGAAAATATCTTGGTAGATTAAGCAATTAAGGATATGAAGATAGGGAAAGGCCCCAGCCCATCAGGAATCACTGCTGAGATACATGGCAGTGTCGGTTATGGTCTACTCACTTGTATTGTAAATCGTATGGTTCATGAAGGAGTCATACTCAATGACTGGTGTAGCAGCACCATAGTCAACTGCTACACAGGTAAAGGTAATGCCTTAGATAGAAATAATTACAGAGGTATCAAATTGTTGGATCAGGTGATGATTGTTATGGAGAGGGTCATAGCCCAACTAATTAGAAAGAAAGTTAGTCTAGATGAAATGAAGTTTGGTTTTGTACCAGGGAGAAGCAGCACTGGTGCTATATTTCTGGTAAAGCAGCTGCAGAAGAAATACATAGCCAAAGATAAATTTCTGTACTTGGCTTTTGTTGACTTGAAGAAAGCCTTTGACAGGGTCCCCCAATCCCTTATCTAGTGCTCAATGCAGAAACTAGGGATGGACAAATGGTTGGTGAGAGCTGTACAAGCCATGTACAGGGAAGCTATCGGTAAGGTGGGAGTTGGCAATGAGTACAGTGAAGAAATCAGAGTAGAAGTAGGGGTTCACCAAGGATCGGTCCTCAGCCCCACTTGTTCATCATAGTCCTCCAGGCAATAACAGAGGAATTGAAGATTGGCTGCCCCTGGGAGCTCCTCTATGCTGATGATCTTGTTCTTATATCTGAATCCCTATCAGAACTAGAGAAGAAGTTCCAGGTCTGGAGGTAAGGTCTAGAATCGAAGGACTTTAGAGTTAACCTACAAAAACCAAAGTTTTAGTAATTAGGAAGGCAGACAAATCACATATCCCTTCAGGTAAATGACCATGCTTGATCTGTAGGAAAAGCATAGGTAGAAACTCCATAAGATGCACCCAGTGTAAGCTATGGATACATAAGAGGTGCAGCAATATCAGAGGAAAGTTAACTGGGAAAATAGCTTTTGTGTGTGGAAGATGCACAGGTACAATAAACACTGAAAATGTACAGAAAATAGACTCCATCAACTGCCAGGTGGGTAAGCTAGGGGTAGTGGGTAGTTTCTGTTATCTAGGTGATCAAGTTAGTAGCTAAGGTGGATGTTCCAAGAGTGTAGCTACGAGAATAAGAATAGGCTGGGCAAAGTTAAGAGAGCTGGCAACAAAGGGTCTCGCCCTCAGAGTGAAAGGCAGATTGTATGATTCCTGTGTGCAAACAGCTATGCTACACAGTAGTAAAACATGGTCTGTGACAGCTGAAGACATGCATAGGCTTGAAATAAATTAAGTCAGTATGCTTCACTGGATGTGCAATGCCAGTGTGCATGTTTGACAGAGTGTAAGCATCTTGAGAGAAAAGTTGGGCATAAGAGGCATCAGATGTGGTGTGCAAGAAAGACAACTGCGTTGGTATGGTCCTGTGATGTGTATGGATGAGGACAGCTGTGTAAAGAAGTGCCGAACTCTAACTGTGGCAGGAATTCATGGTCCAAGAAGACATGGGACGAGGTGGTGAAGCATGGTCTTCAAACTTTAGACCTCACAGAGGCAATGATTAGTGACCGAGACCTTTGGTGATATACTGTGCTTGAGAAGACCTGTCAAGCCAAGTGAAATCATAGTCGTAGCTGATGCTGGTGTCACATAACTGGCACCCATGCCAGTGGCACATAAAATGCACCTTTCAAATGTTGGGCCTCACAGAAGCAAAGTGGCTGATGCTGGTGGCATGTGAAGAGCACTTTTTGAGTGTTGGGACTCACAGAGGTAATGACTGAGACCTTTGGCATTATGTTGTGCTTGAGAAGCAGACTCATCAAGCCAAGTAAAATTGCAGTCATGGCAGACACTGGTGTCATGCAAACAGCACCCATGTCAGTGGCACATAAAAGTACCCATTACACTCTCAGAGTGGTTGGCACTAGGAAGGGCATCCAGCTGTAGAAACCATGCCCAATCAGATTGGAGTCTGGTGCAACCTTACAGCTTGCCAGCCCTCATCAAACCGTCCAGCCCATGCCAGCATGGACAATGGACATTAAGCAATGATGATGATGATGATGATATATATATGGATGGACGGATTTTTAACCAACACTGTGTATAGAAAAATTATGAAACAATCCATCTGTATTAAGATAGAAAACAGCCAGACTGGTTTCCATTCTTGAATAGTAATTTCTTTAGTGACTGTACTCTCAATCACTAATGAAATCACAATTCCAGGATTGAAACCAAACAAGCTGTTCCTTCTTTTTCTTTCGACATCATTGGCCATCTCCTACCCCCATATCCATCACTCCCTACATCCACACTTTAACCCTATTCAATCTTTACAGCTGTTACCCACCTCTTGTATTCTCTCCTATTTCCCCAATCTCTTCCATCATGTCCCATGCACTCTTCCAAACCCTCACCCACTCACACACCTAGTTTCTCTGGCCCCTTTCACTTCTATTCACTTCATACCTTAAGGGGCCACCTGGACACCCCATCCCCACTATTTATCTCTTTGCAGCTACTGCTGATCCATTCTCACTCTCCTTCCCCTAAATGTGAGTAACCATGTTGCTCCTCTACAAGAACCAGCTCTGCTCCCAAAGCTAATCCCTACCCTCAAGTTTCGTAGTCTTGTAAGCTGCATGGCAACCTCTTGAGTGCCAGAGACATGAGAAAAGCACTCAGGTATCACTGTAAAGTGGCTGGAATTAGGAATGGCATCCAGCCACAGAAACCATGCCAAAGCAGACACTGGAGCACCATGCAGTCTTTGAACCCAGCAGATTCTATTAAATCATCCAACCTATGCCAGCAGCAGCAACAGCAGCACCACCACCACCACCACCACCACCACCACCCACCACCACCACCACCACCACCATCATCATCACCATCACCATCAACATCACCACCACCACCAGCTGTAGAAACCTTGCCAGATCAGATTGGAGCTTGGTACAGCCACCTGGCTTGCCAGTCCTCAGTCAAACCGTCCAACCCACGCCAGCATGGAAAGCGGACGTTAAATGATGATGATATATACATATATAAAGATAAATACAGTATGATAACAAAACGCCATTAATGCACCAGTAATTCACAGTTCAAAATAGATATTTTTCCTATATTCTTTATCATACATTTGTTTTAAATATTTTCTGTCATTATTTTTATTTTTATACTTGATAATATTAAATCAGTAGAGTACCAAACAAAATGCCTTGTGGTGTTTAGTTGCATTCCTTTACATTCTGAGAGCAAACCCCACTTAGATCATTCTGTATAGAATCAATAAAATAAGCATAGTTAAGTTCTGAAGATTTATTTCAGCAATTCCCAACATTTGTGACTTTGTGTCAATAATAAATGATATTATTCCATTCCATCCTTAGTGCAGAGAAAGAAAAATAAATCTATAAAGATAGCAAAAACGTGTACATCACTTAACACACAACTGAGATTAATAGCACGATCGCCCAGCTCATACCAGTATGGAAAAAATGGATACTAAAGGAGGAAGGAAGGAGAAAGAGGGGGTAGAGGGAGAAAGAGAGGAGGTGGCAATGATGATGATGGTTGTGCACAACATTCAAGCACTGTATCATGTTATGAGCAAGCATTGTGGAAATATAAATTGAATTTTGGTATATATTGCTATCAAACATGACATATTTTATTACTCTCTTGAGGGATGGAAGATAAAGTTAAACATAATGGTATTTAATCACAGGACAGTGTAATATAATATATTCAGTCTTCTATTCTGCTGACACTGCTATTCTTGGAATATCACTCCATTGAACATAATAACAAGAGCATGCAGAGAGCACAAACCTCTGCCAAAGCAACACTAACTCCTCTCAACAAGTAGCCAGAGATGATTTTTAAAATGAGAATATCTGAAATATACTCGACTGCTCTCACAAACAAGAATACTAAAAATGAACCCGACTGCCCTCAAAAATTAAGTAAAAAAAAACAGGAAAAATAATTCAGAATCCTTTTCTGGTACCAGATCAATCCCAAAATTTAATCAGGTCGTGCCAGTCATATGGCCAAACATCCCTGAAAGTTTCATCTGAATCCAGCAGTTCTTGAGATATCTTGTCCACGGACAAACAAACACGACTGAGGCGGAGGTAATAATTTAACCTCAATGCTAATAGCTTCCATATAATAGACTTAATACCATTTTAAAATCTATTTTGTTGTATTGTTTAAGCCTTTTGTTACCATATTTCTGTTGAATTATGTTGCCAATGTATAAAAATAATTTGGAAAATATTGAAGAATTTCGTAAAATAACTTTGTGGTTATTTTAAGATGGTGTTTGGGACTATAAATTAACATGAGATTTTGATTGAAGATTTTAATGTAGATTATTTGTAACAGAAAATTTGTATCATAGAACCAGAAATGGTCTCAAGCAGGTTGGTATCAGAAGGGTTAAATTATTGGAATTATTAACTAAAAGTAATGATGAATTTGAATAAATCTAAAATAAATAAATAAATCTTCACAAATTGTTTCTAATTAGCAATTTTATTGAGCATTTTTTAAAGCTTTCTTGAGGTTCTTCAGCTGATAACTGAACTTATGTATCTTAGAGAATTCCCAGTCTTATTTAACAACTGAATCTCCCAATATTAACTTTCTACTTAGTGTTGTAAGCCTAGAATAGCTGCAGAATTATTACTCATGCAATGGCTATTATCATAATTATTGGGACATAACAAATTAGCTACAAACTATTGTTAACATCATTATCTTTATCACCAACACCATCGCCACCGCCACCACTATCATCATATTTGTTTAATACCTGTTTTCCATGCTGGTTTCGGTTGGATGGATCAAGCTAGAGAACTGCAATGAGTTCAAATGTCTGCTTTGATATGGTTTCTACAACTGATGCTCTTCTTTACAACAAACATAACAATGCTGATTAATTTGCCCTCATTTCTATTTAATTTTTGAAAATATCTGGCCTTGTGTTTAGAGTGTTGGACTCACAATCATTAGATCATGGCTTCAATTCTCATTTCACACTGTTCCAGTCCACCTGACTGAAAGTAACAATGACTGCTGATGATTAACTTATAACATACTGCTGTCCATTTAACAGGGTGTCATGCACTCTCAACCTAAGGTGATCTTGTGTTGGATGATGAAAAGGTGATATTGAGAAATACAGGTGTCTTGCTGTAGAGGAAGTATAAGGTTACCTGGCCAGAGCGAGGTAAGATGCTTTAAAAGTCTGGATAAGCTTCTGAACATGTAGGCTCCAAGAAGACTTATTTCTATTAAATCCATTTTATTGCTATATCTCTGCTAAACTACACATTTCTTTCAGCTAATCTTGTAATGGTGATTCAAAACTTTATCTACCAGACACTTTGAGTGAACCACCACAGGTCTGTTAAGCAATCAAACTGTGTGAAGTTGTTTTTCTAGAATGTTCTTTCTTGTATCTTATAAAACACCTTTTTGCTGCTCAATTAGACATCTGAACAACACATGCTTCCATTTTTGCCATGATGACATTTCCAGACATTTCTGCAAACAGTTCCAGGTTCTTGGACAGGCCCCTTCTGTTCTGAACATTCACATGGTGTCTCATAAGTTAACTTCTACAGACATGGCACAGTTTTTTTCATTATCTCAGTCAGCAGATGGCCAAGGACAGATAGCAAAAGAACTCTGTCATCACAGAAATTTACACAGTGGACTTTGTATATTTTGGGGCTGACCACATGTTATCACACAGAAAGCTTTCTATAATTTCAGAGCAATCCATCTCTCAGTCAGCAAACATGCATGTCATCCATTGTAAATAGTCAACATCCAATATATTTATATCTGGCAATACATATTTTGGTGTGTTTCAGTTTTTATTCACATAGCCAGCAAAATATATCTTCATTTACCAGCTCACTTCAAGTAACAATCTCAAAAATAATGAAGAATTTACTAAAATGATTTTGTCATTAAGTTTCTTATAAGGCAGTCATCATCCTCATCATCATATCATTTAATGTCCACTTTCTACCCTGGCATGGGTTAGACGGTTTGACTGGAACTGGTAAACTATAGAGCTGCACCAGGTTCCACTCTGATTTGGCATAGTTTCTACAGCTGGATGCCCTTCCTAACACCAAAAAAAGTAAGGCTTTCCATACACGTAGGACTTAAACCCACACTGCTATGTTTAAATGACAAGTGTGTCACCATTACACTGCACTGGTAAAAGCATTAGCATGCGAGTTATAAAGGTGGGCAAAAATGACTAGCAGCATTTTGTTCTTTATGTTCTGAGTTCAAATTCCACCAAGGTTGACTTTACCTTTCATCCTTTCAGGGCCAATAAAATAAGTACCAGTCAAGTACTGGGGTCAATATAGTCGACTCTTACCCCTCCCCTCAAAAACATCTGGCCTGTGCCAAAATCTGAAACTATTAATAAGTTCATATTTGTAATTTGAATTTACATAAAATTCTAGTGGAAGTTTTTAATCTAGATCTCTTTACAAGAAGCTTGCTTTACAGAACTAGGGATGTCTTGGGCAGGTTGGCATTAAAAAGGTTAATTTACTGATTTCTTGGAATGCTTGTTTTTCCTTTTCTGTATCTATATTTTGTGCTGCTTCTTATCAATAACTTTAAATACAAACTTATCCAATATCACAAAGGGAGATCAAAACAGTAAGTCGACAAACAGCCTCTATGAAATCTATCAATATGCTAGAAATGGCAGTCAAATTTCCACTAAGTGACACTCTCCCATCATAAAATAAAGAATGATACATTGGATAATGTGGTTCTAGATATACTGCAATAAAGACAGGATGGTCATAGCTGGGATATCTTAGACCATAGATTAAACAACAACAATACTAACAACAAAACAATTATAGTTTGTTTCTTAAAATAATAATAATAATGAGATTATTGTGTATAGTGCTCAGGTGCACTACAACTCATTCAAGGTGCATGTACAATACATAGAATTATTTACAAAAGTCAGGAAAGTGAACAGTGTATGAATCATGATATACATGTGTGCATATGTATGGAGGGAGGGGATATCAGGTGTAGTGTTGGTGAATTTCAAGAAACATGGAGGTTTTAAAGGATGCAATGTCTCAGCAACTAACAACTGATGCAGGTATTTTGTTCCATGCTTCAGCAACTCTTAGTGTGAAAAAATATATCCGAAAGTCATGGGAGCTGTGCTGTTTTCTGACTTTGTAGGCATGCCCACATGTGTTATACACATGGAGTTCAAAAAGGTGCTCAAGGTGGTTGTTGGCACAATGGTTAATAATTTTGTGGGTGTTTACCAAGCCAGTTGCCAGATGTCAGAGCTTCAATGTATCTATACCCAGAGAAACAAGGAATTCAGAGTATGGTAGGTGCTTAATGGATTATTTTTCTATTTTGTTTTGTTTTTCTGAAACATTTAAAAGTTCATTAAAATGAAATTTTGAAAAATAACAAAATGAAAACAAGTATAAAAATGAAATATAATTTTATTTATGATTTATACATTGCAAAACATATATTAGAGTTTTTTATAATTATAAAAAAATATAGTCTAAAAACAGAAATTAAATACAAAAATACAAAAACAAATTGTTTTTTTAATGTTTAATTTAAAGCACTTATATAAATATTATTGACTATTTTTTATATATATTTATTTTATCATGCTTTTTATATGTGGGAAGGGTCCACAAATTGAAGTATAATAAGTATTTGAATTGTTGATGAAAATGCAGAGTACCATACATCAGAAGTTAATGCAGCGTCTATTCAACAAGACGAACTGAAGTGACAAATGTAATATCTTGGACGTAGTAAGGTTTTCACACTCAACCTTGTATCACTTGATTCTTTGAGTAACTGTGCCTCAACAGACTAAGTACCTTTTTAATAAAAAAGGTATTTTCATCAAAAAATTATTTCGTTCTAGAATCTTCAGAAATGTTCTTGTTAATTTTAAAATTCCATCAATATGGAAGAGTTGTAAATACAGCTAAGTTATGTGACAGTATCAAGAGACCTTCAAAGAGAACATCATCAGCATCAACCCATTAGCATTCACATTACTCTGTTAAATGTAATGCTTATTTATTCACACTAATTTGAATTAATCATGCTTTATCTCATAACTTTGAGAATTCAATGATGTGATTGTTTACTTTTAGAATGACATTATAAGGTAGGTGTGAGAGGTCAGATCTGGTTGGTTTGATCATAAAAGAGGTAGAATATTTGGGACAGATATGGTTGGTTTAAAGGGTTAAGAGTCAATATCCTTTTACCATGCCAGTATGGGTTGGATGGTTTGACAGGATCTGGCAAGTAAAGTTACTTTTTCAAGCCATGCCGACTCGCAAAGGGCTGGTTTCCCAGTTTCATAACATATAAATTCTCCATCTGGATAGGATGCCACTCCATCACAGAATTACTTATTTTTGCCAGCTGAGTGGACTGGAGCAACATGAAATGAAGTGTTTTGCTCAAGAACACAATGTGCTGCCTGGTCCAGGAATCGAAACCACAATCTTAAGATCATAATTCCAACACCCTAACCACTAAGCCACGCACCTTTAGTAGGCAAACCGCAGGGTTGTCTCAAGCTCCAGTGTCAGCTTTGGCATGATTTCTACAGCTGGATGCCTTTCTTAACACCAACTACTTAACTGTGCGCACTGGGTGCACTTTTCATGCCACTGGCACGCGTGACATCATCAAATAACTTGCCCCTAACAACTAGTTATTGGGATGGAGATTATCTGAAAGAGGGAGATGGTTTTATGTGAGATGCTGAGAGGCTAAAATATGTAAATAAGTAAAGCCTTGTAAGTGGATTTAGTATATGGAAACTAAAACAGGCCTGCCATATTTGTGTGTGTGTTTGTCTCCTTGTTTGGACATCAGTGGGGCAGTTATAAATGAGCATCATTGTTTTATATGTGGAATCCCTTGTTTCCAATCTGCCATCAAAACATGTTTGGCCATAGGGAAATATTACCTTACTTGAAAACAGGTGAGGATTAGACACAGGAAGAGCATCCAGCTGCAGAAAATCTACCTAAGTGAATTCTGGGCATTAAAATGATGATGATGATGATTATGATTAAAGGGGTAATTTTTGCAATAAATTATATCTAAGGAGTAGCTTTAACAGAGTTTTTTAACAAAAGATAACACAGCAGAAAATATCTACATTAGTGACTAATCACAAGCCAAGATAGCTATTAAATGATAATGCGACCTGCTAGAAATAACAGCTAAATTTCCTTCAAAATTATACCCTACCATCTTAAAAATGGAAAGACAATGTTGCTCTAGACATACAATACCTGAGAGAAAATAAGATAGCCATGGCTAGAACAACTGTTCAGTCAGAGTTGAGTAGGAGTTAATAAGAACAACAATAACGAGGCTACTCTTAAATTGACCTTTGTCGTTACTTCACTGATAGGAGAAGACAATGGTCATAATGATAATGATGATGATGATGATAACAACAATGATTGTTGTTGTTGATGTTGTTGTTATTGTTATTGTTGTTGTTATTATTATTATTATTATTATTATCATTATTATTATTATTATTATTAAGTCAGTGAGCTGGTAGAGTTGTTAGCATGACAGACAAAATGCTTAGCAGTATTTCAGCTATTTTTGTGTTCTAAGTTCAAATTCCACCAAAGTCAACTTCACCTTTCATCCTTTTGGGGTTGATAAATTAAGTACCAGTGAAACACTGGGGTTGATGTAATCGACTATCCCCCCTTCCCCAAATTTCAGGCCTTGTGCCTATAGTAAAAAAGATTAATATTAGTTTTAAAGGTGAGTCAAAAAGATCACAATATGAAGAAAAACTTGAGTGTTTTTTTACAGCACTATACCAATGTATGTGAAGGTGCAGGGCTTAGTGGTTACGGTATTCAGCTCACAATCATAAGGTTGTGAGTTCAATTTCCAGCAACACATTGTGCCTTTGAGCAAGATGCTTTATTTCATATAGCTCCAGTTCACTCAGCTGACAAAATACAATTGTACTTGTAAATTCAAAGGGCCAACCTTGCCACACACTGCATCACACAGAATCTCTCTGAGAACTACATTAAGGGAATGCATGTTTGTGGAGTGCTCAGCTACTTGCATGTTAATTTTTACAAGCAGGCTGTTCCATAGATCAGCTCAATGGAAACACTTGTAGTAACCAGCAAAGTGCCAGTTAATATCAGTGTATAGTAATTTCAATGTGGCAAAGTCCAAGCACCCATCTATTTTTAAATAATTTTAATACCAGTTTCTTAGTAGAGAAAACTTTTAAAGGTGACAGAGTACCATTACAGTTTTAGTGCCTTAAAAGATTGGAAATCAGTGCAGCAGAGTTTGCACCTTGGATATGCTGTTCTTTAATCTGTGCTACAATCCTGTTGCACACTTTAACATCTCTACACAAAGAGGCACTGCAGCAATCAATGACTGTTGTGCCAGGTATGAGATGCTTTGACACAGCATTTTGGTGCCACCTATTTGGCATTATTGATTCATTGCTGGCCTATTTGACATTAGATGTTTTAATGTTTCTGTCTCTTTCTCTCTCTCTCTCTCTCTGTTTATTTATGCAAATATATTTCTCTTTATGTGTATGAGGAGAGGGAAAATGTTCATGTCAAAGATGTTCAGTTAATAAATTGTACTCTCTCTCTCTCTCTCTCTTACTCTCTTTCCCTCTCCCTCCCTTTCTCTCTGTGTGTACATATTTTTGTATACTCTTGTGCATGCCTCCAGTGTCAAAACAGGTTGAATGTCCAGTCAGCCATACCAAATAATAAGGCTGCACCCAATCTTCTCATTCCGGCTGCACTTATCATCTGGCTTTTCAAATTGTTTTAAGACATCAGTGATGGTGCTGCCATAAGGAAGCACACTAAAAAGAATATATGAATAACTTTACACATAATACATGAAATATTTATCTTAACATGTTTGTTATCGATTACTATTGTTAAATTCAGTGACCCACATTGAAAAGAAATGAAAACCATACAAAATAATCCTCTTAGAAGATTTAATAATGTCAAATGACTTTTAATGGAAACCTTAGCTATTTGCCACAACCAAAATTGCCTCACAACAAACAATGAACTCTGGTTTCTGAGAGAGAAAACAATAATAATAGCTCGGAGTAACTAATAACCTACTACAAAACACAAAACTGTTGCATATCATCATCATTTAATGTCTGTTTTCCATGCTGACATGGGTTGGATGGTTTGACAGGAATTGGTAAGTCAGAAGACTGCACCATGCTTTAGTGTCTGCTTTAACTTGGTTTTTATGGCTGGGTACCCTTCCTGATGCCAACCACTTTACAGAGTGTACTGGGTGCTTTTTTCGTGACACATACCAGCACCAGTGAGATCACTAAGTAACTTGCAACACAAAACCCTTTAACTGGGGATGTGTAGTATTGAGGGAGCTGGCTTTATACCAGTTGATGAGAGGTTAAAGTATGATAGACAGGAACGTCTTACTGCAGAGGAAATAATGGCTACTCCAGATGGAAAAAAGAGAGTAGATGGTGAAGATGTATCTGGACATACCTTCAAGTTACTGGAACGTTAATACAAGAGAAATGATACAGAGAATTTGACAGGATGCAGATTGATTAAGGGAAATGCTGTGAGAGATGCACATCATCATACACACATACTAGAATACCTCCTCCCATGGAAAATTAGCTTACTTGATAGGCAAGCCTGCATTTATGAACATCTACTAGCTCATCAGCTTTTGTCCCCTTTCAGTTTCTTCCTCCACTATTATAGTGGTATCGATCCTCTAAGATATTTAAATAATTCCACAATGAAATAAGAGGGGAAAGATGGATGGGTGAATCTCTGTGGTGATTGAAGAAAATTATGGGAAAAGTGTTACCAAAGGACTACTTTTTCTCTTGTTGTCATTTATTTTCATAAAGTGCAAGTTTTTTCATAGCTTCTCTATAATTGTACTTCAAATCTTCAATCTCTTCAAAGAATTCTGGTCTAAAATTCTTCAGTTCATCTTTTAGCTGTAATGATAACAAGTCACATGTAACAGATGATATAAATAGATGCAGCATTACTTTCACTTTACTACTCACATTAATCATTTTTTTCATTGATCATTTGTTTTACGTCTATTTTTCTATCCATACATATTTAATTATATATTATATTAAATACTATGCTTTTCTTTACAAAGCACCATCACATTAAGAATTAAGTTAAAAAAAAATTTATTAAAGACTACTTTATAACAAGCTGATTAAAATATATATAATTAGAAATTTATCTGAGAATTATTAATATACAACTTTACTGTTCAGAATTGATCAGTGACATTATCATAATAATTATGACCATGTTAATAATCATTTCAAATATAGGTGCAAGGCCTGAAATTTAAGGAAGGGAGTGAGTCAATACCATTGGTCCCAGTATTTGGTTGGTAGTTATTTTATCGACCCCAACAGGAGGAAAAATAAAGTTGAACTTGGCCATGCTTGAATCAGACTCTAAAGAGCTGAAAGAAATGCCACTTAGCACTTTGCCCAAAGTGTTAATGACTCTGTTAGTTCACTACTTAATCATAATAATGCTTTAAACTTTGGCACAAGGCCAGCAATTTTAGGGGAAAGGGAAGTCAATGACACTGACCCCCATGCTCAGCTGGTACTTATCAGTGGCGGATACAGGGGTGTTGCCCTAGTTGCCCGGGCAACATCCTTTCTAGCTGCTCTGTTGCAAATATAATAACATTGTTATTTTATTTCCAGCAGTTTCACAGCATTACTGTTTCATATGCTTATGGTCTGCTAAAACAAAGAATACATAAAAATGTGCCCCTTTGTTACGAATTCCCTCCTTATATGGTATTTCTTCTGAAACTTTTGGGCAACACCCCAAAAATAAAATCCTAGATCCCCCCTGCTGATGAAAGTCAAAGTTGACCTTGGCCATATTTGAACTCAGAGCATAAAGAGCGAGAAGAAATGTCAGTAAGCATATTGTCTGACATGATAGCAATTCTGCCAGCTCGCAATTCAATGACAGAAAGTATCAAATGACTGATTCATTGTGAACAATTATAATTTGGCAATTTTAATGACCAACGGAAGCATAAATTGAAAATCTTTGATCTTACAGTTTTGAAACACCATTCTATTAGGGTTTTTTTAATGAGGCGTAGGAATGGCTGTGTGGTAAGAAGCTTGCTTCCCAACCACATGGTTCCAGGTTCAGTCCCACTGTGTGGCACTTTGGGCAAGTGTCTCCTACTATAGCCTCGGGCCAACCAAAACCTTGTGAGTAGATTTGGTAGACGGAAACTGAAAGAAGCCTGTTGTGTGTGTGTGTGTGTGTGTGTGTGTGTGTATGTGTGTGTGTGCGTGTGTGTGCACATGTGTGTGTGCTTGTGTGTCTGTGTTTGTCCTCCCACCATCGCTTGACAACCTATGTTGTGTTTACATCCCTGTAACTTAGCGGTTCAGCAAAAGAGACCAATAGAATAAGTACTAGGCTTACAAAGAATAAGTCCTGGGGTCGAATTGTTCGACTAAAGCAGTGCTCCAGCACGGTCGCAATCAAATGGCTGAAACAAGTAAAAGAATAAAAAAATATCTTACCTGGAAAATTTCAGAGGATTGTTTATCTTTTTCAAGTTTCAATGTTTTCAGTTGTACTGTAAGCTCTGTGTTTTTAGATATTAAAGAATCATAGCTTCTAGCTTTCTGTAACATGTCTTCAGTCATCTGAAACAATAAATAGACAATGTATCACCATTTTTAGCATCCACTTTTGCATGTTTGCTGGATCAGATGGAATTTGAGGCAGATTTTCAACAGCCAGCTGCCCTTCCTGTCACGAACCCTCATCTTTTTCCAAGCAAGCTAATATTTCCAATGCCCCAAACATGTTTTTCATAGAAGACTGGGAATATTTTACTTACTTTTGGTACTTCCCCATGGAGCTTTTGTTGTAGAAGTTTCACTTCTTTGAAAAGTTCATTTTTCTCGCTTTGCAGTTCACTTATTGTTAACCTGAAATCAATTTCTTTTTTTAATTTCAGCTTGATAAGAGAGATCAACTAAACTTTCAAGATACATTTTTACATTAATCAGAACACAAATCTCAAATGAACATTATAAGAGAGAAATTTTCATAGAAAAGAAAAAAGCCTAAAATAAGTAACAAAATAAGAAAGCTATATATTCTGCAGGTTAAAAATACATTTTAAAGACAGATGTGAGCCACAATTAAAGAATAGTGATTTGGATTAGTGCAAGAATAATTCAGCAGTCTGATGCAACATAAGTCACAATTTCTTCTAGAAATACACTTAGTTACAGATAACAGAATTACTACTGATCATGATATGGGCTCAACAAAAAAGATGAGTCAACAATTACAGATAACACCATACAACATATTGATAATTTCAATATAAGTAAATACATTTACTCTCACAGTGAAAGAACATTCCAAAAGTTTTTACAAAGTAGAAATTTATGCTTAAATCAGAGAATGAACGATACTTGGTATTATTAGATAAGAGCTGAAATTATAATCTTTTAATGTATTTTAACTTTAAGACCATTAGTACAAAAATTCCTTCATTGCAAAATTAAATAGATTTTGAAATATTAAATTTAATACCTTTAAAACAGTATGGATAATGAAATAAAGAAACAAATAAATTTGTAGTTGATCTGATATTACTCACATTTCAACTAGTAGACGTAAAAACTTAACGATCTCTAACAAAATGCAGTTGTTATCATTATTTATACAAAACAGCCCAAATGTCAAGTAAAACATAAATAACCTCTGAACTTTAATCTTTAGTCTATCTCAATATAGTCTAATCTTTTTCTCAAAGACAAATTGGTCTATGGCATTTCTGACAATTTTATGAATACTTTCCGAATAAGATAATATACAAGCTGGTAATAGCACTTCCAGAATAATTTTTGTTGCCCTATAAATAATTGACATGTGTATATATGCGTATATGGTTTTGTGTATGTGTGAAAATGAATGTGTGTGGTACATATATACAAGGGAGTGCTGTAAAGTTCTTGGCCTTAAGGATATCATGAAAGGCCTGACTGGAGGCCCAACCTTCTGAGCTCTTTTACAGGAGCACTGCAATAAATGTGTGAATCTGAGAGGAGAATATGTTGAATAAAATCATAATTAACTGAACCTCCTGTATCTTCTTTTACCCAAAGCGAGGAACTTTTCAGTACCTCCTCGTACACATCTATGTATGTGTATATATATATATATATATTATATATATATATATATATATATATATATATATATACATATATATATAATAGCGTACATTTAAACACAAGAGAAGCTGCCTTTAACAAGCAGCTTTACAAGCTAGAAGAAGCAGTCAAAACGACCAAAACTCTTGTGTTTAAATGTACACTATGTTATATTGAGAATATGTTGTCTATTAACTTTTTTATACATGCTAAGCCACTGGTAGTGAAATTTCTAAAAAAAACTCACTACCCTATATATTTTATAGGTATATATATATATATGAACAAAGTCTGGAAAATTTGGTATATTTTTAATTCCATGCTACATGTTTCATTACAGCATAGGAAATACTTTATAATATAAATATTATCATTAATTATCATAATAGTAATATCGATTTCAAATTTTGGCACAAGGCCAGCAATTTCAGGGAACAGGTTAAGTTGATTAATATTCACTCCAGTACTCAACTGGTATTTATTTTATTGACCCCAAAAGGATGAAAGGCAAAGTCAACCTCAGTGGAGTACAAACTCAAAATTAAAGATGGATGAAATCTTGCTAAGCACTTTGCCCAACATGCTAACAATTCCACCAACTCACCACCTTCACCTTAATAATGATATTATAAATATAACAAAGTCATAATAGTTACATACACATAGAGGACATCATCGTCGTCCTTTAATGTTCATTTTCTATGCTAGCATGGGTTGGACACTTTGACAGATGCTGGCTAGCCAAGGAGCTGTCCAGCCTTCAATTGGACTCCAGACACAACTTGCTTGTGTGTTGTGGTATGATTTCTACAGTTGGATGCCAACCACTTTAAAGAATGTGCTGGGTGTTTTTTAAGTGCCACCAACACAGATGTACTTAAACAGTACTGGCTTGAGTGCATTTTATGTGGCACCAGCACCTGTGAAGTACAAGCCTGTATGAATCAGTGACTGTGATATACACACACACACACACACACATTAGTAGTGAGACATGATTACTGAATATAGAGGATAAGTAAAGGCTGAAAAGAAATGAGACCAGCATACTCCACAGCATATGTGATACTAGCAAGTATGAATGACAGAGCACACAAGTACACCGAAAGAAAAACTGGATATCAGAAGTGTTTGCTGTAATGTACAAAGAGAGAAGAGTGTAATGTTAAGCACACAGAATGGACACACAGAATGAAAGTTGAATGAAAAGGGTGGATGATGCAAATTTAAAGAGCTTGAGGAAGACAGACAAACAGCCAGACATGAATGCTTCTCAGTTAAAAAAAAAATTATATATATACTCTGTTTTATGTACAGAATTCTAATCTCTACTATTTGTAAAAAATAAACTCATACACATACATATATATGAGAGAGGATACTAAGATGTAAAATGACACAAGATAATAGGTATGTACAGTAAGTGTTCAGGTTGAGTCAAATTCTAAAATCCAACACTAAGACCTGAGTGAGGAAGGCCTTCCTTCGAGAATTCCAGACCACTGATAACAGTACTTATCCCATACTGAGGGAGTTGCCATAACAGCCCAGAGCCAAGAATAATGAAGAAACATCATCAATGGCCTCTGCTCCTTAGAGAATAAAGGGCTTAACTCATTATCATTCAGATTACTCTGTCAAATGTAAAGCTTATTTATTCATATTACTTCGAGTAAATCATGCATTATCTCATAGCTTCAAGATTTTAATGATGTCATTGTTTATTCTTAAAATGACATTGTAGAAGAGATGTGGGAAGCTGGATCTGGCTGGTTTGAACATATAGAAAAGTAGAATACTTGGGCTGGATATGGCCAGTTTAAATGTCAAAGGGTTAAGTCAGTTAATATACTTGTAACTGTTATATTGGTAACTGTTTAAAGTTAGCTAATACACTTGTCTCTTGAAAAGCATCTTACATATGTGTGTAAATTTACATGTGTTGCCCCAGTTTATTCAACAAGCTACTCAAAGAGGCATGATTTAAGCTGCATATTTTTCATGTTGAACACAATTTCTGCTCTTTTGTTTAATATGTCGATAGGTTCAGTGCAATCAATATTTCATAAGGCTGCTTGTTGTAACAACAGAATTTCCTTTCTTGGCTAATATTTTATAACAAATAGTAAATTGATTTATTTAAACTAACCATTGATGGAACACAATTGTTCAGTTTCCTACAAATGATTTCCTGGACAAATTAGCAATTTCCAAGTGAATAGGCATTTGTCTGTTATTGCTTCTTCCAGTTCTTTACATTGAAAAGGAAATCTACCTATTGAAGCTAATAACTGCTTGGGATTTTTCCACAAATCTAAAGTGACTCATCTGTATAAACAATAAACATTCATAAAAAAAAATGAGAACTATTTCTTCTTCTAAATCCTATGACTTACAAGGAATGAGTCTGGAAAGGAAAATGTTTCTCTATTTTCCTTTTCTATTTTACTCCCAAACACACCTCCTGCTCATCAGTTTCAAAGGCTGCCCTTCTCTCTTGGATTAAAAATTAAAAAATGGCTAAAACAAACTAGGAATGGCTATAGTTAGAAAACTGATCAAATCTTGAAGCTTGTTTTAAATTGCATTTGGTAACTATTAGTTGGTCCACATTACCCCATAAGCAACATAGGGTCAGTTTGCTGGTTTCTCTGGTAAATATTTCCTCTCTTGATAGGGAACTGGTCCATCACAGGATGACTCATTTTTACCAGTTGAGTGGACTGGAGCAGCATGAAATGAAGTGTTTTTGCTCAAGAACACAACACACTGCTTGGTCCAGGAATTGAAACTGCAACCTTATGATCATGAGTCCAATAACCTAACCACTAAGCCATGCACCTCCACTTGGTAACGTTTCATCAACATTATCATCATTTAACATCCATTGTCCACACTGACATGGGTTGGTCAGTTTGACCAGGACTGGTAAGCTGGAAGGCTGCCCCAGATTCCAGTCTGATTTAGCATGGTTTTCTAAAGCTGGATGCCCTTCCTAACATCAACCACTCCAAGAGTGTAATGGGTACTTCTACTGCCACTAGCATGAGTGCCATTTGCATGACACTGGTATCTGCCACAACTGTGATCTTGCTTGGCTTGATGGGTCTTCTTCTCAAGCATGACATAATGTCAAAGGTCTTGGTTATTGCCTCCGTGAGGCCCAATACTCAAAAGGAACTCAGCCACTTTGCCTCCATGAGGCCCAATGCTCAAAAGGATTATACATTATTTCTAAAGTACAGGGTCTATGTGTTGTTTCAAAGTATTTTGATAGTATATGGTTACTTCCTTGACGTAAGTATGTTCAAGTATAATTGATGAAATATATTTAACAAACAACAGCCAATAACAATTGCTTCCTTTAATTTTAACATTCACTTTTCTATGCTTGTATAGGTTAGACCGAATTTATTGAGACAGAGTTCATATTGACAAATGTTCTTCCTATCACTTAACATCACTTGTCTTCTGGTAAACTCACAAAGCTTTGGTCAGCCAAGGCCTGCGATAGAATTCAGTTGCCCAAGGTGCCACACAGTGGGAATGAACCCAAGTTATATGGTTAAGAAGCAAACTTCTTACAACACAGCTGTGCCTACACCAGGAGAAATTTTTTTTTTTTTGCTTTTTGATATATATATATATATAGGGAGAGTTTATGAAAAAAACAAAAGACGAAGACAGGTGGTGTACAAAACAAACAGATGTATTAGTATAATGCTCAGGAATAGAAAAAGTCTCCTACGCTCTTCTACAGAAAGGGACACAGAAAAAACAAGGAGAGAAAAAAAATGTGTGTAGTGGCTAACAATCTATCATGGCGTCAGCATGGATTTAAAAACCTTATAGGTAAATTTTACAAATATTTTAATAATTATATACATAATTATAAGAAGGGATTGGCTATAAGCCTCTTCAGGTGCTACATTTCTACAAGTGTGTATTGCTGTATGAAGCCGCTGCTTGTATATGTATGTGTAGATACTTGTCAATTTATTCTATGGAATAGCGTTGCTGATGAGAGCTTAACCCTTTTGTTACTATATTTCTGACCAAAATACACCCCTTATGTGTTTCAATTAATTTCTAACATAATCATAAATTTAGTCTGGTTTCATTAAACAACTATAACTTTTTTATTTATCAATATATTAATGTGATTTTTGGAAGATAATTTAATGAAATGTTCTCAACCAATTCTATACTATAATTTTTGTCACAAAGTGACTCTAATTGCAGGTAGATACAGGTAAATTCAACAAAATATAAAATTATTAAAATTTTGTTCAAACATCGCAATAGAAAATGGGTTATTAGCTAATATTCAATTGGGTATACAGCAAAATTTTACGATAGAATTTGTTATTCTGGGTAACTTTCTGATACCCATAATAATATTTATGGCAAAATAGTCTTAATTTCATTTAAGGTTGTGGGAAACCACTAACTATCCTTTCTTTCACTTTGTTTACATTTAGCGTAACGGTTCGTTTCTGCCGTAATGATTTCAAATAGGCTCATTCGAAAAAGTTAAAACAAAATAGCCTAAGGCTTTACTCTCCTGGGAAAGTCTGTGGCTTGGTCCAGTTTCTTCAGAAAAATCACCAAAAGAAACAGTTTTTAAATTTTCACTCCATTCAGGTGCCAATTCATTTTCTTTATCACTGTCGGAGCTCTCGGATTCACTGTTTTCACTTTCGGAAAATGAAACATCAGATTCATTATCAAATACCACGTGCTTTTTTTTTCAGTCATAGAGTTAGATTTATGAAGGTCTTCAGTAGAAAATCCTTCGAATTCTGACTCGCTGCTTGATATAATGAAATTCGTATCCATTTTTTGTCAGAATTACAAATTTTGAAAACACAATAGGAACAAATTTCGGAAAAAAAATCTCCCAAAATTCACGGAATTAAAATTACACTTCGATCATTGTACAAAACTGTAGATGAACTGTTTACGAAGTATAATCACGTGTTTTCACGAATGTACTAGAGATTTGCTCTGATATTCTCATTTAAATATGAATAGGTAAATACGGGCGGGTTTGGGTGGTTTGGTCACATTAACCAAAATTTTTTCGGGCGGCTTTGGGCGGTTTGGTAACGAATGGGTTAAGCTTGAAACAGGATCTTGTACATGGTTAAATAAAAGTTTAATTCATTATCTTTCTTTTTCTCAACTACAGCCCGTGTTTTATTTTTTGGAATTTTTAAGGTGGTAATAGCATCTTTAGACATCTATTTTTCTAGCATGTGGAGAGGCTTATAGCCAATCTCTAGTTATAATTATGTATATAATTATTCGGACGTTAAACGATGATGATGATGATATATATATATACACACACACACACAATAAAAATTAGAAAAGACAATATAAGTTGATTACATATTCTTATGTAAAATTTATTGATTTTTTTTATAAGTTAATTAGAAATAAATCATACATTTTCAGTCCAATAATAATTCCAAGTTGAATTGTAGAAAGACACCAATCCATATTGCTTCATTATCCGTTTATATTTATCGAAAGAAATGAGGATAACTTCTGTAATTCTATTTTTATTAATGGACAAATAACTATTGGTTCAATGAACCAATAAGGATGCGTCAATATGGCTACAAAACTTGCTAGAAATAGCAGCTTATTCTTTCTCAAAACACACTCAATCATCTTCTCAACCAATGTAGTCCAGAGTACACTCTAAAGAAAAAAGTGGATAGGAAGGCATGTTCATGGCTTGGATGCCATTTTTTGATCATAGGTCAACTTGATCAGAACTGACCTTGGCTAAATGACAACATCTATTGATTCAAAGCTTTCCTTCATCTCAGATAGACAGCCTAGAGAGAGGCTAAAGAAGGAGAGGAAGAGGGAGAGTGAGAAAGAAAGTAGATGAGCAGACAGGCAAACAGCCAAAAAGGGAGAAAGAGTAAGAGAGAACAAAAGGGACAGAGAAATTAAGAGAGGGGGAGAGAGAGAGAGAGAATAACAGACTGTTTATGAATGTGTGTGTTTATGTGTGTGTGTGTTTTCTCATTCTGATAACAACTGAATAATTGCATCATCACTGTGAAATATCTTTCATATATTGATTGAATCCTTTGTTGCACCATCCAAAGATGCCATGTTTGTTCATGACTCTTTAACTCTTCAAAGAAAGCTGGCAGCAGGATCTATCCATATTCATTGCTGCACCATTTCACTCATGGGACGCAAAATACAAGGATGTATTGAATATTCTTCTCGGAAGATACAATGCAGAGTAAATACAAAAAAAAGAAAAACTTTCCACATCATTTGTTACAGATGGTCTGGCTCTCCATCAGTTACAACAAGTGTTCTAGTTGATTCAATCACTCAAACAGCCCACCCATGTATATATTAGTGTGTGTGTGTATATATGTATATATATAAGTATATGTGAGGATACCCTTTACACTTTACTCTTTTACTTGTTTCAGTCATTTGACTATGGCCATGCTGGAGCACCGCCTTTAGTCAAGCAAATCGACCTCAGGACTTATTCTATTAGTCTCTTTTGCCGAACCGCTAAGTTACGGGGACACAAACACACCAGCATCGGTTGTCAAGCGATGTTGGGGAGACAAACACAGAAACACAAACATATACACACATATACATATATATATATATATATACATATATACAATGGGCTTCTTTCAGTTTCCGTCTACCAAATCCACTCACAAGTCTTTGGTCAGCCCAAGGCTATAGTAGAAGACACTTGCCCAAGATGCCATGCAGTGGGACTGAATCCGGAACAATGTGGTTGGTAAGCAAGCTACATACCACACAGCCATTCCTGCGCCTATGATATTATTATTTAGTATATTATCATTGGTTTAGCATGCATAAAAAAAACCTATAATGATATAAAATATCAATTTATAATTAAGAAGTACCAGCATGCTGACATAACAGTCAAACTGACCAAACCACAAATTGTCACTAAACTTATGGTTTGGTCAGTTTGACTGCTATGTGAGTACACTGGTACTGCTTGATAGTACCCTTAATTATTAATTGATATATATATATATATATGTATATACAAGCCAGCGTCGCCTTACTGGCACATGTGCTGATGGCACGTGAAAAGTAACGTTCGAGTGTGGTCGTTGTCAGTGCTGCCAGACTGGCTCCCGTGCAGGTAGCATGTAAAAACACCTTTTGAGCGTGAGCGTGGTCATTGCCAGAACCGCCTGACTGGCCCTCATGCTGGTGGCACATAAAAAGCACCCAGTACACAGTCAAGTGGTTGGCATTAGGAAGGGCATTCAGCTGTAGAAACTATGCCAAAGCAGACAGAGAACCAGGCAGAACTCATTGGCTCTTCTATTTTTGTCAAACCAACCATCCCATGCCAGCATCAAAAAACAAAGGACATTAAATGATGATGATGATGATGATGATATACATACATATATAAGCTGGCTTTCCTTCAGTTTCCATCAACCAAAACCACACAGAAGGCTTTGCTTGACCTGGGGCTGTCAGAGAAGAAACTTACCTAGAGTGCCATGCAGTGCAACTGAACCCGAAACCATTTTGTTGAGAAGCAAAGTTCTTGACCAAGACTGTGTCAACCCAAATATGTACTTTATATAGTTTATTGTATATTCTATGATTGATGCTTATTCTTCAATCACATGCTGACCATCCGGACAAAGCTCATGGTCGTCCATGCCATTGTCCTGTCAACTCTTCTCTATGCTTGTGAGACTTGGACACTGTACTGCCATGACTTCAAGGGCCTTGAATGCTTCCAGCAATCCAAGCTACAACGGATCCTCAATATTCATTGGGAAGATCACATTACCAACAACGAGGTTCTTTGCCAATCCTCACTACCAAGTCTCGAAGCCACCATTCTTTGCCATCGTTTACACTGGGCAGGTCACATCCAGCATATGGATCATGCTCTATGGAGAACTTGCAATGGGAACAAGACCCAGAGAAGGTTCAAAATTCTGTTTCAAAAACCAGCTCAAACGGACACTGACTCAAACCAACATCCAGCCATCCTCATGGAAACAGATTTCCATGGATAGGACAGCCAGGAGGACTGCTATCCACAATGGAACCAGCTCCTTCAAGCAGAATAGACAACAGAACGAGGAGGTAAAACACAGAAGAAAAGAGCATCTTCAACATCCTTGACCCACACCAACCATCCTGTGTGAATTCTGTCCGTGACTCTTTTACCACCAACTTGGACTCCAAAGTCACATTCAGCACAAACATTTGCTGAGGAGACTGTATAAAAACTGACAACTCCAATGCTCGGATATGAGCTGGAGCTGCCAATGCCGAGCAGAAGCACTCCTGTATTTGATATTTTTATGCTTAGAACGCAGCAAGCTGGCAGAAACATTAGCACACCAGGTGAAATGCTTAGCTGTATTTCATCTGTCTTTACGTTGAGTTCAAATTCTGCCAAGATCAAATATGCCTTTCATCTTTTCAGGGTCGATAAATTAAGTACCAGTTGTGTACTGGGGTCAATCTAATCGACTGGCCCCCTCCCAAAAATTTCAGGCCCTGTGCCTAGAGTAGAAAAGAATATTTTTATGCTTGGTTTTTCCATGCTGGCATTTTGAGATTATATTCTAATGGTGGGATGTTCTTCCTGATGTCAATCCTTATTTGATTTTCAAGTAAGGTATTTTATTTCATGTTTTTACATGTCATTTTAAAACAAACATAATAAATATGAAAACACTGTGGAAGAATTCAGTTCAAGACTACTTACTTGGCTTTTCTGTAAGCATGGTTTAATGCAGCATCTGAATTGATAGATTCATTTGGAATATTTTCTAACAGATGAATCTGGAAATTAGCATCCCAAAAAATTTTTTTTTTAATTTTATTTTGAAAAGTTCAAATATGCAAGTTTTAAGACATCAAAAAAAACCTGAAATTATTTTTTTCTTATTCAGGCCACTGCTACTACCTCCACCACAACTACCACCGCTACCACCATCATTGTCATTTTAAAATCTACTTTGCATGCTTGCATGGGTCACATGTCTCAGAGAGAGTTTGCTGAGGCAAATTTTCTACAGCTGGATGCCTTTCCTGTAGCCAAAGATAATATTTCTCCAAGGCCAGACATGCTTTTCCAGAAGATTGCAAACAAATGACATTGTTCATATGATGGCGACACTTGTTTGCAATTAGCATGCGATATCAAGGCAAAAATATACAAATATGAACATCTCCCACCCCACTGCCACATGCACACCCACACACATGCACACACACACGCATACACACACACACACACACATATATGATGGGCTTCTTTTAGCTTTCATCTACCAGATCCATTCACAAGGCCTTGGTCAGCTTGGGGCTATAGAAGAAGATGCTTACCCAAAGTGTCACACAAGGGGACTGGACCTGTAATTATATGGTTGGGAGGCAAACTTCTTAACAACACAACCATGCCTGCACCATATACATAATAAAACCAAATTGTCAATCATCAAAGACATTTTGAGTTCTACTTTTCACTAATAACAGTCTCTATACAACAATTAGGGTTGTTTGCAAGAGAAAATAAAAGGTTCATTTCATTAAAAATAACGATATCAGAAAAACATAATCAGGCCAAAAACAATAATAACAATGATTATCACTGTAACACTAATTATCACCATTATTGCTAATACATGTAGCCTTGTTTATCACTGATTCAGTCAGTAGTCATCTGGGATAACATGGTACATTCAATTAGAAACCATGTTAACCTTATTACAGGTTGATGTGTAAATAACACAGGTTGTTAACCAGTTGAAGATTCTACTTGTATTGTAAAAAAATATACCCCAGCAACCACCCCACAATGCTCAGCTACCCAGAATGCACTGGTTGTCACTTGTTTACATCACCATGCTGCAAGGATTCACATCTATTTCATGGATTTATGTACTAGTACCCATCAACATGGAACCAGTGAAAAGAAAAAAATATGAAGACGCCTGATCCTAACAAATGATGCAAATGAGTGTATTCTCTAAAGGAAATGGTAGAGTTGATTGAGAAAATACATGATGGCAGAAGCTTTGAAGCTGTGGGCCATGAATCTGGTATCAATGAATCTATCATTCATTCTATTTACAAAATACATGGGGTGATTCATTTATCACCGATTCAATTATCACTGTATTGTTTTGGGAAACCAAACCCCAATGATAAACAAGAAGAGATGTATCTTCTTTGTTATCAACTACCTATTTAATCTTTACTTACACATATCCTTAGTAACTTTCATATTTTGAGGACCTGGTTCTTATTGATCCTTTTCTTTGTGAAAGAACAGTAGAAAAAGTGTCAAACCCAGAAGAATAGTCTTGAATTGAAAGGTTATCACAACTACTTCTAAGAATTGGTCTATCAGCTTGAAATGTCTGTAATTATTCCTTTGCATAATGAGTACAGTACCAACATACCATGATGCTTTAAACATTTCCACATTTAACTCTGATAAACCAATGCCTTCTTCTCTCTTTATATTCTAACAATGCTTGTAATAAACCTTTCGGCTAACTATCTCGACTATTTGATCCACTGGCTTTCTTAGGCTCTCACAAAATATTGAGGCATTTCAGAATTGTTTTTCTTTTCTCTCTCACTGCAAAAAGATACATCAATACCATCTCAAATACACTTTACCTGACATCTTGATTCAAACAAACACCTTGTTTTATGATTATCAATAATTCATACTTCCTATGTTCACAGAGGTCTGAGGAATTACATTAAAAATGTACATCTAGTAGGCAACCTAGTGCTAAAAAGTGTGCTTAATACAAAAATATAGAAGCAATTAAATAGCTACACCAACAATAACATGTAGGTTCTATATGTGGAATATTAACAACTGGAGGCCAACTGAAATTATAAAGATGGTCAAGAAAACCAGGAAATTCCCGAAACTTTCAGAGCAACATTCACAGAGAGAAACAATGATAATATAAGGACCAATAATTAGTGTTACCTTTCTTAATAATTCTTGTTTTTCTTGAAGCAAATCTTGTTCTCTCTCAGCAGATTCTCGTAAAAGAATTTTCATATCTGCCATTGTTTTACGCTACAAAATAAATAAAAACTTATCATAAATGTATCATAAATAAAAATATATTGAATAAATCTAATCATCATTATCAATCTCCACTTTTCATGCTTACACAGGTCAAACGGAATTTGTTGAGGTAGATTTTTCTATGGCCATCTGCCCTTCTGTCACCAACCCATACCAATTAATATTACCCCACAGTTAGATATATTTTTAATGGGTGACTGAAAATTAACATTCTCACTTGCATAATGATGGTGATGCTTGTTTACGCCCATCACATGATGTTAAGGCAAGGTTACATACACACATGTACGATGGGCTTCTTTCAGTTTCTGTCTACCAGATCCACTCACAAGGCTTTGGTTAGCCAAAGGCTATAGTAGAAGACACTTGACTAAGGAGCTGCACAGTGAGACTGAACCAGAGATCACATCATTGAGAAGCAAGCATCTTAACAACACGGCTATGACTGCTCCAAACCTAGTAATTCCCATGCTTAAAAAGTTCAAAACTAAGAAAGCTAATAGTACTAAGAGTACCATACAAGTGAGATAGTTGCCAGAGCAACAAGCTGGCCTCCATGCCGGTGGCATGTTGACACCATTGAAGCGTGATTGACACCTGTGTCACCTTATTAGCACTTGTGCTGGTGACAAGTGACAAAAACATTCAAGCGAGGTCGTTGCCAGTGCCACTGGACTGGCTCCTGTGCAGGTGACACATAAAAAGCACCATTTGAACGTGGCCATTGCCAGTACCACCTGAATGGCCCTTGTGCCGGTGGCACATAAAAGCACCCACTACACTCTCGGTGTGGTTGGCGTTAGGAAGGACATCAAGCTGTAGAAACTCTGCCAGATCAGATTGGAGTCTGGTGCAGCCGTCTGGTTTGCTAGACCTCAGTCAAATCGTCCAACCCATGCCAGCATGGAAAGCAGATGTTAAACGATGATGATCATGATGATGATGTATTTGTGATATTACAACAAATTAAATGTATTACAAACAATGTAATCCTTTATTTTAATATCATACATTGATTAAGCAATTATCAAAGTTCAATATAAATTTATTGATTATTACAGCAAGCAAATCATGCTTGAAGTACCAACTATGCTGAGTGGTGAGAACACATGCATCAGATTATTAATCCCAAAGTCAAGTAAGTTCAACATACAATTACAGATAGAACTGAAGGATTACATTTGAGAAAAAAACAACAGAAATTCATTAGTCGAGATTTGAAAGATGGGTGAAAGTTTAATTTAGAATGCTGATTTTTAAGCTGTGCTGCTCAGTAGAGTATAATTCCTACTTCAAACCATAAAAAAAAAACTTTGATTATCTCTGGATTGTATCAAACAATTACCAGTAATATTTTAGAGTAATTATATGGCAGCAAGCTGGCAGAACCGTTAACACACTGGGGAAAGAGCTTAGCAGCATTTTGTCCATCTTTATGTTCTGAGTTCAAATTGTGCCAAGGTCAATTTTGCCTTTTATCCTTTCAGGGTTGATGTAACAGTACCAGTTGAGTTCTGGGGGTCAATATAATCAACTTACCCCTTCCCCCAAATGTGCTAAAATTCAAAACCAATAAATATATGTATGTATACAAAAGTTGAATTACATTTGAAGAGAAAAGCATGAAAGTCTGTTAAAGGCTTTACTGACTTTCCCCATAAAAGAAATTTACTTAATAAGAGCTATCTAGAGATATCAAATAAGGAACAAAATTGTTTAGAAGTATAACAGACAAAATAAAAACAAATAATTCAAGAAAAATGTTGTGTATTAAACTCCTAATGAATATATAATAAATGCTGTGTATTAGTTTAAATAATTAAAAACCACCAGTCACATGGTATGTATGAGTTTTATGTGGACTCATCAATTTTTTTCTTCATATACATTGTGATTAAAATAAACAGATACACAATTGATTCCATTGCTACTGGATCACGGTTGATGTTGTCATCCACTCTCATACATTCTATCAGTGAGATAGAAATTCGCAGTTTATGGTGATTTGGTTTTTGTTTCTATTCCAGTGCTTATGAAATGAGCAAATTACAAAACTCGACAAAAAATTTCCTTTTCAGCATTATATTTACAATGGATAGTAATATTTCGCATTACAATCTAATACAAAACCACTGTTATACTTAATAGTTTTTAAGCTACTACAGACTCTCAAAAGAAAAAAAAACCATTTGAATAAAAATAAAAATAGAAATCATTACCTTATTTTCAAGATCTTCTTCCAGTTTCTTTATTGTATCAATTTTGGATTCAGAAGATTGCAATGTGTTGTTACCTTTAACAAACTTTATGCCACCTCCCTCTACTGTGTGTTTCAAAATTCGTTGTTCCTCTTGTAGGTTCTCAACTTGGTTTTGAAGTTTCATTTTGAGATCAGTCTCCTGCAAGACAGTTGAAACCATATAATGAAACCATAATAAAAATTACAATAGTAAAATATATTTGAAACAAATTTTGAAACTAGAAATAGATGTACCCATGTCCAAGATGGAATTGTAAGAACATTGATCTGGATGACATAGTATTTTTTTTCTAGCGCTTTACATTCTGAGTTCAAATTTTGCCATTGCCTACTTGGTTGGTAGACTTTATAACCTGTTGCCTAGTTTAACATCACCACCCTGAATTTTGGATATCCTTAGCATTTGAACCAAGTTTCTGGTTTGAGGATATTTTCCTCCTTCCCTTCCACCAGTCTCAAAAGTCTTATATTGGCTATGAGTGCTCTCTTCCCACCTGGCCAAAAGATTTTTAAAAAATCCCAAAATATATTAGTCTACTATGCTGTAAAATAGTTTCCAATTCTACTGGAAGGGAATTAGTTGAAATACTTACGTAAAATACTTATGAAAATTCTAAAATGATAGTGTACTATTACTACTATTACTATTATCCCATTACTATTACTTTTATCCCATCATTCTTCATGTGTAATCATGAAAATATTATGTACCATTGTTCAGTAACTTTTCTTTGCATTGAGATTATAATTATTCTCCAACTCTAACAACTAAATTTTGAGCAATTATCAATGCTATAGAGAAGAAAGCTGCTTATTAATTAGTTCTGAGTATGTAACTTTTAGTAAAAGTAAGTACCGTATTTGACGGCATATAGGACGCACTTTTTTCCAAAATATTTGGCTCAAAAAATCGCCCTGCGTCTAATATGCGAAGTCAAGACCCTCCCGTAGGCTAATCTTCTCCCAGACGCTCCCTAACCTAGCTTACGATAAGTATTTCTACCTACACTAACACCTTAATAATATTTTCCATACTCATGCATCATTATTTTATCGCTAGTATTATTATTATTATTATTACCAGTATTATTACTTTAAAATACGAATTATCGTAAAAATCAAAGCAATCTACCGTAAATTGTTAGGCTGCGATCCATGACACATGTTATCTAATATCAGTTTTCTGGTTAAAAAGATGATTAAAGATGATTACTATTGTAATTTGTATGCTTTCCTTTTGTATGCTTGCTTTTATACAGCAATGTTTTCTGCTTTTGTAATGTGCTGCTAGACTGCTTTCAACAATATATGCTTAAATACACTTAAAACTTTTTTTCCTGAATTTGACCTGCTGAAATGAGGGTGCGTCTAATATGCTGTCAAATACAGTAATTAGTAAAGTCTACATTGTTAAGAAAATTCTTAAAAATTACAATATTAATATACTTTTTATCAAAATGTGGTTTTCAAGATGTTTCTATTTTGAAGATTTCAAATAAATGATTGATTTTAATCACCATAGGAGTACTTTTTTAAATATCACACTGCAAAATAGTGTTTTTTATTTAATGTGTTACTCCATTCTTTCTCTTTTCATCTTTTTTTTGTTTACTGCCTCTCATCATAACATTTTTTAACTTCTTACGTCCTTCTCTCTTTCCATCTCTTATTTGTTTCCTGTAGCCTTATAACTTTTCCTTTCACTCTCAACCCCAGATTATTTCTTTGCAATGCTCTCTCTCCCTCCTCCCCCTCTCTTCCTCTCTATTTCTCTCTCTCTTTTTCAGCTGCCTCTATTGTTTTCATTGAAGATAAGTTAGTACAAGTTTTTCTAAGAGATACTTTGAGAACATTTGCAAAAGCTTTAACACTATATTTATCATATCAAGATTGCAAAGGAAATTTTTGTTTAAAGTTTTATTCACTTGCACACAAAAGTATGAACCCTAACCCTTTGAATAACAAAAGCCTTGTTTATTTTCTGTATCTATGTCAACTTCCTGTATATAGTTAAGTAAGATATTGACTTCATTTAAAATACTAATTGCAAGACAATCAAACAACATATATACTGTGCTATTTATATAACAATTTCTCAGCTCAATATATACAAGCAGAAACACTGCCCTCCGGGCTGTGTTTCTACTGGTATCCAAAATAGAAGGAGCAATATTTGGGGGTCACTCACTTTTAATAAATCTTTTCTAAGTTTCTCATAATCAGCCATTAATTTTGTCATTCCTTTCTCTTTTGTAAGATGTTTATCTGTAGAGGACTGTCCCAATTTCTTTTCAAGATCTCTAACTTTCTGCTGATGAAAAAAGAAAACACAAAAAACATAAAACTTTTTCAAAAATAAAAAAAAAGAAACTATTAATTTTTTTTTAAGCAAAAAAACTATCTGCTTTTATAATTATATTCTTTTATTGATTTATATACATCTCTGCCATGTTGCTGTGGTCCTGCTGGAGCACCACTATGAAAATATATCTATAATTATACAGACCATCTATACCTTCCTTTTATTTTTTACTTGTTTCGTTCATTGGATTGCAGCCATGCTGCAACACCACCTAAAAGAGTTTAATTGAACAGATCAGCCCCGGTACTTATTTTCAAAGTTTGGTACTTATTCTATTGGTCTCTTTTGTCGAACCTCTAAGTTAGTGAGCTATAAACAAATCAACACTAGTTGTGTAACAGTGGTGGAGACAAACACAAAGTCACACACACAGACTCACGACACACACCAAACACACACCACTCACATACACATATAACAGACTTCCACAAAATTTCTACCAACCAAATTCACTGAGAAGACATTGGTTGGCCCAAGAGTACAATAGAGGATATTTGCAGTGGGATTGAACCCAAAACAATGTAGCTGCAAAGGAAGCTTCTTAACCACATGGTCATGCCTGTACCTATAAAGCCATGCTTGCACCTACATATTTGTAATTTGTGATTATACGGAATCTATTGAAACAATTATTGTAACTAAACAGTTAAGATTTTTCAATTACATTTGCAAAAGAAACAATGATAGCATTAACTCTTTGGCATTCAGATTACTCTGTCAAATGTAATGCATATTAATTCACATTGTTTTGAATTAATCATAGCATCCACCCCTGCTACAGACTTGGTCACCTAGGTAACAGAAGCTATAATCCACTTCTAGTTTTTTTCCCCCAGCATGTGATGGAATATGTTTTCTGTACATCTTTGGTGTTTAGTGCCTCTGCGCATCTGCTACACACAAAAACTATCTTCCCAGTTAACCTTCTTTTGATATTGCTGTACCTCTTATGTGTTCATAGCTCACACAGGGTACATCTTATGGAGTTTCTGCTTATGCTTTTCCTACAGGCCGAGCAGGGCCATCTATCTGTGTCTATTTTTCAAGCAAATTGAAACAAACAGTATGCTTTGACCAGATAACATTAGGAATAGCAGTAGCAAGGTTTCATATACACTCATGGTCATTGCCCAACATTAACCCTTTAACATTCAGATTACTCTGTCAAATGTAATGCTTATTTATTCACATCATTTTGAATTAATCCTGCATTATCTCATAGCTTCAAAGTTTCAATGATGTACTTGCATATTTTTAGAATGACATTGTAGGGCAGGCGAGAGAGGCTGGATCTGACCAGTTTGAGCATAAAACAGGAAGAATATTTGAGCCAGACATGGCCAGTTCAAATGTTAAACAGTAAAAGTAGAGAGAAACTCACAACCAAATCAAGATTTTCTTGTTTCAGAGAAGCTGTTCCAGTTGTCTTCTTCAATTGTTCATTCTCTGACTGCACACGGTCAACTACTTTTTTAAGCAATGCAATTATTTTCTCCAGCTCCTTTGGACTTTTACCACTTTCACCAACCTGTAACCCATGAAAGAATATAATTAAGTCAAATTATTTGTTATTTTTACTCACATTAGGCTAATAATAATTATTAAAGCACCCACTACACTCACGGAGTGGTTGGCGTTAGGAAGGGCATCCAGCTGTAGAAACACTGCCAGATAAGACTGGAGCCTGGTGCAGCCTTCTAGCTTCCCAGATCCCCGGTCGAACCGTCCAACCCATGCTAGCATGGAGAACGGACGTTAAACGATGATGATGATGATGATGATGATGATATATGTTTAGGCTTTTGATGTATGCCAATAATAAATGCATGCACTGGTTTTATTTCACTTCTTCTTTATTCATCAATTGGTTAACTATTTAACCAATTAATAAATCGCTTGATTACTCTTTCAGTTATTCTGACCTGGAGTACAGAGGGCAAATCATTGAAGAAGTTGCAAATGGCAACAAAAAAACTTTCACAAACATAACCAAACAATCAATTAGTTAATTTTTAAGTAGTTAACCAATTAACAAATATTAAATAAGTGAAAATAGAACCAATGTATATGCTCATTATGGGCATAATGACCCTCCTGAGATACAACAAAATCTGTTTCAACACATGAGTTCATATCAAGAATCTTGTAAACCTAATACGAAAACAAAATATTTTAGCTTATTTGCTTTTCTATATTGACATGGTTTTAGACAGGTCTGTTAGTAGAACATCTTACCATGTGTGTTATCTTAAAAGCCAACTTTGGATGGTCACCATTACCCAAGAACAACAAAACAGAATTCACATAGAATGCATTCTTTAGTAAGGCATTAAGGTACCCTACATGAGAGCACTAGTCATATACTTTGGAAAGAGTATCTCCAAAATACACACAAACACACATTGTAAGATGTATGCAAAAACACTTTCCATCAGGCATAGGTGTAGCTGTGTGGGAAGAAGTTTACTTCCAAACCACATGGTTCGAGGTTCAGTCCCATTGTGTGGAAGGCAGTGCCCCAGCATGGTCACAGTCTTATGACTGAAACAAGTAAAGGATTAAAGATAAAAGATCTATTTGATAAGTAAACCCCTTAACACTTTCAATCTCTCACCAGCCAACAACCTAACTGTTCATTTGTCTAACATCTGTTTTTCCATGCTGGCATGGCATAGGTGTGGGGGGGGGGGGGGCTGAAGCAGGATTTTTATAGCAGATACTTTCTCTGTCACCAATCCTTACCTGTTTTCAAGTAAGAAGGGGAATTCTTTTAACCCAGAGGAATTCAAAAGTGCAGAACTAGCTGATGATTTGTTGACAGGAAATATCAAGAAATGTCACCATTTGTAATTGTAACTCACCATAGCTCTGTAAACATTCACACACACACACACAAATATGCATTGGATCACCAAGTTATCGCTCTACATGCACTTCACCTGTTTGTTTCTTTACTCTGCTCCTGCACCTACCCAAGTACATCATCTCTCTCCTTCCCCCAGTCAGCATTATCATCATTACTACCCTACCACTCGCATCCTTCTAACCTCCCCAACTCTTGCAAATAATTAGGTGACATCTCCATAACTTTCTTTATCTTGACAAGTCTAATGTTTATTTAAGACAAGCAATTAATAATTGATTAACAGGAAAATTCCAACATATCATCATCATCATCATTTTACATCCGCTTTCCATGCTGGCATGGGTTGGATGATTTGACTGAGGACTGGTGAGCCAGAGGCTGCACCAGGCTCAGTCTGATCTGGCAAAGTTTCTACAGCTGGATGCCCTTCCTAATGCCAACCACTCCGAAAGTGTAGTAGGTCCTTTTACATGCCACTGGTACGAGGGACAGTCAGGCGGTTCTGGCAACCACACTCAAAAGGCGCTGGCAATGATCACCTTCGAATGTTGTTTTTCCTGTTCCACCAGCACATGTGCCGGTAAAGCAACGCTGGCAACGATCACGCTCAAATGGTGCTTTTCACATAGTTTGTAATAATTTCAGAAATAAATTTAAAGAAATTATATCTTACCTTTGTAACCTCTGATTTGTCCCCACTTAAACGCTTGTTTTCTGCTCTTAATGCTTCAATATATGTTTGCAAATCATCAACACGAGCCTTTATTAAAGTATGGAAGTAAAGGAAATTATATAAGAATCGACAATGAATCATGTGAAAATTTTTATCTCTAAAAATTGAGTTCAAATATAGTCTCTCCATAAGTGCAGGAACAAAATTTGTTTAGTAGTTGCATAACTAGGTCCAACTCAGGATGTTCAAAGTATTTTCACTGGCCCCAAAAAAACTTTATGACCCATGACCAACACCAAAAAAATTTAAAATATGCTTACACTTCCTGCACACCCTGTCTCCAAGCCTATGAGTCTCTCCACAAATTTCATAAAAGATACAACTATATAGTCTGTTTTAACCTCTATTAGCACTACTAGCATCCTTAGCTAACTGCAAAAGCTGTCTGTTCAAACTCACATCCATTACACTGCATCCATATATAACCATTAATGTTTTTAAATATCAAAAATGAACATTATCTTAATAGAACATAATAACATTAATACAATCTTCCTAATTCCTATAATTAATTCAGCTCTCACCATATTATTTGTGTATCTTTACCCAATTTTCTACCATCTTTGTTTCTCTGCCCATTACTATATTGCCTTCTTAATATTTGTTATACACACTCTCTCACACACACATATTTCTGTCAAAACAGAAAGGAAATATCTAAGGCTAAAATATTATCAAAATTATTTGAAGAGGTAAGCACCTTAACATAGAAAGACCTATTACTGATGTCCTGCAAAAGTTATCAACAGTAATCTTATTATGTTCCCCATCTAATAAATCTGAAGACTTATGCCTATAAAAGAAAGCAACATTCTAGCAAATAAAAAAAGAAGTATTGTTAAACCATCTAACTTGTTGTTGTTTGTTCCTTCTCGAGCCATGCCTGGCTCATAAGGGCCGGTTTCCCGGTTTCTTGGCATATAGGTTCCCCACCTGGACGGGACGCCGGTCCATCGCAGGTGAGCTGCAAGATGCAGGAGGAAAGAGTGAGAGAAAGTTGTGGCGAAAGAATCAGCAGCAGTTTCTCCATTACCGTCTGCCAGAGCCGCGTGGAGTATAGGTGTTTCGCTCATAAGCACACACATTGCCCGGTCAGAGATTCGAACCCACGATCCCTCGACCGCGAGTCCGCTGCTCTAACCACTAGGCCATGTGTCTCCACAAATCATCTAACTAGAATTCTCTAAGTCCAAACCTCTGCTTCCCCATTTTATGTTTTCATTAAAAATAAATTGTCAGCTGAGAACATTAAAAGACACATTGATTTAATTGTTAAAGTAGATAATAGTTAAAATTTACCTTTAAACGAGGTACATCTTTTTTGGCTTCTTCCATTTCAAAATGAATTTCAATGTTTTCTTTTGATAACTGCAACAGTTGTTTCTGTAGATCATGGTTTTTCTCAAACAATGTCTGATATTCCTTACAGTTTATGTTGTCCTGAAAAAACAAAAGGATGAATAAAATAATATCAAATTTGGAAGAGAAGAAATATTGGTTTCAAATTCTGACACAAGGCCAGCAATTTCAGAAGAGGGGATAAGTTGATTGTATTGACCCCATGCTGGCAAGGATTGGATGGTTTGACTGGGGACTGGCAAACCAGCGGACTGCACCAAGCTCCAATCTGATCTGGCAAGGTTTCTACAGCTGGATACCCTTCCTAGCACCAACCACGCTGAAAGTGTAGTGTATGCTTTTTACATGCCACAAGCATGGGAGCCAGTCAGGCAGCACTGGCATCGACCATGTTCAGATGGTGCTTTTTATGTGTCACCGGCATGAGGAGCCAGTCAGGTGACACTGGCATCGACCCACACTTGAATGATGCTTATTATGTGCCACCAGCATGGGTGCCAGTCAGGTGGCACTGGCATCGGCCATGACTACAATTTCCATTTTGATTTCAATCTTGACTTGATTTTGATTAAGAAAATATTTCTAATTTAGTTGTAAAAGAATTTTGTGACAATAACTCCTAGAGAGAACATGCAAATCTAACACAGGATGAGCTGTGATTTTAATTGTTAGATACAGAATGTTTTCTAAACAGTTTTATTGAGAGTTAGCATACAATATTTTAACTGCACCTAAGTTAATGAAAAGTCTTCAGTTGTAAGACCCTTCAGCTCATAATCCAACAATTATTTCAGATCAAATGCAAAAAAACTTTCTCATGTAAGATTAATTCACATTTTCTACAGTGTGTTACATAACTATACTTAACATAATAAAGGGGATGGTTGATAACAGAGAAAATATGCAATAAATTTTATTTAAATTTTACATAAATATTATTCAATCCTCTTTAAAAAGATTTCAATGTTTTCTACATTTTTAAAATGTTTTTTTACAAGCACATGGTCATTTTTCAATTGGTTAGACAAATTAATACTCAGTATTGATGTAAGCAATTTCTTTCAAAGTATGTATGCAGTTCTGTGGATACTTGAGGTACATTACAATTCAAAGTCATAAATTATAAATCCTAGCTTCAGAACTATATATATTCTAGTCATTTGAGCATCCTTAACTTTAAGTGTTCTCCTCTAAGTGAAATTTAAAATATGAAAAGCAGCCACGTCTGCAATTGTTTCCTTTGCATAATTAAACCAAGGTTTATTATGTAAAGGATACAACTGCAGACAAAATTCCAAGACTGGGTTAAGGGTTAACAAATAAAGGTTAAGATACTGATAATTATTTGAAACTAGCACATATCAGCTACACTACAATATTTAATTGTTAAACGATGATGATGATGATATGCTTACTTTCTTGGTGACTTATTATTGAAGTAATCAGTTCCTAAAGATTACATTTTTTTTTTTTGGAAGATCTTTATCAAAGTATAAACCTTTTCTTTGAAACAAACCTTTCCTTCCACGAATTTAGAATCAAGTGCCTTTTTTAATTCTTCAACTTGTTTCAAAAGATGTTTATTTTCTTCAGCAACTTCTTTAACCATTTGATCTTCATGTTTTGATAATTTTCGATTCAGTTTTGAAATCTGTAAACACCAGAAACAACAAATAAGATTTTTATAAAAGATTCTTTTTTTTAATTTTCATATTTTTTTAACACCCTTTCCTTTAAATCTTATAAAATCAGCTGTAATCAACTGTGTCTGTAAGATATTTCTCTAAGAATCACTAAATCTATTAAATGGTACTTTTGACTGTTCAAAATATGGAGAATTCTTCAGGTAAAACATTAAAAGCAAAAACTAACTTCTTCTGATTGTTTATAATTTAATTCTTTTAGTTCTTCCAGTTCATAAATATGCTTCAGATCATCAACAGCAGAACTTGAAGCAGAGAAAGGCTTGGCTCTAGGAACACTTTTCGTTTTATTTTCATGGATTTCTTTTTCTCTGTTTGATCTGTAATAAGAGAGGAAAATGATAAAATAAATTTAGATATGTTACATCAGAGTAAAGATATCTGGTTAAAAAAAGAAAGCATTATTAACAGATTTTATTAGCAGATAATCAGAACAGATTGTACAATTAAATTTAAACAAATAATCTGAAATAATATGGAATTTTGATGCATTAACCTTTTTGTTACCAAATTTCTGTTGAAATACACTCTTTGTTTCAATTATGAAAATAATGAAGAATTTAGTCAAATAGCTTTGTCATTATTAAGCCTTTAGCATTTAAACAAGCCATATTTAGCCTAAATGTCCTACCTATTTTATGTTCAAACTGGTCAAATGTGGCCCCTCACACCTACCCCACAATGTCGTTCTAAAAATAATCACATCATTGAAATCTCAAAGCTACAAGATAATGCATGATTAATTCAGAACAATGTGAATAAATATGCATTACATTTGACAGGCTACTCTGAATGCTAAAGGGTTAAGCTGATGTTTGGAACATAGATTAACACTAAATTTTGATGGAAGGTTTAAATTTAGATCACTTTCAACATGACATATCATAGAACAAAGGCCAGTCTTGAATGGACTGGTATCAACAGGGTTAAACTGAATGAAAGTTCACTAACAAGAAGGAAAGAATAATCCTCCAATAATTAGCAAAACTCAGCATCTGAATTTCAATAAACGATAAAATCATTAATATTAATAAATAAATACCTGTCCAATGCAATCTTAAGTCGTTTTACTTCCTTCTGAAATCTTTCATTTTCTGATTCATAATCTTTAATTTTAACTTTCATTTTTTCCACAGTTTTTTCCCATTTTTTCTTTTCTTCCCATTTTATAACTTCAACATTCTACATAAAGAAATGTAGAACAAAAGTAAATTACATCAACATGACAGATGTACGAAATACAAATTTAAATATTACATCATAAGATTTATCACCTTTGGTTTCTCTGTTTTCATTTGTTCATAAGGTTTCTCAGCTTGATGTTGGCGGGCCTTTGATTCTTCTTCTAGGTACAAAACTTTTCTACGCATTTCACTTAATTCTTGGCCTTCACTTTCTTGCAACTTCTATTACAATAAAAATTTGATTAAATAATAATTTCAAACATTTGTATTGTTTACATTATGCATTTCCTAATTCATTTCATTCAATAAACCCTCCTTCAAAAGATATGGTGTTTTTTCTTGATGGGTGGGCTGTTAGGAAAAAAGAACATAGGTGTCCAGAAGCACAGTGGTAGGTGCAACATATGGGCCAAGTATAGATGAAAGATGTAAGATATAGAGTCCTTTAATGTAGTAAATGAAGAGACAGGTAGGAGGATAATAAAAGAATTGGAATTTTCTAATGGACTTCCACTTCATGGAATTTTTCCCTCTTTCATATGTTTATTTAATACTTTGACACCTTTTCAAATAACTAAATAACACACCAGCTTCACCCACCAGCTCCACTCTTCTAATCTGAGAACCTCTCTATGTGGCAGGCAAGTTTGTTAGAGCATTGGATAGCATGGTCTCTTGCAGTATTTGTTCCAGTTCTCTGTAATCTAAGTTCAAAGCCTACCAAGGTCAACTTTGTATTTTATTCTCTCAGAGCAGTAGATTTCATCTAGCATATACCAACATGGACAAGACAGACATAAAACTGATGATGACAACAATGATGATAATAATGATGATGGATGGCAGAGTTGTCGCTGCCTCTGTCACCACCATCATCATCATAGTCAAATCTTTCAGCATGCAGTGATTGTTAAATTGAAACACATTTGTTCCTTTCTCTTTCCATTTTTCTCTCCTCATCTATTCTTTCTTTAGAGGAGCATAAGACTGTTCACAAAAACATATAAAACTTTTCCTTCTAGTTTTTTCTGAGTGTAAACCTAATGCATTCTCTTTGTTTTTGGTGGCGGGGGGAGGGGGGTTACCATGTCTTCATTTTTTTTTTTTATGTTTTTCTTTGCACTGTAACTAATGCATTTTGATATAAGAACATACTTAACTCTGTATTAAAAAAAGTTGACTTGTAGATACCTGTGAACTTGCTTTCATTCTTTCAATTTTCTTCTCCAGTTCAGTAATCTGATGATTGTTTTGCTGCTTTTCTTGTTTTAGCTTCTGAATTAAGGAATTTTTCTTTTCTGAGAATGATAACAGTTTAAAACAATTACTACCAGAGATACAGCAGTCTATCATACAATAATGATAATTAGCAGTCTACAGTACAGTAATAATTATAATAGCCTGTGGCTATCTTTCACAATCAAGTTTCACTTAATAATATATACCATGCTTAGGGTGGCAAGCTGATAGAATTGTTAGTGTACTGGAAAAAATGCTTAGCAACATTTCTTCTAACTTCACATTCTGAGTTCAAATGCCACAGGGGTCAACTTTGCCTTTCATCTTTTTGGGGTCAGTAAAATAAGTACCATTTGAGATCAATATAATTGACTTGCACTCTCCCCTGCAATTGCTGGCCTTGTGTCAAAATTTGAAACCAATGTCTACCATGCTTTCAATTATTGTTTTAGGTGTGCCATGTAATCACAAGCAAACACAGACATCCTCCTGACAGCTTCTGCCTTTGACTCAACTGAATATCCAGGATGTGAAAGCTGCCTACATACAATAATTATCTTCTAATATAATAATGAGCATAGTGTTTTTATGTATTTGTACATGAATATATATTTGTCCAAAATCATGCAAGAGTGAAATGTTTAAGGGAGAGGAGAGAAAATAGTAATTCAGTGAAGGAGTAGTAGTGAGAGTAAGAGCCATGAGTGGGGTCCAAATTGCTTATACTTCTTCAATATGTCAAATATCTTTACAGTTTTTTTATGCAATTCCTAATACTACTTAATTCTAAAAATATGAGATTTTTTTAAGCATCAAATGGCTATGAGAGTCCACCCAAGTAAAATAGGAATTGAAGGGGTCCATAGGTTAAAAATGGTTGAGAACCAATTGTCTACAGCATAGTAATTCTTAGAAGTACTCCACAACAGGGGTCCCTAATCACCAGGGCATGGATCAGCACCTGATTTTAAATTTTACTTCATTTTATTGACTATCACAATTAGCAGGGCGTTTTTACATTATATATCTCTATATATATAAAGCTGAAGTTGACTGTGTATGGCAGGTTTCAACTAACACTATATCCTCCGAAACCCTGCGGTGGAAGTTGACCAAAATTGAGAATATGATAGAAGGCTTGCTCTTCCTTCCATAGAAGAAAAAATTCAAATCAGACCACGTTAACACCAAAAATTATTTACATCAAAAAGGAGCTTTTTTTTTTATGAAAATCCCTCTTTTTTATGATTTTTTGACTGCCATGTCGCCATTTTTCAGTGTATCTCAACTAGAAAATTGTTCACTTAAAGGGAATAACAAGCTACATAATGCAAAATTTTTACTTTTCAAAAATTCCAATTCTAAAGGGTCGAAACAAACCCGAGCAACGCCAGGTGATACTACTAGTGTATTATAAATGTAATAATTAAATTATATATTATGCATTTTATTGTTGTTTTGTTACGTATGTGATTCCCTGATCTGTGGGAAAATTGTCTTGCATAAAACTAGTCCATGGTACAAAAATAGTTTGGTGACTGTTCAGTAGTACAGTTATGGTTATAATGATCTGCAGTACAGTATTTACTTCAATCAACTACATTAATGATTATAATAATATTCTATAAACAGGCTTAAAAAAAGAAGACACTTCTGTTGTCAGCCTACACACACACACACACACTATGTACATACAGATAAAGAAGAGATTTTTTAACAATAAAGTTAGCAAATCTATAAATTAATATTTGTGCATAAATTAGAGATTCATATAACCAATGCTTATATCAGTTTTCAGAAGCATTAACTTGATGACAATAGAGACAGGAGGTATGTTTGGTGAAGAGAGAGACTTTCTTGAAAGAATTCAACTCTCTACAGTAAGTCAACAAAATATTTATCAATTCCTCAATGTCACAACTTCCAATGCCTATTTAGAACAAGATGCATCAAGGAGGGAACCTGTACATGGTTGCTCAGTTTGCTAGAAACAACAGCCAAATCTCCCTTAAATCACATTTCACTGTCCTAAATAAGGAGGGACACATTAGATATTATAGTCCTTAGATAGCTCTCATAAAAAACAGAATGACTATGGTTCAAATGTTTTTGATTATAGCTCTACTCCTTTAGAGCTGGTCAGATGCAAGACAACAGCATCAACAACTCAGAGCTAAAGCTAGTATTTTTCTAAAAATTTATTAAATTAAACCTTACCAAGTTTCTCCTGCAATTCTCCCAATTCAGACTGTAAATTAGCTTCTCGCTCATGCTTTTTCTTCAAGTCTGATTTCAGTTTTTCATTTTGGCTTCGAATTTCTTCGATTTCACTCTGAAATATTTTCAAATAATTATTTTTATTATTAATATTATTATTATTATTAATATTTTTATTATTAATATAGGCACAGGAGTGGCTGTGTGGTAAGTAGCTTGCTTACCAACCACATGGTTCCGGGTTCAGTCACATTGCGTGGCACCTCGGGTAAGTGTCTTCTACTATAGCCTCAGGCCAACCAAAGCCTTGTGAGTGGATTTGGTAGACGGAAACTGAAAGAAGCCTGTCGTATATATATATATATATATATATATATGTATGTATGTATGTATGTATATGTTTGTGTGTCTGTGTTTATCCCTCCAACATCGCTTGACAACCGATGCTGGTGTGTTTACATCCCCATCACTTAGCGGTTCGGCAAGAGAGACCGATAGAATAAGTACCAGGCTTACAAAGAATAAGTCTTGGGGTCGAATTGCTCAACTAAAGGTAGTGCTTCAGCATGGCCACAGTTAAATGACTGAAACAAAATAAAGAAATATTTTTATTAGTGTTAGTATTTGTATTTTCCTTCTTTCAATTTTGTTTCCAGTTCTTGTCTTTGACTGTGATGGATGAAACAAACTAATGACCATGTCTTCACATTAATATTTCACATTTTTATAATTGAATTAGATGAGGCATTGACATGGCTGTGTGGTTACGACGTTTGTTTCTCAACCATATAGTGTCAGGTTCAGTCCCACAGCATGGCAACTGAGGCAAGTGCCTACTACAGACACAGGCCAACCAAAGCATTGTGAGTGGATCTGGTAGATGGAAATTGAAAGAAGCACATTGTGTGTGTATGAGAGAGGGAGAGTATATTTGTTTCCTTGCTTGACATCACATAATAGTTGTAAATGAATGTCACTGTCATACAAGCAGTGTCATTCATTTCAAATATTCTGCTAAAACACATGCGAGGGTTGGCAACAGGAAGGACACGTGGTTTTAGAAAATCTACCCCATTAAACTTTGTCAGACCCATGGAACCATAAATTAAAATATGATACTCACAGACAAATTTTCTGTTTGCTTATCAATTTTCTTTTTTATTTGTGCCTCTTGTTGCTTCCCTGCTTGTTGTATTTGTGTAGTTAGTTCTGTTTGTTCCAGCAAATCAGTGCGAATTTTAGACAATGCTTTGTTCAAGGCCTAACAAAAGGAAAAATTTTACTCAAATAAGAAAACATTAAAAAACTGAAATTATAATTTCTCAGACTATAATAACTTCATCTTTAAAAATGGTGACCTTTTCAATATTTACATCTACACGCAAAGATCCCTTCATATCTTAAGATGGGGTTAACAGCATAAATTATATACTTATTAATAACTTATCTCAGCTACTTGACTATTTTAATTCTACTAGAGCCTCTATTGGTCAACACTGATCATGTATCTGCACATGTACTTGCAAGCATGGTCAAGGATTCTATAAGTCTGGCAGTTTCCCAAGTATGCAAAACTCCTCTCTTCAGGCCACAATGTTGTCCGAAGAACAGATCATTGCCTTACAGCTGCTGATATAGCTCAGCACCATTGTCACTGCAAGTGTTGCTGTCAGGACACAAAGAGCTAGAACAGCTACCACAAAGCATCTCGTCTGACATTCCAACACTTCTGCCAATTGTCCTACATTAGTACATTTTCACTGACTCCAAAAGAAAGACCAAGTACAGCAAGTCAGAACAAATACAGTAAGGCATTCTATCCAATGTTCTAACAACTCTAACAATTATACCATATATAACTTGACTCAAAGAACTAATGACCAGCTTTAAATTTAGTTATAATGGAGGGAAAGTTTACTGTTGAGTGAGCAGGAAAACAATATTAATCAAGACTATACACAAAACAACATATTCTTTTCTACTCTAGGCACAAGGCCCAAAATTTTGGGGGAGTGGGGGGCAGTCAATTAGATCAACACCAGTATGCAACTGGTACTTAATTAATTGACCCCAAAAGGATGAAAGGCAAAGTCGACTTCAGATGAATTTGAACTCAGAATGTAAAGACGACGAAATACTGCTAAGCATTTCACCCGGCATGCTAACATTTCTGCCAGCTCGTTGCCTTCACAAAACAACACATTATCAAACAGATTTTGTTTGAAAATGAAAAGAAACTATCAAAAGAGGTACAGTGTTAGCTATATAAACAGTGGATTATATTCAAAGCTTTTTTTTTTTTTTACTTAACAATAGTCTTCAATTCTTCAAACAATGAATCCTTAACTCATCTTCCATTTTTTTTTAAAATTTGATAAAAATAGATTCTAACCTGAATTTGGTTTTCTTTCTGCAATAATTGATTCCTTAATTGTTCAGTCAGTTTTGCCACATTGGCATAAGATGCTCGGCTGTTGGCTTCTTTTACACAGGAAATTTCTTCTTTCAATATCTGAATTTCTTTTTCTTGCTCTCTAACTTGTTGGGATAACATATTTTGTTCTTTACTCTTCTCTGATAATTCTGCATCATGTTTTCTTAACAACCTACAACACATTAAAGTTAATCATTTTCAATAAAACTCAGCAATTGTTTATTTAAATGAAGTGTAAACCAACGTGGCACTAACCTAATAAATTAAAGTGTAACATATTCCTACCTTAAAATACAGCAAAAATATAAATCTAGTAAAATTGGTGCAGATGTAGCTGTGTGGTGAAGAAGTTTGCTTCAAAACCACATGGTTTTATGTTCAGTCCCACAATGCATGGCACCTTGAACAAGCTATTATAGCCCTGGACTAACCAAACCCTTGTGAGCAGATTTGGTAGATGTGTGTATATATACATATGTGTGTGTGTGTATTTGTGTCTCTTTCTCTTGACATCATCTCATGAATGTTATAAATGAATGTCCTTCATCTCTAACATTCAGTGAAAATGTGTCTGGCCATGGGGAAATATTACCTTATTTGGAAAGAGGTGAAGGTAAGCAACAGGAATGAAGCTAACAAGGACGCAAGGATGGATTAGTCAGAAAAATGAGAAGTAAAACTGACCTTGAAGGGATTTTTTTTTAATTCAGAAAATATAAAGAGCCAGAATAAATATTACCTAACAATTCTAGCAATCTACCACCTCTAAACAAAATCACACAATGGAAACATTATTTAGAACACTAGCTGAAAGTTTACAAGCAATTTCTCTGCTGTATGATGTTACATATCCCACAATTTCTGTCTTACATTTTACTTGTCTGTCACATCTATGATGTTAAGAATGAAATAAATTAACTGGAAATGATGAAATAAATAAATCACTATTGACTTTAATGTCTACTTTTCCATACTTGTATGGGTCAGACATGAGTCATTGAGGTAAATTTTTTAAGGCCAGATAATTCTTATCACCAGTTGTTTCCAAGCAAATTAATATTTTCTCCAGGTTCAGACAGGGTTTCGTGGGGAATTGCAAATAAACAACATCGTTTGCATGATGGCAATGTTTGTACACAATTAGCACAGAATGTCAAAACAAGGAAACAGAAACACCCTTACACACACACATGATAGGCTTCTTTCTAGTTTCCACCTATCAAACTTATTCAAAAGACTTTGGTTGGTCCAGAGTAGAAGAAACTTTCCCAAGGTACTGTGCAATGAGACTGAACCCAAAACTATGTAGTTGTAAACCAGACTTTTTAATCACTTAGCTATGACTGCACTTAAATGGGAGTCATAAAAGCACAGACATGGCTGTGTGGTTAAGAAGTTCACTTTGCAACTACAAGTAAATGAAAACATAGGCAAATAAACATCCAACAAGATTCATACAAGCAGGCCAGTAGCTGACTAACCTATAGATGTAGTGTGGAATTAAGTCATTGATAAGATTGTAAATGTATGATGAAACTTTTTGAAACTTTAAGAAGCAATATTCTTTTCTACTCTAGGTACAAGGCCCCAAATTGGGGGGCATTCGATTAGATCAACCCGAGTACGCAACTGGTACTTAATTTATCAGCCCTGAAAGGATGAAAGGCCAAGTCGAACTTGGTGGAATTTGAACTCAGAATGTAAAGACAGACGAAATACTGCTAAACATTTTGCCCAGTGTGCTAATGCTTCGGCCAGCTCGTCACCTTTTTTTAAGAAACAATATTATCAAGAAATGAAACAGAAATAAATATAATGGTCTGTGCAGTGGAATGTGAAAAGCACCTAGTACATGTTGTAAAGTGGTTGGTATTAGGAAGGGCATCAAGCTGTAGAAACCATGCCAAAACAGGCACTGGTACATGAAGCAGTTCAAAGAATGCATCAAATCCTGTCAAACAAGTGAACCCATGCCATGAACATTAAATGATAATGATGATGATGATATGTGTTTTAAAACAGCTAACAGGTCTCTTCCGTTGTTTAGTTGTTTCAGTTTCAACACACAATCTCAGATCAAGTCCCTTGTCAAGTAAATACAACTTCCAAATTATTTTAAGCTTCCATTAAATAATATACAAGAAATTTGCAAAAACTTTAACCAATTATACGCACTCTTCCTTAGCTTGGTCTTTCTCTCCAATTATCTGTTGTAGTTTAACACGTAGAGCCAGGATTTCTTCATTTTTAGTTTTAATCTGAATTACTAGACCAGACATAGCTTCATCTCGCTCAGCAATTAAATCTTCAAGGGCAGACATATGTATCATCTGAAGTGAAAGAAAAGAGAAACCAACAATTCATTTCATTAAAATATAATTTACAATTCAATGTCAGATATAATACTTTTTAGTTATAATTTTTGGTTTGATAATCAAAACTATATTTATATTACATAATACACTCACTACAGAATTTATAATCAGAAAGTCCAATAGATTTATAGATTTATGTTTGGAAGTCACTAATACATTACATGTATTTTTCACCAAGAGTTGAAACCCTACTGTTCCTTATACAGCCAAAGCATATTGTATGATTTTGATTTTTCCAGTTTCAGCTAATGAGCTGTGGCCATGCTGAATTTATCATGGAATATATTTTTATACATTTCAAAGACTTGCCAGTTGTTATAACAAAGTATACAAGATAGATACGATCAATGTAAGGTAATTGTTACTACTCATGGTTTATTAGTGTGTGAAGTCTAAACACAGAGAGAAACAATTGAAGTGGAATAGTTTAATGCTGAATTAGTTTTAGTCTCCTAAATATTTCTTTGGTGCAATTTGATATATAATTTAACATCCACTTTCCATGCTAGCATGGGTTGGACGATTTGACTGAGGACTGGCAAACCAGATGGCTGCACCAGGCTCCAATCTGATCTGGCAGAGTTTCTACAGCTGAATGTCCTTCCTAACACCAACCACTCCAAGAGTGTAGTGGGTGCTTTTACGTGCCACCAGCATGAGGGCCAGTCAGGCAGTACTGGCAACAGCCACACTCAAATGGTGTTCTTTACGTGCCACCTGCACAGGAGCTAGTCCAGCAGCACTGGCAATGACCTCGCTCGAATATTTTTTCACATGCCACCAGCACAAGTGCCAATAAGGTGATGCTAGTAATGATCACACTCAAATGGTGCTTTTTACGTGCCATCGGCACAGAAGCCAGTTTAGCTGCTCTGGCAACAATCACACTCGGATGGTGCTCTTAGTGCGCCACTAGCACGGATGCCAGTCATCGAATTTGATTTCGATAATCATTGGTTTAAGTTATTGAGTACTTCACAATTTTTACTGTACTCTTTATATACAATAATAATATATGAAGTTAATTCATTAAGTTATTTGACTAGAAAGAAGACTATATTAATTAGCTGATAACAGGCAAAATGCAGATATCAGTAATGGCATATTTGCTGTTGGCAGGATTTATATATGAGTCTTCTTTAAAATATCTTATTTACAAAATATTTACCTGCTTTTTGAAAGCTTCATCTTTGCTAGATTTATTAACCAGTTCTGTAGCTGCTTCTTTAAACTTCATATAAGATCTATCAGCATTCTCTTGCATTTTTAACTGCATAGACCGCAATTCTTCAAAATGTTTTTGGGTCATTTTTTCCATATCCTCATGGGCAGTTTTCAAAAGCTCTTGAAGATTCTTTATAGATTCTTCTTTCAGCTGGATCCTTGCCTAAAAATAGAAACCAGATTAAAAATATGGAATGTTTTCATTATCAATTAGTTAGATTATGTCATTAGATGATGCTTACAAAGAATATGTTAATAGCAACTGTAAATGTCTGTTGTCAATAGTTTTAGTGTTGTAAGCTATACTCAGTTTTTAATTCAATTGAAAATATGAATGTTGCTAACCTTAAGACTTGAAACAGCACAATGTGCAACTTTAATAGCTTGCTGGGTTTCAAAATGACCTTCATTGGATTCTTCCTTCTTATTCTTTGATACACTGAGATTTTTAAGGAAAATATTACGATCCACGGTAGCTGGCATCTGAAGCCGTATCTCAGCAATTAGTTTGTCTTTAGCAATGAGATTTGCTTCAGCCTCCTGAGCTACAGCTTGCAGTTGTTCAACTCTCTAAATTAGTATTAAAATAATTGAATAATTTTTAGTTCAAAGACAAATAAATCACCATCAACATCGAAATTGTTCATGAACAATGAAACACAAAGGTAATATTTTTACTGTTTACTGAGATGAAAGATTATAAATTTAAAAGTAAGAAATAATTTCTATTAGTAATTTTAATAATATTCTAATTTTAATAAAACCTGTTTTTAGACTGTTCTTCTTTCAGCATTACATTAATTCTTTTTTTTATCCAACCTTCTCTCTCAGTTCCAGTTCTATTAGTGATACATGCATGTTAGACACAGACATGTCTATAACCTCAACTGGCAAACATCTCTGAGTTAAATTTTGCATGAGATGATCTCATGTATATCTAACCAACAAACTGTTTTAAAATAAATAACAACATAGCACACATCAAGCAGATGATATGCAAAACCTTCTATCCCCATCAGTACACTTGACAGCACAATCTACTGTCATGCTCACAACCTTAGCTGCTTTAGTGAACTCACCCTTCTCTCACTACCACTTATTGAAAACCTTTACCACCACTATGGGAAGACATGATTCCTCAGCCCTATTGACCTTTAGAAGAGGATAATTCATTCATTATCATTTGAGAAATCAAAAAGTAGCATTTTATCTATACACGCATCCCCAATACTGACAAATGTGACCAGCTAATTTTAGTCAATTAGTATTTAATAGCTTCATAACTAAATCTTCATCCCACCTCATTTAATATCATGAAAAAAAGCCTCATTTACTACCTACATTCTCCTACTGCCTAACACCATATAAACAGTCTCGGTAACAGTTATGCACCCACCCCTCTCCTTAACTGGAGATCAAGCTAATATATGTTTTCCATTACTATTCACATTTGCCACTAACTGGAATATCTATTTAGTGAAGATTGAAGACAAGCTATGATATGAGGCCATTCCTATTATATCCTACCCTTAGAAATTACATTATATTTTTATATAAACATTAGCCATGTATATGTTACAAACATCAAACGGCAGTTGCTGAAATTGGTGAGTTGGACATCTAAAATTATACTGACTTAGATGTCTTGAATGAAGCACTTTCCCTTAATAACCAAGCTGGCACCATGACTGCAGTCATTTCTTTGGAATATCTTTTTAACTGAAGATTGAAGGCACAACATAAGATATATCATGTTAACATATTCACATGTCCTAACAGCACAGGCATTCTTGCTATTAGCTCTACTTAGGTCCATTTGCCCTAACAATAAGTCCCTCTTTGGTAGACAAATGTACCTACACCTAGTACCATGGTAACAAACCAAGACTATCACTGTTAGGCCTCCCTCTTCCCATAACAAAGACAAAATCTTTGCTTCCTTATCTCCATAAGAAATTACCAATAAAAATTCTTTTAGTTTAGTGATAAAAGCCTAAAAATTGTTTATTGCCTGGAAGAATATATCTCTCCCATTAAATACGATAACTTCTCAAAAGCTCAACATTCTCCTTTATACAGAGTTATGCCACTCATACAGCCACATATGTGTTACATTGCTACACTAGTAGCAATACTTTCCCTTTTTACACCACCCACAGTGAAATTAATCTGTCTAGTAGGGTGGGCACTTAGAGCAAAACTAACACTGTTCAAAATCACAAGGAAGAGATGTGGAGTTTGTAAGCTGCAGCTATGACAATCCATTGAAGAGAACCCTCACTCTGAATAATAACTAACAGAGTGTAGAAGGGATTCTTTAATCCCAGCAGACAGGCTCTCTAGAACCTATGGCATAAAAAATTGCACTATGAAGTGGTTGGTAATAGCAGGGATATCAAGCTGTAAAAAAAAGACATCAAAACTTGATCGTCAAATCAATGCAAAAACAAAGGGCTACAGACATTAGTATGATGAAAAGTGTGAACATCCCTTGACTGTCATCAAACTATTACACCATCAATACCCTTATTTTCAAAACAAGTTCCAAATAATCCCACCCTTTACCAAAACTTTTGGTCCTCTTGTCAAATGAAAATTGTATGACTTCCATTATCAATGTTTTCATGATGAAAGATAAGTCTTGAAAGATTGTGTTAAATGGTAGAGAGAAAGCAGGTGAGTGCTGTGTATGATATATGATGGAGAAGAACCTCATAAAGACTCCTAAAGGGAGTTATTTCATAATATTTAGGAAAGAAAAATATAATAATCAAGAATGTGAATTTATCAAGAATTTTGAACTGAATGTTCATTTCTAAACCATTCTTACCTTTTTAAGAACTTGAGATTGGGCTTTGGTGTCAGATATTTCTTTCATGTTCTGTTTTATAGTAACAATAGCATTTTCAAGTTGAACAGCCACAGGTTGGGAAGTATCTGGCAGTTTACCAAAGTTTTTATTAAACTAAAAGTTAAAAATAAAAAAAAAAGAATCTATCAGGATTACATCTTTCAACTAAATATATATAACATAAACTGAATCACTTTTTCATAAAAAACAGTTTATCTCCAAACTATTATGTTGCTTGCCTTCCCTGTGTTCCGGGGTGAGACTGCCAGGACTCTCCAGATGGACAGATTTGTTTGAGGATGAAAAACCTGAAAAGCCCTCACCATCAAACCTTAATGGACCAAAAAATTTAAAATCTGAGGTGGAACATACCATCAAGATAACAAGAAAAGGTAAAACTCCAGGACCAGATACTGATACAGTTAGAGATTGACAAGTATGAAACTGATGTAATTGAAAATGAGATTCTGTTTTCCAATCATTTACTGACTGATAAGATTCATTAACAGTTTCAGAACTGTCAGCCTTATGAAATGAACAAAGTAGATGGAGCAATATAGATCAGAAACATTTTGTATGGGTTCACTTTCCAATTATAAGAACCATACTGATACACCTCATATACTAGGCCTTGCTAAAAAAAAAATAATAATAATAATAAAAAAACAGTATCTGTAAAGTACTGTTTTGCAGTGAAAATAAAGGTTAAATTAGATTCAGGAAAGTCAAGAATGTTAATACTCTGGAAGTTATTAGAATTGGTTGGAATTACTGTTAGAATCATGTATTCAGTCAATAGCAAATTTTGATGGAGAAGTAGTGATAAAATCATTCATTTTGCCTCTTCCATTCTTTTCTTAAATATTTGAAGTTTGCACCTAAACATTATTTTCATATTGTGCTAAATAATAGACATGTAGACTAATTAGAGGCACTTTTAGAAGTTTTATGTCAAGACTGTTTTCAGTTGTCCATATATGCTACAAGTGTGGGCATCAAAACACATTGAAATTTATATACAGAGTTTATAATGCAAAATATCCATTTTACAATACATGTGTTTATAAACTGCAAAATATGTTGATAATGAAACCCATGACCAGAATGCATCAGTTATTAGGACCATTTTCAGCCTATGTTCCAGTATGGCCTTAGCAGTGAACGTTAAAACAAACTAAAGAACTAATGTTTTATTGTTTAATATCTAAAGTTAACTTATTAAAGCAATAACTTTCCATTTAGGAAAATGACCAGAGGAAACAAATTGATAACCAAACAATGGAAATTTATTCAAAGAAAACTAATAAGTTACTATACTTACCTGTGCAGTTGCAGAAGTAAAATCTGAAGCTTGTTTTTCCAAATTACTTATTGTCCTCTCTAACTCTTGTTCTCGGAATTCCCAGTCAAGTTGATGCTTTTCAAATTCTTTAGATAACTTTACATTTTTACGTTCTAAATCAGCTATAGCCACTTCTTGATTTTTTATGGTTTTTTCATAGAGTGATATCTAAAAGGGAAACAAAGAAATATCTGAGAGTATTCATCATCATCATCATCATCATCATCGTTTAACGTCCGTTTTCCATGCTAGCATGGGTTGGACGGTTCAACTGGGGTCTGGGAAGCCAGGAGTCTGCGCCAGGCCCAGTCTGATCTGGCAGTGTTTCTACAGCTGGATGCCCTTCCTAACGCCAACCACTCCAAGAGTGTAGTGGGTGCTTTTTATGTGCCACCTGCACAGGTGCCAGACGAGGCTGGCAAACGGCCACGATCGGATGGTTCTTTTTACGTGCCACCGGCACAGGGGCCAGACGAGGCTGGCAACGGCCACAATCGGATGGTGTTTTTTACGTGCCACCAGCACGGAGGCCAGTCGGGGCGGCACTGGCAACGACTACGTTCGGACGGTTCTCTTATGTGCCACCGGCACTGGTATCTCAGCTACAATTTCCATTGATGTTGAGAGATTTTGATTTCAATTTTGATTTTCATTTTGATTTTCATTTTCACTTGCCTCAACAGGTCTTCACAAGTAGGGTTTGTGTCACAAGAAGGAACGGTATGCATAAGTGGGCTGGCTACGTCCCAGGTAGCGGCCACGGGTATGGTCTCACTTGTCCTGCCGGGTCTTCCCACGCACAGCATACTTCCAAAGGTCTCGGTCTCTGGTCATTTCCTCGGTGAGACCAAAAGTTCGAAAGTCGTTCTTCACCACCTCATCCCAGGTTTTCCTGGGTTTACCTCTTCCACAGGTTCCCTCAACCACCAGGGTGTGGCACTTTTTCACACAACTATCTTCATCCATGCTACTGACTTGGTCACCTAGGTAACGGAAGCTATCAACTACTTCTAGTTTTTCTCCCTGGAATGTGGTGAAAGTTGGTCTCTGAGCATTTTCAGTGTTTATTGCTCCTGAGCATCTGCCACATACAAAGACTATCTTCCCAGTTAGCCTTCCTTTGACATTGCTGCACCTCTTATGTGTCCATAGCTTACACTTGGAGCATCTTATAGGAGTTTCTACCTATGCCTTTTCTACAGATCGAGCAGGGCCATCTACCTGAAGGAGTTTGTGATTTGCCTGCCTTCCTACATATTAAGACTTTGGTTTTAGCCAGGTTGATTTTAAGGCCCTTCGATTCTAATCCTTGTCTCCACACTTGAAACTTTGCCTCTAGTTCTGATAGTGACTCAGCAATTAGAGCAAGGTCATCAGCGTATAGGAGCTTCCAGGGGCATCCTGTCTTGAATTCCTCCGTTATTGCCTGGAGGACTATGATAAATAGGAGGGGACTGAGGACTGAACCTTGGTGGACCCCTACCTCTACTTTGAATTTTTTAGTGTACTCATTGCCAACCCTCACCTTACTTACAGTGTCTCTGTACACGGCTTGCACAGCTCTCACTAACCATTCATCTATCCCTAGTTTCCTCATTGACCACCAGATAAGGGATCGGGGGACTCTGTCAAAGGCTTTCTCCATGTCAACGAAAGCCAAGAAAAAGGGCTTATCCTTGGCTAGGTATTTCTCCTGCAGCTGTCTCACTAGAAATATGGCATCAGTGGTGCTTTTTCCTGGCACGAAACCAAACTGCATCTCATCCAAGCTGACTCTCTCCCTAATCAGTTGGGCTATGACCCTCTCCGTAACCTTCATTACCTGATCCAACAGTTTGATACCTCTGTAATTATTTGTATCTAAAGCGTCACCCTTACCTTTGTAACAGTTGACTATTATGCTGCTACACCAGTCATTGGGTATGACTCCTTCATGTATCACCTGGTTAACTATACGGGTGACTAGGCTATAGCCGACACTACCAGATATTTTAAGCATCTCTGCAGTAATTCCTGATGGGCCTGGGGTTTTCCCTGTCTTCATGCTACTAATTGCCTTAACTACTAAGGTACTGTCAACTCGGATAGCTAGTCCCTCTGTTGGATCGACATTCGGCAAACTCTCTTTATCCCATTCATTTTCCTTATTTAGCAGCCTCTCATAATGATGTCTCCAAACCTCTCTCTTTGCATCCTTATTTAGGATGCAAGGATGCAAAGAGAGAGGTTTGGAGACATCAATATTATATGAAATATACAAATAGACTTCTTTTTAGCCAGTCAAAAAGAAAAAAGAAAAAAAGAAATGAAAATCTGTTGCAACAGTAGCTTCAGTAACCATAAGAAGTTGGTATTTCTCTTTTGCTTATCAAGCTGAGCATTTATCTAAGAATGTCCTTGAGCATTTATCTAACAATGCCCTTGATAATTATCATACTTAAAATTGAGAGATAGAATAATGAGCACCAAGTTACATACACAATGTCCACTGCATCCTATTCTGTTACATATTAAATACATAACAGGTTATGACCAGTGAGTGGCTGTGTGCTAAGTAGCTTGCTTACCAACCACATGGTTCCGGGTTCAGTCCCACTGCATGGCACCTTGGGCAAAGTGTCTTCTACAATAGAATAGGGCCGACCAGAGCCTAGTGAGTGGATTTGGTAGACGGAAACTGAAAGAAGCCTATCATGTGTGTGTGTGTGTGTGTGTGCATGCATGTGTTTGTGTGTCTGTGTTTGTCTCCAACATTGCTTGATAACCGATGCTGGTGTGTTTACGTCCCTGTAATTTAGTGGTTCAGCAAAGGAGACAAATAGAATAAGTACTAGGCTTACAAAGAATAAGTCCTGGGGTCAATTTGCTCGACTAAAGGCAGTGCTCCAGCATGGCTGAAGTCAGATGACTGAAACAAGTAAAAGAATTGATGGCTATAATAGTTAGTAGCCATTTTGCTCTACTAACTATTATAGTCATCAATATGTGAAGGAAACATTATTGCTGTGGATCAGTGAGTGTAAACATATTTTAATTTTATTTTATTTTCCATACAACCAATTTCATTTTTTAAAATAACCCATAATTTTTCTATCATATAACATGTTGGATTGAGCAAGCGCATTTTCAGATGTTAAAAATTTCAAGGAAATAACATTATTCTGTGTAATGAACCTTTACTTGTTTCCAAGTGATAAAAGATTTTCTTCTTTGATTCCAGACCTCTTTGAAAGCATAAGCTAAATGGTTAAAACATCAACATCAGTTGGCTTAATGAAAACACATCCAGCCTTTCAGTTGTTTGTTGTTTGAAGGACTAAGGAAAACATTACCTTACTTAGAAAGAGGTGAGGTTTGGCAGCAGAAAGAGCATTGAGCCATAGAAAATTTGCCTCAACAAGTTTTGTAAATGATTCATACAAACATGGAGAAGTAAACATTAAAACAATGATGCTGAAGATAAGACGTATTACCTGTTCTTGTAATCTTGATATTTGACGGGTTTGTTTCATTTGACTCAATCGTAAGGTTTCCATCTTTGAATGCCATTCTGCCACCTTCTTAACCCCTTCATGACCTCCCTTAATTGTTATCTCTTTCATCTCTTCCTTCCCCAACTGGAGAAGTTCTAACTCTGCCAATTTATCCTCCACTTGCCTGCGTTGTTCCTTAACCTGTAATGAAGATATATTACCAAATTTTAAAATACAATATATATAGATCTAACAGCATGTGTAAAATTACAACCATAAACATGATTTTTAACACTATATTTTAGATATTTTAAATAACCATTTGGTATTTATTTTCTTTGTTGTAGACATGAATCAATTTCTTCTTATTACATTAAGATTTACCTCGTTAAAGATATGCATATTTTCCTCATTGTATTATCAACTTCATCTTGAGTTAATTTTTATCAGATGTTTGTATTGCATTTTGTAGCATAGAAAAAATGTTATACTTGAGTAAGTTGTGAATGAAAAAATATATAATATACAGATAACAGTTTCAAATTTTGGCATGAAGCCAGCATATGATATAGAGATAATATAACCAAAGAGCATACTATAGAATCACTTGGAATATTTTACATGTCTTTCAAGTGCGCAAAGAGCACTGAAACAGAAAATGTACATTCTGTTAAACTACTAAGGATATTTATTTCTTTATTGCCCATAGATGGCTAAACATAGAGGGGGCAAACAAGGATAGACAAATGAATTAAGTTGATTACACTGGTACTTATTTAATTAACCCCAAATGGATGAAAGGCAAAGTCAACCTTCGCAGAATTTTAACTCAGAAAGTAAAGGCAAACGAAATACCGCTGGGCATTCTGCCCGGCATGCTAACGATTCTGCCAGCCCACTGCCCAAAACAACTAAGGATATTGCTAATTTGAAAACTTATGAAGGTGAACCTGATGACAATTATGTGGTTACAAAGAAATGTTTAGGGAACATATATCTTTACTGCTGATAGTAAAGATATGTGTATGTGTGAGTATGTGTTTGTGTGTGGGTGTGTGAATGTGATGTATGATGTGTATGTATCTGATGTGTATGTATCTGATGTGTATGTATCTGATGTGTATGTATCTGATGTGTATGTATCTGGTGGTGGTGGTATATGTGTAGTAATAAAACTTGACATAACAAGTTTAACCCTTTTGATACCAACACACCTGAGACCACCCCTAGTTTTATGATATGAATTCTCAATTTTAAGGTGATCTAAATTAAAACTTCCATCAAAATTTCATGTTAATTTATGTTCCAAACACCAGCTTAAAAATGGCAGGTATTTTAATACATTTTTTTATTATTTTAAAAATTAAGACAAAAGTAATGTATTCTGACAGAAATACAGTAACGAAAGGCTTAAAGAAGAGTAAATGTGTTATGTAAATCTATGTCAAACCAGTAGAGATAAAATCAAGTGGAAATTCGATGTTCTTGGTTAGAATTAGAAATGAACAATGAGAAATACACAAAGAAACTGTGTTCATAAAGGAAAAGTGGTAAATCTAAGAGAACTACAACGATTGATAAGATAGTAATAATTATTTGATAAACAAAACTAATTCTACAAGAAAAATAGATTAGAAATAGGACAATTTTGAAACAGCAAGTATTAACTCCTGTCAGTGTATAAAAGAAAGGTTTTATTATAAGTATGTTGATAATAATTGTTTCTAAGACACAAAATCTGGAATTTAGGAGTGGGATAAATGAATGAAATCAACCCTAGTACTTGACTGGTACTCTAATTTATTGGTCCCACAAGGACAAAAGGCAAAGTCAACCTTGCTGGGATTTGAACTTAGAACATAAAGAATGAGAATAAATATCATAAAGCATTTTTCTGATGCTTTAACAATTCTGCCAATCCTCCACCCCTTAAAACATGTGTTATAATAACGTATATTGTTTCCATAATTACCAAACTTGAGAACTTATAGTTCAATCTGTAGGTGAATGTGATTATAAGGAAATTTATAATTACAGAGATCAATATTATTGTAATTTAATTATATTACTAAGTGAAAATAGAACAGTAGAACAATTTTTAAAATTCCATGTTACTCTAGCAGAACAATTTAATTGTAAATACATAAATTGTAAATATATAAATTCTGTAAAACTGTCAACAATAGCAAACACATCACATGGAGTGTGACAAGTTCTTTCAGACTGGTCAGTTTTCATTTAAATGCCCAAGCTGAGAGAGAGAGGCATGTCTTAGTGCTGGTAGTAATTTAGAGCTATCATAGACATTTCATCATCATTATCATCACCATCACCATCAACAACAAAATCATCATCATCATCATCATATCTACATCTGTATGAGTCAGAAAGAGTGTTTTGTGGTATTTAGTTACATTCTGAGTACTAATTTCTCTAAAGTTGACTTTACCCTTCATCTTCCCAAGGTCAATAAAATAATGTGCCAGTTAAATACTGAATCTGATATGACTGATTGTTTCCCTAAGCTCAATAAATTTCTAGCCTTGTGCCTATGAAAGGAATTATCATTATTATTATTATCATTATCATTATTATTATTATTATTATTGTTGTTGTTGTTAAAAGTGATTGACGGTAGGAAAGGTATCCAATTGCAAAAACCTGCTTCACATAACAAAACATTTGACTAGTTTTTTTTCTCTTATTTTCTGTTGTTAGTGCCAGACATTGAAGGGCTGTGAAAGATGAAAGATGAAAGACTGCAACAGGTAGTGAAATGAAGAAACATGACAAGCGGTGAGATAAAGGAATTTTACAGGGGTGAGATGCCGAGATATGGTGGATGGTAAGATCATTGCTATCTTGTCTTAAGACTTGGGCACACTAGGCAGTGGGTCTGGGTATAGTAGCTCATGGGTCTAGGGGCTCAATTCTGATCTATGTACGATGTGTCTTGCCATCAATAGGCAAACACTATAAGGACCCTGTGCACTGATAATTCCCCAGGGCTTATAATGCTGCTAAGACCTTGAATAAAATGGAGGAATGTAATGGGGGTTGCATGAGAGGAATGGACATGACACATGGTGAGAGAAAGGAATATAAGTGGTCAGAAGATAAATAAACATGGCAGATGGTAAGATGAAGAAACAAGGAGGGTAGGGAGGTACAGAGTCAGTGGGTGGTGATGCGATGAAGGGATATGAGAGGTGGCAATATGAAAAAACATGTTGGGGAGAGAGATAAAGGAATGGGGTGGGTGGTGAGATGAAATTTGGTTTTGCGCCAGGATAAGGTACCTCAAAATTCTCTCTTTGTAGTGAAATAACTACAGGGACAGTTCTTGGCTAAGAGCATTCATTCACCTCCAGGTCAGTGAATGATCTGAACATGGTAGGGTAGGTATTAAATCATGATGGTGGTGGTGCTGGTAGTAGTAGTGGTGTTAGCAGTGGGTGGGAAGTTGCAGTGGCAGTGGGAGGGTGGCAGCAGTGGTGATGTTGGTGCTATTGGTGGTGGTACTGGTGCTGGAGACAATGACAGTGACAGTGGTAGCAAACTGCAATATTTATTGACCACATTCATCACTAGAATAAGTGGGTAAGAACATTAATTATCTAAATGTCAGTGAGTTAATATGATTATAATTTTTCTGAACCTTTATTTCTAAACTAATCGCAGTTATTCACTGTGAATCTGACAAATAAACGATCAGAATACTGACCAAGTGGATAATAATAATAACAATAATCCTTTCTACTATATGCACAAGGCCTGAAATTTGGGCGAGGGGGATAGTTGGTTACATCAACCCCAGTGTTTCACTGGTACTTAATTTATCAACCCCGAAAGGATGAAAGGCAAAGTCAACCTCGGCAGAATTTGAACTCAGAACATAGCAGCAGACAAAATATCACTAAGCATTTCGCCTGGCATGCTAACAATTCTGCCAGCTGCCGCCTTTAATAATAATGATAACGATAATAATAATAACAATAAATGCCCTGATGCAGTACCAGGCAGTGGCTCTCATGGCTTCTGATCTTAACTGATTGGAAGTGTTATCATGTACATTGTTTTGTCTTGGTATAAAAGATGGGCTACAGCAAATATTCTGCTCAATACCACAGATTTGCTTGTCAGTTGTTTGACCTTAACCAGTTGAGCATGTCCCTTAGTGGCTGATGATATGTGCATCTCTGATCACGAGCAGAAATAGTGGGGGAGCATCATAGCCATGTGTTGAGAGGGATTCTTTGGGGTTTGAATAATTCACCTCTGGAAACATGGGTGTTTCATTCAACATCCTTAAACAACCCTTATTCAGGGACCTTTTGAGCGGGATGGGCTACTCGACCAGAAGAAAATTCTAACTGGGCCCCACCTGCAAGATCATGTGCAGGTTATCTTGATATGAGATCACCATATCACGCACACATGGTTGTGATGCATGTGCCTGGTGTACCCTTATCAGACGGGTAGTCATGATGAGTATATAGGGCTTCGTATATTTTACCCCAGTGTCACTTTGATGGCATGCACTGCTCTTTCACTCAATAATAATAATGAAATTATCGTGTATAGTGCTCAGGTACACTACAACTCATCAAAGATGCCCATATACTACATAGAATTATGTACAAAAGTTAGGAAAGTGAACAGTGTATGAGTCATGATATACATGTGTGCATGCATATGGAGAGGAGAGATATCAGGATAAGAGCAATGCTGCCATTCATTTAAAAATAAAGCTTCCTGTTTCAGATCTAGTTCAGTATTATATACAAATCCAAGAGAGCAACCTGAAGATGAGTCTATCTTTCTGAAAAATTATAATCATATTATTACCACTAGTTTCAATATAAAGGGTCCTAGTTCAAATCTTGTCTGGGACTATGTACACATCCAGGAATAAGATACCTGATGACACTCAGACATAATCACAGTGTAGATGTAAATACTGTAAAAATTCTTTTCATATCTAAAAATGAGGAGAATAAACTAAGTAAGAATCAACCAACTATTAAATAATAATTTGAGCCATTTTCAGGATTTAAAAGTATTCTTTATTTCTTTCAAACCTTGTATACTTATTTAATCCTTTAGAAAATTGATATAGGCTCATTACTTAGAGTATTTTGTAGTTTGAAAATATTAAGGGCATGTCTAGAATTTTCAGCAAGACAAATTCAGGTAAATACATGGTGTCATGTCTGATAGGAGAGAAAAATGGGTCACCTCCACTAATTCTCTTTCAATTTTGGACTTATCTTCTTGCAGCTGAATCATATTATTTGCAAATTTCTCCTGTTTGGAAAGTGGAATAGCTCCTGCATATTGTCGATGTACTTCCTGAAATTGAAAACAACACAATAAAATAATGATTTAATCAGTAATAACTCTTTCTATAACAAAAAGAAAAATGAAATATATACCGAGTCAAAAAAAATAATTATCTATCATCATAACAATCCCTGTGCATCATCTCATGATTGTTCATTATATAAAATCCTCATCCTCATCATTATCCTCATCATTATCATCATCATCATCATCATCGTTTAACGTCTGTTTTCCATGCTAGCATGGGTTGGACTGTTCGACTGGGGTCTGGGAAGCCAGGAGGCTGCACCAGGCTCCATTCTGATCTGGCAGTGTTTCTACAGCTGTATGCCCTTCCTAACGCCAACCACTCCGTGTGTGTAGTAGGTGCTTTTTATGTGTCACCAGTGCAAGGGCCTGAAGAGGCTGGCAACATCCATAATTGGATGGTGCTTTTTACGTGCCATCAGCACGGACACCAGTCCAGCGGTGCTGGCATTGACCATGTTCAGATGGTGTTTTTTACGTGCCACCGGCACAGGTATCACAACTACAATTCCATTTCATTTAATAGAAAACAGACATATGAGGATGATGATGATTTAGAGGTTATGAGGAGGGATGGTCATGTAAGCTATATGAGCAAAGTTTTGTAAAATGGCTATGTGATCAAGATGTTTGCTTGCAATTACATCGTTTCAGGTTCAGCTCCACTGCATAGTACCTTGGACAAGTATCTTCTACTACAGCCCCAGAATGACTAATGCCTTGTGAGAGAATTTGGTAAACAGAAACGGTGTAGAAGCCCATCATATATGTGTGTGTGTGTGTGTGTGTGTGTGCCTTTGTCTTTGTGGTTTGTTTATGTCCTTATAACATTTTTGGTTCAGTAAAAGGGACCCATAGAATAAGTACCAGACTTTAAAAAAATAAGTACTGGGTTTAATTTGTTCAACTAAACCCTTCAAGGTGGTGCTCCAGCATGGCTGCCTTCCAGTAATGGAAACAAGTAAAGGATAAGAAATGAAGGATGAGCAATGATGTTTATTTGTTTGTCTTAAAATATTTCTACAATTTGTTTGTGAATAGTTACCAAAATTTGTATACATATCTGAAAATAATCTTAGAATAATGCAATAAAATATAAATTCAGAGTTGAAGGTTTCTCTTGAGCAATATCTTTACTTCTCATAACTCACAAGCATAATCAGCCTCTCTCTCACTCACACACACACATATATACATACTCAGAGTGGTGTATACCTCTGAGTTTAACAAACTGTTACCATGACAACAGTTGATAGAAATTATTATATAAACAGTCTTTCATCATCATCATCATCATCGTTTAACGTCTGTTCTCCATGCTAGCATGGGTTGGACGGTTTGACCGGGGATCTGGGAAGCCAGAGGCTACACCAGGCTGCAGTCTGATCTGGCAGTGTGTCTACAGCTGGATGCCCTTCCTAATGCCAACCACTCCGTGAATGTAGTGGGTGTTTTTTACGTGCCGCCTGCACACAGGTGTCAGGCGAGGCTGGCAACGGCCACAATTCGCATGGTGCTTTTTACGTGCCACTGGCACAACACTAAAAGACTGAAATCTAGAACCTTGCTGTAAATTGATTTAAGTTTAACAAAAAAGACCAAATACCACTAGGCATTTCATCCACCATGCTACTGGTTCTGCCAGCTTGCCACCTTACAACTGATAATGAATAATACTGGTTATCAAATATATATATTAAATGGTAATGCAGATAAAATGATGGTAAAATAAAGTGCTCATTCTTGCAACCCTGTGCCATTTCCAGGATTCAGCCAAATGGATCAAGATATTTAAAATTTAAGAGAACAACCTCAAAGAAGTCACATGAGGATAATGAACATATAGTAACAGCAAGGCATTGAAGACTAGCACTGTAGGCAACATTTGGGAAAATCTTCTGTATGATATGAAAGAACAATATGACAATATGATTTTGAAGGAATCAAAGCATTTTCATCATATGTTTCAGAGGAGAGACAAAACAAATGTCACAAAAGATGATGCGAGTACAAGGGTACAGGACAAAGAGGAAAGCACTAGGTATCAAGAGTTAGCGGGAGAAATAGAAAATTAGTGTCAGAAGAGAGAGAGAGAAAATGCTGGAAATCTCAAATCACTGCTCAAGAAACCCAAACATTGTTACATAAGAATCCTTTGGTGGCCCAGTAGGCATGGGTGTTGAGAAGTAGTAATACAACTCATAGGTGATGGTTTCAAATCTCTTCCAGAAATTACATGAGATCTAGATAAAAATTTTTATAGACGTAGGAGTAGCTGTGTGGTAAGTAGCTTGCTTACTAATCACATGGTTCTGGATTCAGTCCCACTGTGTGGCACCTTGGGTAAGTCTCTTCTACTATAGTACTGGGCTGACCAAAGCCTTGTGAGTGTACTTGGTAGACAGAAACTGAAAGAAGCCCGTTGTATATATATACATATGTATATGTACATGTTTGTCCTCCACCATTGCTTGATAACTGATGTTGGTGTGTTTACGTTCCCGTAAATTAGTGGTTCAGCAAAAGAGACTGATAGAATAAATACTAGGCTTACAAAGAATAAGTACTTGGGGGTCAATTTATTTGACTAAAATAAATAAAAGAATATGTTGACTTGTGAACAGAAACTGATGTTCAACAATACTATTAACATTATGGAAACTCATTATCTTGTAGCAGTATTAAATTATATTAATTAAGATATCTATCTATTCAGTTCTAAAAACTACCATTTCATTAATATTTTAAAAAGAAACTAAAAAATTTTTGAATAAATTTGAAAGGCAAAGATAAAAACTCACAGATAAATTCTTCTTTAACTGTTTGATTTTATTCTGAGAGTCAATCCGAGTGTGATAAATGGTTTGGTTTTTAGCATCGATCTGTTGCTCCAGCTGAAGAATATGGGCTTCAAGTTTGTTAATTTTACGCATCTCATTTTCAAGTTTCTGAACCGCTGTTCCTTCACTGACTTGAAGTTGCACAATTTGACGGTGTAGTTTCCCTAAAATAAAAATGATTTCCTCATTACATAAAAAAATCATCAAACTAAGGGCCAACAAGAGAGTCATTATATGACTGCTCAACTTACAAGAAATAGCAGCCAAAATATCCTACCATCTTAAAAGAGCTCTGAAGCATTGGACAATACAATCCTAGAGACACAATGTTTGAAAAGGAAAGATAGAATGAATACAGCTGGAAAGGTGATCAGGGGTAAAGAGCAACAATAGTAAAAAGAAACAGCTTGTGTATCTATATATCTATTTCTGGTTAACATAAAATTTAATATATATTTTATGTCTTGTTAATAAAATATGTAATAAAACATGACAATTCCATGAAGACTATCTGCCTTCAAATATTTGTTGGAAGATCTGAGCTGATACAGAAGGTTAAATAAAGTGTCTTAATGCATAAAGCCATAAACTTTATTTCAGCATGGAACCTACTTAAAGATGGATGGGGTAGGCCTTGAAATTCAAGTATATTTACCAAGAATACAGTTTATAAACACTAAATTCTTTAACTGTACATATTTGTTTACAAAGGTTTCAAATCTTATGCCAGATGAATTTATGTGTCTTTGTAATATTATCGGTGAGGCCCAATGTTCGAAGGTCGTGCTTCACCACCTCATCCCAGGTCTTCCTGGGTCTACCTCTTCCACAGGTTCCTTCTATTGCAAGGGTGTGACCCTTCCTCACACAGCTGTTCTCATCCATATGCAACAGATGAATATATTACATTTGTCTAATGTTGCATTATATATATATAGACTAAATTTTTTATTTAAGCATTATTTATTCTGGGCTAGCAAGAATTTATCTTGCCTAAAAATTTGATCTTATACATATCCTGGCTTCCAGCTGAATATCCTTCTGCATAAAATACCTATACTCCATAGTGCCTAGCTTCTGTTGACAGAGGGATATAAGGAAGTGGTTTTATTAAAGTGGGCATCTTAATTATTAAAAGTTTTTTTAATATTAATCTCAGGTTATGTCACACTGATAACTTCTAAAAAGAATGAAGTAGTGTGTATTCTCTGCATCTTTTACCTTATTCCTTAATTTCAAATTCAAACTTCTAATCCCACCAAATATTATGAAGAAATTATTATCTCCCTTGTATTAACTGTCCACTAAGGCAGTGCTACTCAAAGTGGTAGTATGCTGCCAGTATGCGGTGAGTTTCCAGAAAAGAAAGAAGCAATAGCAGATAAACTGACAAAGAAGAAGCAGGCTCACCTTTCACATTAGTAAAGATTAAGATTATAAAACGCTTATGTAATATAGAATTATTTGTTTGCAAAATAAATATAAGATTTAAAAAATTCTCAACTTTTATTATATTCATTATATATACTATTTCCAGTATAAATTAATACTACTGAGAAATATTATCGGTCCCTGACACATTGGAAAAAAAACTGCTGGTACACCACAGCAGATAGTTTGAGAAGCACTGCACAAGGGGACACTTTGTGCTTAATTGTATTAAAGTTATGTTTACTTTCTCAGAAACCAGTAATTGTATGTTAAATTCATAAGAAAATGGGAAAATTTATACCTATAACAGTCTTGTCATCACTTTGAGCTTGGAAGTCAAGTAACTGTTGACGTAGTGAAAGGACTTCTTTGTCACGAGATACCTGCTGATTCTCAAATGCTAACACTTGGTAAGTCGCCACATCAGCTATTTCCTAGAAAAAAATTTTATCATTAAAGAAAAATGGAAATCATTTTTTTTTGTCAATTAATTGTAAATTTTTCAGATGTCATCATCATCATCATCATCATCGTCGTCATTTAACATCCGCTTTCCATGCTGGCATGGGTTGGACGGTTTGACTGAGGGCTGGCAGGCCAGAAGGCTGTACCAGACTCCAATCCAATCTGGCAAAGTTTCTACAGCTGGATGCCCTTCCCAATGCCAATCACTCCAACAATGTAGTGGGTGCTTTTTACATGCCACCAGCACGAAGGCCAATCAGGCGGTACTGGCATCAACTACGCTTGAATGGTACTTTTTACGTGCCACTGGCACAGGTACCAATCAGGCAGTACTGGAAGATCCACGACAATCAGGCAATACTGGAAGATCCACGACAACAATTTCACTTGCCTCAATAGGTCTTCACAAGCATAGTTTATTGCCCAATGATTGAAGGGTATTCTTAAATGGGTTGGTTATGCTGCACTAGCATAGGCTATGGTTATGGTCTCACTTGACTTGCCAGGTCTTTTCAAGCACAACATATCTCAGTTACTTGTCATTGCCTCGGTGAGGCACAGTGTTTGAAGGTAGTGCTTCACCACCTCATCCCAGGTTTTCCTCTTCCACATGTTTCCTCTAATGCTAGGGTGTGACACTTCCTCACACAGCTGTCCTCCTCCATACGCAACACATGACCATACCAGCGCAGTCGTCTCTCTTGCACACAACATCTGATGCTTCTTATATCCAACTTTTCCCTCAGGGTGCTTACACTCTGTTGTATATGCACAGACATTACACATTCAGCAGAGCATATTGGCTTCATTCTTTGCAAGCTTACGCATGTCCTCAGCAGTCACGACCCATGTAGCATGGCTGTTCACACACATGCTTCATACAGTCTACCTTTTACTCTGAGTTAGAGGCCCTTTGTCACCAGCAGAAGTAGCTCTCTGAACTTTGCCCAGGCTATTCTTATTCTAGCAGCTACACTTTCAGAGAATCCAGCCCCACTACTGACTTGGTCACCTAGATAATGGAAGCTATCAACTACTTCTAGTTTTTCCCCCTGGAATGTGATGGAAGTTGTTTTCTGCACATGTTCAGTGTTTATTGCTCCTGAACATTTTCCACACACAAAAACTATCCTCCCAGTTAGCCTTCCTTTGATATTGCTGCAACTTTTATATGTCAATAGCTTACACTGGGTACATCTTATGGAGTTTCTACCTATGCTTTTCTACAGATCAAGCCCATCTACCGGAGGGGATTTGTGGTTTGTCTGCCTTCCTACTTTAGTTTTTGCTAGGTTGACTCTAAGGTCCTTCGATTCTAGACCTTGCTTCCACACACAAAACTTCTCCCCTAGTTCTGATAGTGACTCAGCTATTAGAGCAAGGTCATCAGCATAGAGAAACTCCCAGGGGCATCCTGTCTTAAATTCCTCTGTTATTGCTTGGAGGACTATGATGAATAAGAGGGGCCCGAGGACTGATCTTTGGTGGACCCCTAGATACATACAAAATTTCTAAACACAAACTACAAACTATTGTTTAGTTACGTATGTAAACATTGTGACACGTGTTCAATCTTGAATTTTCTTTAACATGGAAGAATACTAATTTAGCTGTTTAAAATAATACTAATTAAGTGGTCTAGTGGAAAATATTTCGAAAAATTAATTAATTTTGTATGATTAAAATTTAAACCAACGAGACAAAAGCAACTAGATAAAGAGAACTGGGAAATTCATCAGACCTGGGTTAAAAAATAGAGAAAGAAATAAAGAAATAAAGATAGCATCTCTGGAGTTCTTAATTGACTTTTAAATATCTGATTGGGAGTTTTAAAACCCATCAGCCAAGAACCTTCAATTAACTCTAAGATTTTTAAACTTATAAAATAATTTTCATAATTCTCACTCTTCACTTACTTAATTATTTTTCCAGCTCATTAAATAAGTGGTCTACAGCTATTATCAAAATTAGTTTTTTAAAGCAACATTCAATTGGAACCTAAGATAGTACTTAACAGCAATGAATCAGAAAAGAATTTAAGATTTATTCTAAACTATACAACAAAAATCATCCATCCATCCATCCATCCATCTATCCACCTATTCACCACTCACTATTGCTAGGCTGGGAGGATCATGGGGTTAGAGTCCTCACGCACCCCCTCCAAAGGATCCTATCAGAAGCAACTGTCGTTACACTTTCCTGTTGGATTCCCAAGTATATTCAACTGAAACTATGGATATTATCTAACCATCTTGTTCTTGGTCTATTCCTAGGCCTCCTACTGGTTGGCTTGAAGTGGAAAATTCTTGCGATTCTTTTGCAACATTGTAATCACATCTAGGTAGCACAGGCGCAGTGTGACCTCTCATTGTGGAGAAATAGTGGCTCAACTTAGGGAGACTCCCTAATATCTGAGCTACACACATTGTCAAGTAAAGTTACTCCAGAGACCCTTCAGAGGCACCCCATTTTGGCCACAAGTGAGGATAAGCATGTAAATTGAATTGAAGATAACAAGTTTAGCAAGTTCTGTTCTGCTTATTTTAACTATTCACTTCTATAGCTCTATTACCTTAATACCACAAGGTACTTTTAATATTAGCAGTATGGCATGATGAACATTTCATACAAAGACATTTCAGGGCTGACAGAATGAGAATAATTTTTCTGAATATTTATTCTCTGAAGTAATTAACTATTGTGCTGTTTTTAATCCATTACAAATACTTTGCTGCTTTTTCATATTTACTATTCTTCAAATATATTTGAAACATGCTAACTACTTCTTTCTAGTTTGTCTCTGAAAATCTAGTTTTTAATTTTGTCCATCAGGAGCCATATTGTTACCCCATATCTTGTATATTTTTCTTTCAGAAATTAAAAACTGCAACTCATTCTTTTAAATGAAAACCATGGTGTCTAGTAACAGAATAGGAAATTTCTTTGAATCTCTTAAATATAGATATTTGATTTTTGAAGAAGTAAAGATATCTTGTTCAAATCTGCTGGAATGTATTAAGAACAGATATGCAATTTTCGCTGATATCTGAAAGTAAAGTATCTTAGTAGATAATCTAATAAAGTAAAATATAGAACAAGATCTTCAGACATTAAATTAATATTTTAAGAAAATAATTACTTTTAATTTGGAGATTTCAGCTTTCAGGCATATTTCATTTTCTTCAAGTTCTGCAATTTTCTTACTATCTGATTCACTTACATCTTTGGTTGCTGCATCTTAAATATATCATAATTAACAAGAGAGTATAGTTAATATCATAGTTAGAGAGAGAATAAGTCGTCTGACACACTTTATAATATTGAATATACCTATAACAAAGCACATTTCTTAACACAATAAGTAATGCTTCCATTTGAATTTACATTAGCATACAGAATTATATACATCTAATTGAGTTTCAGCATATATTTTAATTTTGAAATTAAATTACAATAGCAAATGATTAAAAGTGGCATTACTTTTATTTTGAATATTACTTTGCAGTCTAAATGACTTCATGCAATTCTATATAACTTTATTTTTCATCTTTTAAGCTGAAGTTAGCCTTATCTAGTTACATCATCATCATCATCATCATCATCATCATCATCATCATTTTATGTCCATTTTCCAAGTTGGTAGAAAGAGAACAGTTTGACAGGATTTAATGGGTTGAAAGAATTCAATGGGTTGGAAGGATTCAATGGATCCTCCAGTGTCCTATATTTGCTATTTTTTCACCAACTACATTACAGAGTGTACTCAGTGTATTTTCATGGCACCAGCACTATAGGGGTTGCCTTGCCATCATGAAGACTTAAGAGCCCTGCATTATCATTGTTCAGATCAATTACAAGTGTACTGGGTGCTTTTTGTCAATAAATTAAACTTTACTTTTCCAATGGATATAAAAGAAAACTCCTTCGATTATTTTTAATCTTGAATAGGATAACAGAACAAATGTAAAGGATGAGAATATACAGAATAACTTCCAATATTGTAATCGAAAATCCTGTGGTACAAATACTTTAAAGATGGAAACACTTTAATGATGGTCCAGCATTTTTGTTTGTTGCCAGAGTGATTGATTTAATAAATGATACAGTAAACACTTAGCTTTTAAAGAGAAGTTTAATAAGTCTTTCCGGAAACAAACTCATATTTCATCAATAGTTTTATATATTTATATAATAGTTTCAGCTTATGGCCATATCATGTTGAAAGCACCGGTTCTCGTCCGATCACCGAAGTTAGGCAACGTCAAGCATAGTTAGTACTTAGATGGGTGACTGCTTGGGAAACCTAGGTGCTGTAAGCATCACACATTTAGGCGCAGGAGTGGCTGTGTGGTAAGTAGCTTGTTACCAACCACATGGTCCCAGGTTCAGTCCCACTGTGTGGCATCTTGGGCAAGCGTCTTCTACTATAGCCTTGGGCCAACCAAAGCCTTGTGAGTGGATTTGGTAGACAGAAACTGAAAGAAGCTCATCATATATATGTATGTATGTATATGTTTGTGTGTCTGTATTTGTTCCCCCAGCATCACTTAACAACCGATGCTAGTGTGTTTACGTCCCCGTCACTTAGCAGTTCAGCAACAGAGACCAATAGAATAAGTACTAGGCTTACAAAGAATAAGTCCTGAGGTCAATTTGCTCAACTAAAGGCAGTGCTCCAGCATGGCCACAGTCAAATGACTGAAACAAATAATAAAAAAAAAGAATAAAAGAATATTTTGAAGGCTTCAGAAAGCATTCCTGAAGACAGTTGTAACAGCTATAAAATAGTGACATTGCTTGATATAAGCCAGTGTTGAGGTTGAAGAGAGAATACACTATATATAAATAAAAGTTGACAGAGAAATTAATACACAAATGAAGTTAGTTTGTTAAATGGTTCTCTCCATGCCATGAGGCACATAAGGCTGCAACATGATCTCTCCAACCAGCTGTTTTCTGTCACTGTTCTGGTTTCATTCCAGCTTCTTTTCTCGTTTCCTTTCCTTGTCAATGGTCCTTTGCCATGTGGTTTTAGGGTGCCCTGCAGCTTTTTTCCCCTCAGGCTGCCACTTTAGTGCCACCATACAATTGCTTTCTCAATTTTATCTGAGGATGAGTCCGATCGAGTTCTAGCATCTGCATCTTGTTTCATCACTGAACCTGTTGATGCCCATCATCATCTCAATTATGTCATTTCAGACGCTTTGCAGCCACTTGATGTCAAGTATTTGCCTTAAGCATGTGAATTGGAAGCAGTTGATTGGAGTTGGTGGTGTAAACACATCAGACTTGACTAATTCATGCTACCAATGAAAACAGGTCTAAAGCTATTGTTACACTGTTGATTTGCTTTTCAACAAAGTTGAGAGTGAAGAGAAATTACAATCAGAATGAATTTGATCAGGATCACATTAAATGATAGAGTATCAGAATAATTAGAGCATAAGACAAAATGCCTTGTAGTATTTAGTTACAGCCCTTTGTATTCTGAGTTCAAGTCCTACTCAAGTCAACTTTGCTTTTCATCTTTTAAGAGTGAATAAAATTATTATTAGTGCATCCATTGTTATCAACGATGATCAAGGACATCATATGGGAGAAGACGAGTCATGGTGTGTCCAGCTGTGGCCAATCAGTCCAATGCATGCTCAGAAGGTTCAGCTGCAGATCAGGCACTGGTAGTTGGCTGGGACTGAAGGCAAGAAGTTGGCTTTGGACTTGTGCAGTTTTCACCTTCTTTGTGCCCCTGTAGTCCTATTCCATTTGTAAGAAGTGGCACTTCTGTTGGTATATCTTCACCAGGCAGGGAAGTCTTGTCTTCATGTTTCCCAGGTCTCAGTGTTGACCTCAAAGCTCTTCAGTAAGGCTTTGAGTAAGTCCTTGAAGCACTTTTTGTGTCCACCTTGTATGTGCTTGCCTTCTGCCAGTTCACTGTTAAACGGTCTTTTGAGGAGTCACATGTTGGAAATGTAAGAATGATGCACCATAAATGTGAAAAGAGTTTTATAAAAGAAGAACTCATTTCTGTAAGGCACTAACAAGTTCAGGAAATTATTACTTCTGACAGCAACATAAGATTTCTCTCTCCCTCTGTATAAAAACAATGTAAGGAATGCAAAGTAGTGATATATTGGTAGTGAATGTGGGAGATCTACAGAAAAATATATGAGAAGAAAATGGTGGGATCTCATATCAGAATACTGGGTCTCAAAAATAAGAAGGCAAATATTGGGATGAGGAGGCAATAAACTGTTTCTATCCCATAGAAGAAAAGAAAACTGTTTAAAACAATTCTGAAGATGGAGATGACATCATTAGTTATACACAAGAACAAAAATAAGAAATACCAGTAAACTGAGCAACTCAGCAGCTTTTTATCAACAAGCATTGGAAACAATTATTTATAAAATGTGGAAGCGCTTCTTACTTGCTAACTCTTCTCGTAATTGCTCTTCAGATTTTTTATATGTATTGTTTACTTGGGAAACCTTTGTGAAAATGAAAAACAAAAGAGGTAAAATGCAATGAAGAAAAAATTGCAAAAATATTAAATGAAAGTAAAATGAGAAACATTTCAGAAACAGAATTGCATAAAGATATAAGAAAAAAAAATTGTATAAAAATTCTAATTTAAAATTTTTACAGCCTAAAGTTCAATAAAGTAATACAAAAGTATTTTCATATACATTTTTCTGTATTCCAAAACTTATAAAGTATGAAATATTTCAATGTTATTTTCTTTAGAAGCTGACTTTATATAAGCATATCATACATCATACATACACAGATATATATATATATATATATATATATATATATATATATACACACACATACATACACACATATATGTATATCATCGTCATCATCAAAATCATCATCGTCATCATCATTTAACATCCGCTTTCCATGCTAGCATGGGTTGGACAATTTGACTGAGGACTGGCGAACCAGATGGCTGCACCAGGCTCCAATCTGATCTGGCAGAGTTTCTACAGCGGGATGCCCTTCCTAATGCCAACCACTCCGAGAGTGTAGTGGGTGCTTTTACATGCCATCGGCATGAGGGCCAGTCACGCGGTACTAGCAACGGCCACGCTCAAATGGTGTTTTTACATGCCACCTGCACAAGAGCCAGTCCAGTGGCACTAAATTTAAAGTAAACAGAAAATGGAGAAATACTGATCAACAATAATTAACTAACATCAATTATTACTTTTTAATTAAATAGAAATGGACTGTATCCTGTCTAACACCTGTTTCTGCTTCCAATGTTATACAGTAAAGCCACTGAAAATTCTGAAAATAATATTCATCATATTTCATAATGATCTGGAACAGGGAGCTTCATCAGAGTGAAAAAAATACATAAAAGAAAAGAAAAGAAAAGAAGAGCCTTGAGAAAAAGATAAGCCTTTCATCTTCTTCTCGAAGCTCTTCTTTTCTATCCTTTTCTTTTATGTATTTTTCTTCACTCTGATGAAGCTCCATGTTCCAGATCGGATGTATTACCAAATATGATGAATATTATTTTAAGAATTTTCCATAGCAATACCTTATAACATTGGAAACAGAAACAGCTGTTAGACAGGATACAGTCCATTTGTATTTAATTAAAAAGTAATAATTGGTGTTAGTCAATTGTTGTTGATCAATATTTCTCCATTTTCTGTTTACTTTGAATCTAATTCCTGATAAAACTCATGTTTATCTTTGTCATTACCTGTAACCTATGAGCATAATATGCTTGCATATGTATGTCCAGGGTTAACATAGGTAATTATACCAGTAGTATAACAGATATTTTTATCCCTTAGACGGTTATTCCAACCTCTAACTGAACTAGCCTGCCTGCCTGCCTACATACATACATACATACATACATATATATATAGGCACAGGCAATGATGATGATGACATACCACAATGAATGGTGAGACCAATCCAATCCATGCCAACATGGAAAATCAAAAAGATGATGATAATGATAATGATGACAGTGATAAATGATGATGAATGATGATGATGACAGTGATGAATGATGATGATGAAATATGTATCGATCTTTTGCTTATATATACAAGGATGTAAGTATTTTTTATCTTTTGTCTAGGCATCAGATTGCAGCCATGCTGGGGCACTACTTTGAAGAATAGTTGAACAGATTAACCCCACTACTTATTTTTTAAATCTGGTACTCATTCTATCAGTCTCTTTTGCCAAGCTGCTAAGTTACAGGGATGTAAGCAAACCAACATCAGTGGGAAAAAAAATCTTGTATATTTTGAAATACTTGTTCTGCACCAAGTAATATGCATCTGCTTGTGAAGACCTGTTGGGGCAAGTAAAATCGAAATTGAACCAAATTCGATGACTGGCACCTGTGCCAGTGGAGCACTAACAGCTCCATCCGAGCAGGATCACTACCAGAGCAGCTGTCTGGCTTCCGTGCCAGTGGCACATAAAAAGCACCATTTGAGTGTGATCGTTACCAGCGTCGCCTTACTAGCATTTGTGCCAGTGACACGTGAACAAAACATTCGAATGCGGTCATTGGCAGTGCCGCTGGACTGACACCTGTGCAGATGGCACGTAAAAAGCACCATTTGAGCGTGACCGTTGCCAGTACCGCCAGACTGGCCCTCGTGCCGGTGGCACGTTAAAGCACCCACCACACTCTCGGTGTGGTTGGCATTAGGAAGGGCATCCAGCTGTAGAAACTCTGCCAGATCAGATTGGAGCCTGGTGCAGCCATCTGGTTCGCCAGTCCTCAGTCAAATTGTTTAACCCATGCTAGCATGGAAAGCAGACGTTAAACGATGATGATGATGATGATGTCACACATTTACGCATATCATCAAAAATATTCAATGAACTAATGAGTGGCCAATAGTTAGAAACCTGTAACCAATCATATATTGTTTACAAACTATAATTTAAAAGAATGTGCCAGTGACACACGAAAGCATCCACTGCACTTTGTAAAGTGGTTGGTGTTAGGAAGGGCATCCAGCCATAGAAACTATGCCACAACAGACAGCTACGGTCTGATGCAGCCTTCTGGTCTGTCAGCTCTCAAGTCATAAAACTGTCAAACCTACACATGTATGGGAAATGGACATTAAACAATGATGATCATGAAAGAAAGAAAAAAATAAATACAAATTCAAGACGGGCATGTTATATTTTGCTTTATTTGTTTTGTGTGTGTGGGTATGTATTTGTGTGTGCGTGTGTGTGTGTGTGTGTGTGTGTGTGGTGTGTGTGTGTGTGTGTGTGTTGTGTGTGTGTGTGTGTGTGTGTATGTGTGAGTTTGTTCGTTTGTTTGTATTTTCTTTTGGGTGGGGATTCTTCTTTCATACAGTGTGACGTGGCCTTGATGTCAAACTGTGACTGGGTTGAAAATCCAGTTTGCCATAAATAATGATTTCAGAGTTATACTTGTTCAGCAAGTGTATGACCTCAGATTTTGTATTGAAACCAAAACAATTACATCTATTATTTCATTCATTCAGAACATACACAAAAAATGGTGTATTCTCTTACCTGTCTCTGTCGTTAGACTGTGATCACACTGGGGCACTACCTTGAAGAGTTTTAGTCAATATGCTAACTCTACATTACTTATTTTTAAGTCCGGTACTTAACAACTTAATATTGGTTTTTCAAGCAGTGTAACATAATAACAAGACATACATACATACATACATACATACATACATACATACATACATACATACATACATACATACATATACATACACATATAATATAATATATATACAATTACAACAAAGTGTAAACATCTTGAGAGAAAAGCTATGTGGGCAGTTGTGTGAAGAAGTGCCAATCTCTACTAGTGGAAGGTAGCTGTAGAAGAGGGAAACCCAGGAACACATGGGACAAGGTGGTGAAGCAAGATCTTCAAATACTGGGCCTCATGGAGACGATGACTAGTGACTGACACCTTTGGCAATATCCCATGCTTGAGAAGACCAGTCAAGCCAAGGAAAATTATAGCTGTGGCTGTTGTTGATGTCACATAACTGGCACCCATCATCATTGTTTAATGTTCATCTCCCATGCATGCATGTGTAGGACAGTTGACAGGAGCCAGCCAGGTAGAAAAACTACTCTCGGTTACTGTGTCTGTTTTGGCAGAGATTTTACAGTTGGAAGCCCTTCCTAACGCCAACCACTCTGCAGAATGGACTCAGTACTTTTAACGTGACACTAGCACAGGTGAGGTTAGTTTTGGCATGATTTTTATAGCTGGATGCTCTTCCAAACACCAATTACATTATAGTGTGGACTGGATGCTTTTAACATAGCACCAGCACTGGCAAGGTAACCAAGTAACTCACAAGACAAAGAATTACGAGAGGGGCAGAGAGATTTGTAGAGGGGAACTTGTGTCAGAGAATGAAAGATTAAAGTGTGACAAACAGACAGAGAGACAGAAGGAGATGTCTTTCCACAACAGAGGGGACATTAGAGGAGGTAATCCAGTACCAAATGATGAAAGGTTAGAGTGTAACAGGGAAATAGAGAGGCAGAAAGAGGTATCTTGCTATAGAGGAGGTACATGGTTACACAGTGAGAGAGAGAGAGAGAGAGAGAGAGAGAGAGAGGAGATAGAAAGTAAGAGAGAGATACAAGAAAGAGGCCAGAAACAAGTGTGCTGATATAAAGGAGATACTTGGTTACCAAGTCAGACGAAAAACAAGAGGAGAGAGAGAGTAGGAAACATCAAAAGTGTAAGAAAGAGCAAAAGAGAGATGGTGTAGTGCTAGGGTATACTTACAAATAACAAGAATATGAGCGGAGAACCTGGGTAGAAAAATAGGGTGTGGGAGTGGATGTTGGGGGGGGGGATAGCGATACAGTGAGCAGGGCAGTGAGGGTAAGAAAGGGGATTGGAAAACAATCATAATTTATGCAAAGGAAATGTGAGGAAGAGAAAGATGCAGCTAGACAAGGAGTTGTGGTTCAATTTCTTAGGGTAGAGTGGGTGGGACACGACTCTTCTAGCTCTCATTTTTGTGGACGGGTTTTCTCTAGAACTGCATATCTCCAAACATATTGGTTCACTGTCATTTCATCCATGAGCCCCAACATCCTAAGATCAGTCCTCACCACTTCATCCCATATCTTCCTGGATCTTCCTCTTCCACTAGTATCATCCACTTTCAGTGACAGGCACTTCTGTGTACAGCTGTCTTCACTCATACGCATCCCATGTCCAAACCAATGCATTCTCCTCTCCTGCATACCACATTTAATCCCTCTTATGCCTAACTTTTCTCTCAACACAGTGAGTGGATTTGATACACAGAAACTGAAAGAAGCCCATCATATATACAAGGTTCCTGGCTTTAAGGGTATTGCGAAAATCCTGGTTGGAGGCCCAACCTTCGTAGTTCTTTTACACGGCCTAAAAAAGCTGAAGGACTGCAGCAACAAGTGTGTGATGCTGAGAGGGGAATATGCTGAATAAAATCATAATTAACTGATCCTCCTCTATTTTCTTTTACCCAAAAACAGGAACTTTTCAGCACCCCTTGTATATACATGTATCTATGTGTATGTGTCTGTGTTTGTACCCCACCACCCTTTGACAACTGGTGTTGGTGTGCTTACATCCGCATAACTTAGCAGTTCAGTTTAAGAGAGCGATAGAATAAGTAGCAGGCTTTACAAAAAGTAAGTACTGGGGGTGATTCACTCGACTAAAATGCTTCAAAGTGGTGCCACAGCATGGCTGCAGTCGCAGTCTAATGACTGAAACAGGGAAATGATAAAAGATATGTGAAATAATGATCTGTCGTATAAGTAGAGGGTCTTAAGTGAGGAGAGAACAGGAAAAGAGCCATTGTACTGTTCTAGCAAACAATGTATAAATGGGGGAGGGGCATAAGTGTGCGTGTGTATACATGGGCACATGTACATATGTGTATGCATATGCGCAAGTGTAAGTTTGGTTACGTGTGTGTAGCCATGCACATGTTTATGCATGTGTGTGAGTGTGTGAATGTCTGTGAGTGTAAAGATGTGTGTGATGTGTGAGGGTTACTTTCGGAGACCTGCATGTTTGTATGTGGGTGTGTGGGTGTGTGTGTGTACCTGTATGTACATGTGTACACTTGAGTGTGTGTGTGTGTGTGCCTACATGTGCATGTGTGTGTGTGCACAAATCTGTGTTGGCTGTCTGTGTATGCATATGTACATGTCTAAGTGTGGGCACATATACATGACCAGGTGTAGCATCTGTATACATGTGTGTGTAAGTGTGTGAGTGTGTATATATGTGTGTGAGTGTGCATGTATGCGAATGTGTATGGGTGTTGGTATGCCAGTGGGTCAGTCTGTATGTATGTATATAAGTGTGTATGTATTTATATGTGTGTGAGGGTTGCTTTCAGAGACAGGCTATCAATTATACTATTGGATAGTATTTGTGTGCAGCTTTAACTGGTCTTACCATCCAGGTATTAAACAGTAAAGACAAGCTTTATTTAGTAACAGAAAAATGACCAAAGAGCACTGCATAAGAGCACTGTCAGTTCACAGATAACACATAAATTTATTTTTCAAAAACTATACAAGTTTGACATAGAACAAACAATACAGGACAAACAAGCAGTCTTGGACTTGAACGAATGAATTAACAAGTGATGAGTACACATCATCATCATCCTCATCATCGTTTAACGTCCGTTTTCCATGCTAGCATGGGTTGGACGGTTCGACCGGGGTCTGGGAAGACTGGAGGCTGTGTCAGGCTCCAGTCTGATCTAGCAGTGGTTCTACAGCTGGATGCTCTTCCTAACGTTAACCACTCTGTGAGTGTAGTGGGTGCTTTTTATGTGCCACCGGCACAGGGGCCAGAGGAGGCTGGCAAAAAGCCACGGTCAGCTGGTACTTTTTATATGTCACCGACATGGATGCCAGTCAGGTGGTGCTGGCATCGGCCACATTCGGATGGTGCTTTTTACATGCCACCGGCACGGGTATCACAACTACAATTTCCATTTGATTTTTATTTTGATGCTGATGTACTTGACTCAATAGATCTCCTCAAGTACTGCGGGTCATCCTACAATCCAAGGTTAGCACAGCAGGCCGTCCTGAGGAAAAAACGTTTTGAAATATATTTACTTACTTCTGCCAAATTTTCTTCCAGTTCTTTGATTCGTTTTTCCAAACCAGTAATCAGGAACTTTGACTTATCATACATTTGAACTGCATGCTCAGCCCGTTGCTTTTCATGCAATTCATTCATTTCAGTTCTCACCAGTTTCTCAGTTTGACTTCCATTTTCATTAACATTTACTGACTTTGCATCTGTCAGTGACAAACAATAAGGAAAAAAATAGCTCACTAAATTAAAAAACATTAGTTGTTTTAGCATTTTTTACATACTAAAATATATTTGTTTTTTTAATGCATTTATTCCATATATTTGCATGAGTTAAACGAATATATATTATTAGACATTGTTTACAGCTGGATGCTCTTCCTGTCAATAACCATTACTAGGTTTCAAAGTAAGAGACAGTTTATTCCACTCATCTTTGAAAGTACAGAGCCAGCAAAAGCCAATTCACTGAAGAGAAAGACAACCAATTTCAGCCAATTCACTGAAGAGAAAGACAACCAATTTCAGCGTGTTACTCAGCAGTTTTTCTTATGAAGCATACTGGATGCAAACATTCATGTTCTCTCTCATACACACACACATACATACATGACCTTCATTTGCTTTCCGTCTACTAAATTCACACATGAGGCATTGTTTGACCCAGGTTTACAGTAGAAGACATTTGCCCAAGGTGCTGCATTGTAGGACTGAACCCAAATCCTTATGATTCAGAAGCTAACTTCCAAACTATACAACCATGCCTACACCTGAAATATGTTAGACAAATTTTCAATACAGCAGTTATTAATAAGTCCAAGTCCTGTGCCATTAACACTGCAAAATCCAATAATCTCAGATCTGAAGTCATTATCTATTACTAGTTTTTCTTTAGTGCAATTACTTTTCAACTATCTTTCACACATCATAGTAAAATGGTTAATGATGATGAAGAAGAGAATGATGATGACTCCCACTAGTCGAATCATCATCATCATCATTTAGCATCCATTGTCCATGCTGGCATGGGTTGGATGGTTTGACCAGGGCTGACAAGCTGGAAAGTTGCACCAGACTCCAGTCTCATTTGGCATGGTTTCTACAGCAGGATGCCCTTGGTATGCAATGCAGGAGTGGTAGGCATTGCATACTCTATTTGTTTTTGCTTAAATAATCAAGGGTCCATAAAACAACAGCCAAAATGGAATTAGTTCATAGCATCTCAAAGAGGAGTTTGCTTGCTATTTCTGGCAGGTCAAGCAACTACAAAGAGAGTCCCTCATTGGCTTGTAGTACAAAGTTGCTGCTGTCAGCAACAGAAGTGACGGTATTAGTGATAACATTAATAAATGTCATAATATACAATACAATTTTTTAAAAACTGGCAAAAGTTTTAGTAAAGAAACATAACAAAATGTCTGTCATCTCAAAGGAAATATTTTTACCGGCGTTCTTCATCTTTTCAAAATTATCTGATAAGACATTAACTTTGTCTTTTTCTAGTTCAAGTATTTTGTTTAAATGTTCATTTTCATTCTTCAGTTGAATTACTTCCTCCTGCAATTAAAGGAAACAAAAATACCAATTAGCTATAACATTTTGCAATGTAAAAGTTAGCAATAACTTCATCAAATTCAACTGCCTTCTGTCTGTTGATGGTCAAGCACTTGCAGCACTAAATTCTTCACAACTAAATTTATTAAGCCTGTCTAATCAACTTTACAATGGATTAATAGTTACCGGCTCAGACCATTCTGAGATTACTCAGAATCTAGATTTTTATCCTCTTAATAAATGTGAACTTTGTTTCAAATATTAAAATGCTAACTTCCCTTCTTACTTTCTTCTATATCATTATAACTGTTTAACATCCATTTTCCTATGTTTGCATGGTTCAAACAGAATCTATTGAGGCAGATTTTCTATGTGCAGATGCCCTTCTTGTTGCCAACCGTCATCTGTTTCCATGTAAGATATTTCCCCATTGTCAGACATGTTTTTCATGGAAGACTGGAAACTAACATAATTTGTATAAAAGCAATCAGTGTTTGATATCATCACTTGATGTCAACACAAGAGTAAACGCACACACACACATGCTCATACACACTTACACAATGTTAGAAAGGATATCCAGCCATGAAAATCAAACCTTGCCAGTGCTGGTGCCACATAAAAACTACTCAGTCTACTTTGTATCATAGTTGGCATTAGGAAGGACATCCAGCCATAGAAACCATGTTAAGAGACAGTGGAGCTTAGTGCAGTCCTCTGGCTTACCAGCTCTCATCAAGCCATCCAACCCATGCCAACATGATGATGGATGTTAAATGATGATGATGCTGATACACATACCCTCAGAATTCTTTCAGCTTCAACCTACCAAATCCACTCACAAGTCTTTTGTCAACCTGGGACTATAGTAGACAACACTTGCGCAAGGTAGAATGAGACTGAATGCAAAACCCTGTGGTTGCAAAGCAAGCTTCTTAACCACACAGCCATACCTGCCCCTATAGCTTGTCAAGTTTGTTTTTCTCTTTTTTTAATACAAGAAAGGAGTTCAAAAGTTATAGAACACAAGAAATGAGAAGATAGATAAAAGGAATAAGGAATAGCATTAATGTAATTACCTCAAGACCAGCAAATGCTTCGGATTTTGCTATAAACAGATGTTCTCTTTCTAAAAGATCTCGGTAGTTTTCTGTAAGAGTTTGGTACTCTTTATTAGCCTTTTCCAACTCTTCAGAAGATACGGAATCTTCCAGAGCCTTCTGCAAAGCATTTATCTTGAATGTGGAAGTGTACTGTTTTAAAATAAAATAGAGATTCGACAATCACTGAAGAAGTAAATAAATTTATTATGAGGTTTGTTTCTTTCAAACATTAATTTCCCTAAAATCCTCCTCAAAGTGAAACTGTGTAGACAAATGATTAGAATGTTACATTCACAATTGTTAGGTCAGGGTTTCGATACATGGGCTGGGTGGTGCATTGTGTTCACCAGTCTGGAACCCCTATCTTGCTCAGGGCATTGACCTCCTATTAACTGTTCAGAGACATGCAGCCAAGTGAATACCCTCCATCAGGCATCTACCATATTCTGAGCAGCTTGCTTTCCTGAGCATAGATACATTGAAGCTCTAACATCTGGCAACTGACTTGGTAAACACCCACAAAATTATTAACCATCATGCCATAACTACCCTGAGCACCTTTTTGAGCTCCATGTGCCTAACACACATGGGTATGCCTACAAAGTCAGAAAACAGCACAGCTCTCATGAATTTCAGAAACATTTTTTCACACTCAGAGTTGCTGAAGCATAGAACAAACTACCTGCATCATTTGCTAATTGCCAAGACATTGCATCCTTTAAAACCTCTATGCTTCCTGAAATTCGCCCACACTACACCTGATATCCCCCCTCTATAGACATGCACGCATGTATATCATGACTCATACACCGTTCAATTTCCTGACTTTTGTACATAATTTTATGTAATGTACATGCACCTTTGATGAGTTGTAGTGCACCTGAGCATGCATTATTATCAACATCATCGTCATTTAACATCCGCTTTCCATGCTGGCATAGGCTCGACAGTTTGACTGAAGGCTGGTAAGCCAGAAGGCTGCACCTGGCTCCAATTTGATCTGGCAAGGTTTCTACAGCTGGATGCCCTTCCTAACGCCAACCACTCTGACAGTGTAGGGGGTGCTTTTTATGTGCTACTGGCACAAGGGCCAGTCAGGTGGTGCTGGCATCAACCACACTTGAATGGTGCTTTTTACGTGCCACCAACACAGGAGCCAGTCAAGTGACACTGGCAACAATCATGCTCGAATGGTGCTTTTTATGTGCCATCAGCATAGGAACTAACCAGGTGGCACTGGCAACAACCATGCTCAAATGGTGCATTTTACATGCCACTGGCATAGGACCAATCAGGCAGCACTAGCATTGACCACATTCAAATGGTTCTTTTTACGTGCCACCAGCTTTTCATGTTGCTCCAGTCCACTCTAGTGAGTAACCCTATGCCAGACCAGCATCATATTTCTAGAACATCATGACCTTGGTCACTTACATGTCATGGAAGCTGGGTATCTAACCTGATGAATTCTAAAGCTGAAGACAGAGCTAACTAACTAATTAGCTATATAAAATTAGGATACAATTTTAAATCCAGTTTTCACTAAAGAATAACATAAAAAATGTATAAGAAATATCAATTTATCTCAAGATGGCCTAAAGATATTCTTTTAGAAACATGTAAATTTAACATGGAGCTAGGAATATTATTGAGTGTATAATATGTAAAGATAATGATAAATGAAAAGTAATCTAAAATTAAGACAGTTGAAAAATATTATTTAAAACAAGCTAAAGCCTTTCACTTTTCCTACTTTTTATATTTTTATATATTGATATATTTTTGATGAATAATAAAAAGTTTGAGTGCATGTGCATGAGTGTGTATGTGTGAATGAGAGAGAAACAGTGAGAGACACACAGACAAACAGACAGACACACAAACAGACAGACACACAAACAGTGACAGACAGAGATACAGACATAGAGTGAAAGAGAGAATATCTTGCATGCATAACACATAAATATTTTTGCATAAATCATTTTAGCAGAGGACTCCATTAATATAAAAATAATTTCATGTTTAGCATAATGATATATTGCAATATGTAAAAGTATAAAACAAAAAAGGCGGAGTGGTATTTGAAGTTAAATACTGGCCACACATATCAAATTATATTAAAATGTATTTAAAAAATACCCACATATATTCCTAAAATATTTTTCAGGCATAAACCTGTGTTTCTAACAGTCCCACATATAAAATAATGCCTATGATGTTGCTATCAGTGTGTGTGTGTATATATATATATATATATATATATATATATATATAAAGTAAATAAATGGAGTTGAACGCAGATGCTATTCAAATTTTTTTTACTTTCGACATATGTTTCGAAGACAACATTCATTTTATTCCAAAGGAATAAATGGTGTAAAATGCAATCTTCTCATCAGGAAAGAAAGAGAACCTATCTGAACAAGACATTATAACAATTTTAATGACTGCATCGTTTTGATGATGCAGTCATCAAAATTGTTATGTCTTGTTTTTTAGGTAGGTTCTCTTTCTTTCCTGATGAGAAGATTGCATTTTACACCATTTATTCCTTTGGAATAAAACCAATGTTATCTTCGAACCATATGTCGAAAGTAAAAGAATTTGAATAGCATCTGCATTCAACTCCATTTATTTACTTATACTACACAAATTACTGCACATTAACCAGGAGTTTCTACCTTTGAATAGGTCACTACATACTTGTTACTTACGTGAATTTTGCTACCCTGGTAACTGTTTGTTGAATTTTCCATGTTAATGGTAAACAAAGGATAATTCTTTCATCCATTTATATATATATATATATATATATTATATATATATATATATATATACATACATATATGAGAAACTCAAGGCCTTGTTGCTTGCATTAAGGACCAAGATAATTGGGGCCTTGCTATACAAAGGATCGAGACACTTGGCACTTTGCTGTACTCAAGAAAACCTGTCCTACACAGCATAAGTGTTAAGGCTTCTCTCACTTCTCACTGGTGAGGAGGACCAGCCTGCATGACTCCTGCGCTGGTGCTATGTAAAAAGCACTTGTGCCAATGCCACATAAAAGATATCATGTGATACCATGTTAAAAGCATCCAGCACACACTATAAAGTGGTTGGCATTACGAAGGACATCCAGCCATAGAAACCAAGCCAAATGAGACAGGAACGTGGTGCAGATCTCCAGTTTGCATGCTCCAGTCAAACTGTCCAACTCATGCCAGCATGGAAAACAGATGTTAAAGGATGATAATGATATATATATGTGTGTATGCATGCGCGTGTGTATGTGTGTATATATATCATCATCATCGTTTAGCGTCCGCTTTCCATGCTAGCATGGGTTGGACGGTTCAACTGGGGTCTGGGAAGCCAGAAGGCTGCACCAGGCCCAGTTTGATCTGGCAATGTTTCTACGGCTGGATGCCCTTCCTAACGCCAACCACTCCATATCATCATCATCATCATCATTTAACATCTGTTGTCCATGATGGCATGGGTTGGAGAGTTTGACTGGGCTGGCATGCTGAAAGGCTATACCAGGCTCCAGTCTGATTTAGTATGCCTTTCTACAGCTGGATACCCCTCCTAATGCCAACCATTCTAAGGGTATAATGGATGCTTTTATGTGCCACTGGCATGAGTGCCATTTGCATGACACTGGGGTGCATTTACATACCACCAGCATGGGTGCCAATTTGTAGGACACCAGTTTCTGTCACGACTGCAATTTTGCTCAGCTTGATGGATCTTCTTTTCAAGCACGACATAATGCCAAAGGTCTTGGTCATTGCCTCCATGAGGCCTAACACTCAAAAAGAACTCAGCCACTTTGCCTCCATCAGGCCAATCTCAGGAAGGATGGAAAAGAATATAGTTAGTCTTAGTTGTCTCTTTGTCTTCTATTATAATTCCATTGAAATTTAGGAGGTTTTAGAGAAATGTTGGCTTTAAATTTTGGCACAAGGCCAGCAATTTCAGGGGAGGAGATAAGTTAGTTACATCAACCCCAGTACTCAAATGGTACTTATTTCCACTAACCCTAAAATGATGAAAGGCAAAGCTGACCCTGAGAGAATTTGAACAGTAGGAAGAATTACTTAATAAATAGATTAAGTATAAAGGAGTTTACTTAGTCAATGAATTATTGAATAACTTAATAAATAGCATATAATAAATACAGAAGTGTTTAAAAAGAAAGATAAAAATCAAATATTTTATAAAATGCATAATTAAACCAAAATTAAAGTCAAAACCACTGTAATTAACCTTATGACGTTGTAAGTAACCAATTTTCTCAGTCACAGCTTTTTCCATTGAAATAGAATCGTTTCTCAGTTTTGATATTTCCTGGAAAGGGAAAAGAAAATTTTTAAACATAAAAACTGGTGACTGAACCTACAAAATAACTACTTTGATAAATTACAGTAGCGATTCTGTCATATTACAACCGAATAGCTACAATATAACAGAAGTATTACTGAGAATAGTTACTGCTCTATTTGAAAATCTAAACAGTAGTTTCACATGTCAATCTAAGGCTAGTTCAGTTACACAAGATATGATGAGGAAAATAGCTAATTCTATACAAATTGACAGGGCCAGTGTTCAGCTTAAATGTCCATAGTGTTAAATGGATAAGAAGTAAATCTCTTCTTAGATAAGCTACTAGTCATTAATTATAAATAAATTTTTCCCCGCAAATAGAACTTAATTTGGTACCCAACAAAGTAATTGCAAATTCTACAGTAGTTTTACTGCTTACAATGATGAACTGTGCCCTCTACAATACCTATTTAGAGCAAAACATACTTAAAGCCATTAATAGTTAAACATCTTGGCCATGGACACAAATCACTAACTTTTCACATATTTATACAATGTCCAAATACCTCAAATACCCACACTCAAGAGCATATAACAGATAATTATATTCTAAATAATATTCTATATTAATAACAATGATATTTTATATTTTCTTGTATTTCTTTTGCCTTGGTATTAAGAAAGGCATCCAGCTGTAGAAACCATACCACAATAAACAACTGGAGTCTGAATAGCTCCTCAGCTGGCAAGCTCCTGTCAAACCATCCAACCCATGCTAGCATGGAAAATGGACATTAAACGATGATGATGATGATTTTCATTTAGTATTTTTAGGTTCCATATTTTAGAGTAAGGAAAGTAAGTATAATGTAAATAAAAATTAAATCTTATAAACATTTTCTCAATGCCTTTTATTAATAACAGGTACTAGAAAAAGATTACAACAGCTTATTGGAGAAAATCAGAAAACTCCTTGGCCAATATGTTAATACTTGTGTAGATCAAAACCAAAGTTTTGTTTAAATACCTATTTTTTTTATTAGTAAACAAGGTAGTAACAAATGTGTGTGTGTGTGTGTGCGCGCTGTAAATGGTCATCTGTTAAGTTCATGGCTGAGGCTGGAGCTAGGGATTAGGCTTCCAAGTTAGCAGGTGTATATTATATTGTTATCCTTTTCCCTCTAATAATATATCTATATCTATATATATATATATATATATACACACATCTTTTAAAAAAGAGGGTGAATGGAGTGTGATGGTATGGACATGTGTTGAGGAAGGATAATGATCATGTTCTGAGCAGAAAGCTTGAGTTTAGAGTGAATGAACCACAAAAGTGAGGTTGACCAAAGAAAACGTGGAGGGGACAGGTGGAGAAGGAGATTGGAAGGGTTGACTTGAGGAGGGAGGACGCCCAAAACCAAGCAAGATGGTGTGAAATCAGTTGCTGTAAGAATGAGGTAGATATGGCCACCCCCATGAACGGGGACAAACCTGGATTTAAAATATTGGACATCGATCGAAAAGAAGCCCTATTAATAACACAAACTCTATAGCACTGTATAGTTTTTTTCTATAATTGATTAACATTTTCCAGAAAGTATCAACAAAAGTCAGTTTTAGATAAAGGTATGGCCCTGAAGACTGCAAATCTAATTGGCACTGCCTCTTCTTTCAGTAACTAAAAAAAAGTACATTCAGCTCATAAATAAATAACAAGTTCATTAAAATACAAAAAAATTACATTTTAGGAATCTCCACACAAACCTTTCTAGCAGATTTTTCAATTTCTGACATAGTATGATAGCTACGAGTGAGTGCTTTCTCATTTACAGCTAACACAGTCATTCTCCGACTCTGTTCAGACAAACGTCTAGTAATTTCAGATTCATCGTGAGCTAAAGAATCCTGTAAGCGCTGGAATTAGAAAATAGAATCCAAGTACAGTAACAATAATATAAATAATAATACAAGTAATTTAACAATACAAGTAATTTATGTAAATAACATAGAAAATAAAACACACTCATATAAATGGAATAAGGTAGAATAACTGAACAATTAATAGCATAAGAAATTTTCACCATGGCAAGCTGCATGAAAATGTCCATTTACAAGTCAAATATTCCCCAAATATATTTGAACCAATCTAAAATTTGTTTATTTTACATCACTGCTTTGAGTACCAGCTCTATATTTTGTTCCAGCCTGGTGGTTGATGCATGCAATTAGTAGATATCTACTGACTTCTTATAAGGAAGTGAAGTCTTTAGCTGTCTTCAGAGTTGTCTTAGAAATGCATGTACCAGTCCATGAGAGGCACTCTGAACTGACTTTGGTATTTTTAATACCTTTTGCCTAATGGGAGACTTTTTCTCCATGGCAAACCTCAGTGAAGATGCCTGTAATATAGGTCAAATATGTTCCAAACATTTGAACTAATCTAAAGTTTGTTTATTTTCCACCACAACCTCAAGTCCCACCCTTATAAGAAATTTTATAATAATATCTATGCTGCTTAACAGTGCTTTGAATTATGTAATTATTCAAAAAAGTTAACACAAATTACAGTGCAAATTGACTGTGAAATTAATGGTTGGAATGGAGAGATGGAGTAAATATGCAAAAATGAAATAGGTAACTAATTGTGGAATTAGATGAAGAAAGAGAACTAAACAATTAGGTAGAAAATACATTATTTACATTCAACAGATATTTGTCCTTATCTTGTTTGTTGTTAACACAACATTTCAGCTGATATACCCTCCAGCCTTCTTCAGGTGTCTTGGGGAAATTTCTAACCTGGGTTCTCATTCCTAAGGTATTTTTCGATGTTATTATTATTATTATTATTGTTATTGTTCAGGTCTCTGCTTGGAATCGAACTCGGAATTTTGGGGTTAACCACTATGCCCATGGGCATATGGCATAGTGGTTAAGAGCACGGGCTACTAACCCCAAGATTCCGAGTTCGATTCCAAGCAGTGACCTGAACGACAACAACAACAATAACAACAAAAACATCGAAAAATACCTTAGGAATGAGAACCCAGGCTAGAAATTTCCCCAAGACACCTGAAGAAGGTTGGAGGGTATATCAGCCGAAACGTTGTGTTAACAACAAACAAGATGAGGACAAATATCCGTCGAATGTAAATAATGTACATAATTCTTCATCTCTTAAATATAGAACTGAAGGTAGAAAATAGATATGGCAATTTTTTTTTTTTTGCGTAATAAATTTAGTAGTAAAAGAGATATTTTTAAAACATATGGGCAATTATAGCAAATTACTAGTCAGGAAAGATTAACTTCAAAAGGCCAAAAGTAAACAAAACCAAAATCTTACATCAAATTCCTGCAATTTGACAAGGTTCTGCTGATTTAAGTCTTCTAATTGATTTATTTTTTCTTTCAACGTTGTTACTTCAGTTTCATGTTCCTAAGAAAAAATAACAGTGGAAGCAAATAAACTGTTGTGAGTGAAGGGATAAAATTTCAACAGAACTAAAACAGAGGTATGGCTGTGTGGTTGAGAAGTTTCAGGTTCAGTCCCACTATGCAGCATCTTGGGCAAGTGTCTTTTAATATAGCCCCAAGCCAACCAAAGCCTAGTGAGTAAATTTGGTAAATGGAAACAAAGAACCCAGTTGTGTGTATGTATATACATGCGTATGTGTGTTCTCTTAATATCATGTGATAGTTGTAAATGAGCATCACCATTATACAAATGATATTGTTTGTTTTCACTCTTCCATGAAAAACACGTTTGACCATTGGAAATATTACCTTGCTTGGAAACAGGTAAGAGTTGGTGACAGGAAGGGCGTCCAACTGTAGAGAAATCTGTCTGAACAAATTCTGTCTGACCCAAGCAAACATGGAAAAGTGAAAGCCAAATGATGGTAATGATGATGAGAGCTAATTTAAGCCAGAAAAGACTCTACAATAAGATAATACCATAACAGAGAATTTAAGACATAAAAAGATACTCTGACACTGCTATATTTTAATGAGAACTCCAAACATCAAATGAAGCTTGCTCATTTATGCTCTCCAAGTTAAAGTACTGAGCTCTTAATTAATTGGACCTTCAGAATTTTGAATTTATAATTATTTTTCTTTAAGTGATGTTCAATGAACTGAAGGCAGATATTTACTTTAAATGGTTTATGGTGTGTCATTGTGTGAGAAGATTATAGAAAACAGAAATTTTGGCAAGAATATAGTTCACTCACATGAAGAAGAAAAAGACAGGTTATATATATTTCTCTCTCTCTCTGCTGGTTTCAGTCTTTAAACTGAGGTCATGCTGGAGCATGATAATAATAGTGATCCCAACACCAAGTTAGGTGCTTATTTCCCTATGCCTATTAGGTACGAAATGCAACGAAGTAACTGAAGTAAGGGGAGATAACTCATTCAGACATGCACAGTAGGGTACTTCAGTTTCAATATACCAGTTCTCATCTTTCATTCGTGTAAATACACATGCGCACACGCTGCACATACATGTATGCATGCATGTTTGAATTCATGCATATGTATGTATATATACACACACATAGTACAGGCTTCTACAGTTTCTGTTTTCTAAATTTCACTCACAAGGCATTAGTCAACACAAGGCTATGACATCTGACTAAAGTCACACAACAGAATAGAACCCAGAACTAAGCAGTTGCCAAGTGAGCTTCTTAACTACACAATCATGCCTGTGATTATTTTGAATTTTATATATATAGTGATGCTCCCAAGTATGATATTATTCAAAAAGTTCAGTAATTTGTTTCTTTTTATATATTGATTACCCTTTCATCATCATCATCATTTAACGTCTGTTTTCCATGCTAACATGGGTTGGACGGTTCGACCAAGGCCTGCCAGACAGGAGGCTGCACCAGGCTCAAGTCTGATCTGGCAGTGTTTCTACAGCTGGATGCCCTTCCTAACGCCAACCACTCCGTGAGTGTAGTAGGAGCTTTTTATGTGCCACCAGCACAGGGGCCAGGGGAGGCTGGCAATGGCCACAATCGGTTGGTGCTTTTTACGTGCCACCAGCACAGAAGCCAGTCAAGGCGGTGCTGGCATCAGCCACGTTTGGATGATGCTTTTTACATGCCACCAGCACAGGTATCACAACTACAATAAGCTAAAGTCACTCTTCAGAGATTTGGTGGAAAACATTTCCTGTTAAATCTGTAATATGCATATATTTTACTATAATGTCATTCACATATAATCCTCATCATCATCTTCTAATGTATATCTTCCAACATTGACACAGGATGGATGGTTACATAAGCTGCAGCAGGTTGAAGGATTGCATCAAGATCCAATTCTGCCTTTGCAGGGTTTCTAAAACTGAATGCTCTTCCTAATGCCAACCACTTTACAGAGTGTACTGGACGCTTTTATTTGTGCACCAGCACAAGTGGGGTCACCATGTAACTCACAAGACTAAGATCCTCTTTGACTGAGTGAGACTATAGTAAAGCAAGAGAAGATTTATGCTAGGTTAATATATATTTTATGAAGGTATTGATGTTTCATAAGTGACAATACAAGTTATAGAAAAATATTCTTTTCTACTCTAGGCATAAGGCCCGAAATTTGTTGGGAGGGTGCCAGTCAATTAGATCAACCCCAGTATGCAACTAGTACTTAATTTATCAGCCCTGAAAGGATGAAAGGTAAAGTTGACCTCGGTGGAATTTGAACTCAGAACGTAGAGACAGACGAAATACCGCTAAGCATTTCACCCAGCGTGCTAACGTTTCTGCCAGCTCCTCGCCTTGTTATAGAAAAATATTAATAGATCTGGTTATTTTAAAATGCATAAATTTATATTGTTTATAAAACTGGTCATTAAAGAAAAATTTTACCAAAATTATTAAAGTGGTTCACTATCTTATATTTTAATAGTGATTCTTAAGATCTAAATATAAAGAATTAGTGCTCATTTCATCTGATAATGTCTGAATCAAATGGTACCACATTACCTGATTTGATTTGATATAGTCAGCGTAAAGCAGACCCAGTTGTTGTCTCACAACAGCAAATTTTCTGTGATAGGATTCCAAACTGCTCTCAGTCTGTTTTATTTGCTCTTGATGAATAAACAACTCCTGAAATATAATTAATACCGTAAAATAAGTTTATCCACATATGTTATATGTGTATATTTATACATGCACAAATAAGATTTTAATGGTGGTTACATCAGGGAACATCAAAATGGATACACCAGTGTAAACAGAGACTATGTCCATAGTATAGGATATAAAGAAACTTGAAGAAGAGTGCACTCCTCAGTTTAGATAAGTGGTTAGTAAATTCAGGTAAACATCAAGAAAGATATAGAAAAGCTAGGAGTTAAGTGTGAATGAATCTTATCTAAGTGTAACTTGTAATTATGCTTATATAAAGACAACATAACTGAAATCTATAACAGTAAAATTGGTTGTTTTTAAGTGATACCAATTGCAAGCCAGTAACTACCTCTAGCTAGAGCAGAGTGTCAGTCAGGCAATAGATAAAATGAGAAATAGTGTTAAGAGGTAAGGAACCAAGCTTGGAAGGAATAGAAACCAAAGGAGAGCATAGTAAAATATTTAGTGATAAAAAGAAAGTCGAGGTTACTTGGTGAGGAGAAATATAAAGTGTTCCAAATCACAAGACAGTGATTCATCATTATCATCATCATCATTTTAAAATTCAGTTTTCCATGCTTGCATAGGTGAGCTGGATGCTCTTCCTATTGCCAACCTTTACAAACATACACACACTCACACATACATACATATATATATATAACATATACATCAGCATCATCATCATCATCTTTTAACATCCATTTTCGATACTGGCATGGATTGCATGGTTTGGACAGAGCTGGCAAGCTGGGAAGCTACACGAGGTTCCAGTCTGATTTGGCTTAGTTTCTATAGCTGGATGCCCTTCCTAATGCCAACCACTTTACAGTATGTGCTGAGTGCTTTTAATATGACACCAGCATGAGTGCTCTACTACATAGCACTGGTGCAAATGCTTTGTATGTGGCATCAGCACAAGTACTTTTTACATGATACTGGTACAGGACTCTTGCAGGCCAATCCTCTATGCCAGAGGGGTGTGGCCTTAACACTTCTGCTGCGGAGGACGGGTCTTGAGTACAGCAAGGTGCCATATATCTCAGCCTTTTGTCATCTCCTCTGAAAGGTGCAATGTCTTCAGGATGTCCTTCAGTACTTCATCCTATGTTTTCTGGGTCTCCTTCTTCCACAAGTTTCATCCACTTTGAGTGAGTGGCACTTCAACTTCCATCTGCATCACATGACCATACTAGCAGTCTTCTCTTGTGCACACTGCATCTAATTCCTCTTATACCTAACTTTTCTCTCAACACATTAGCACTCTGTTACACATGTACACTTACATTGCATATCCAGCAGAGCATAATAACCTCATTCTTCTCTAGTCTTCACATGTCTTCTGAATTCAGGGCTCACATCTCACTACCATATAGAATTGCTGTTCATACACATGCATCATACAATCTTCCTTTCACTTGGAGAGAGAAATGGTTGCCGACAAAGGCAAATGCTCTCTGAATTTTCTCCATCCTATTCTTATTCTAGATATTACATTCTCTATACATGCTCCCCATTACTAAGTAGCAGAAATTATTCACTACCTCAAGACAGCCTCAGGGGCATTTAAGAAAATCAATTTTCCAAGTATATGTAAGAAAATCGATTACTTAAGTATCTGTACTATGTATACACATGCACATATATATATTTATATATTTGTCCAAACCATGCCAGAAAGGAAAACAGATGTTAAACAATGATCATGATATATATATATACACACACACACACACCACACACACACACACATATATACGACTGGCTTCTTTCAGTTTCCATCGACTAAATCCACTTACAAGGCTTGGTCAGCCTGGGGCTACAGTAGAAGATTCTTGCCTGAATTGCATTGGAGAGAGGATTTTTGTAATGATATGAGAGTAAAAAAACCCCTTCAGTCATGAATGACCATGGGATTGCACCTAGAAAGTAACCCTCCAAAACACAAGTCCAGGCAAAGTTGTTTATGGAAGACCAACAGTCACCCTTACATACCAGTCTCCCCCCTCCACACCACAGGAGAAAGGGAAAGGCAAAGGCTGATACAGCTTGGCACTAGTGACATTGCAACTCATTTCTACAAGGACAAGAAGTGTGAATTGGATAGCTAACACCTATTTCAGTGAGACTAAAGAAAATCCAGAAGAAGATGTTAGTATAAGAATGGTTAGTATGGTGATTAAGAATATGGAAACAGCTGAAACTCCATGTCTTTCCAGAGAGAGAATAAGAAAATATAAACATTAGAATTAGTTGACATTACAGTTAATCAGATTGTGCAAGAAAGTATAAACTTCAATAATGGTTATTAGTGTTCAATTTCTTCAAATTCCACATGGACAAGAAGATGAGGAGAATCAAGTAATGGAGTTGATTCTTCTCCTTCTCTCTAGCAGAAATTTGTTATGCTTAAAAGAAGAAAAATTTGAGCTCCATAAAGCTTAAAATGCCCAAAACATATTATATGCTCTGAGAGTGCCCTACAATTCTATTGGGAGTTTAGGGTTCGTGGAAGAAAAAAAAAGGTGTATGCGACATAAAACACTCACCTCTAATGTGACAATTAAGTGTTCGTTTAGATTTGCAATTAACTCAGAACTATTAACAGGCATATCTTCTGGTAGTGCCAATGGTTGAAACTTGCCTTGTGTTGGAAATGCTTGCTGTTGCAAATTGGCAAGTTCTTGTTCAACTTTTTTTACCTACAAAATAAATAAAACATTTTTCATTTATAGCTGTTTTGGGGGAAGATTTTTTTGTTGTTGTTTTTTACATAAATTTTGCAATATAACCTTTCCAAGGCTTGAAGACATGGAGAAAATGGCTTATTTTATCACAAAAAGAACGTGTGTGTGTGTGTATGTGCACGCATTTGCATGTGTGTGTGAAGTCATGTGGTTTAGTGGTTAGAGTGTTGCACTTACAATCATTAGATTGTGAGTTTGATTCCCAGACGGGCAACATGTTGTGTTCTCAAGCAAAACATTTCATCTCACGTCACTCTGCAATCATTTTGACAACTGATGGGTGGTACACTTGCACACCTGTTCAGGCAATGTTGATTTGATGGAGGGAGTGAGCATATACAGCACGTACACTTGATCGCTATTAACAAATGGTTTGTGCAGATCATTCAGCAAAAAACTGAACAATCATACATCATCTTCAACAGAAAATTCCACCGTGTGTGTGATCATTGTTAACATCCACTTTTCCACGTTTGTATAGGTCAGATGAGAGCATGCTAAGACAGACTTTTCTATGGTCAGAAGCCTTTCCTATTATCCCAACAAGTTTTCAAGTTGGGATAATAATTTCTCAGTCTATCAAATAACAAACAGCTCAGACATGTTTACATAGAGAAATGGAAACAAACACCACATGAATGAGCCTTTTAGCATTAATTTTCATTTCCTTCCCATTCCTGAAGTTTTTGGTTGTTCTCTGTTTGGTAACTTCACACAGCCCACAATAAATACTTCCGTAGTTTATTGCCTGCAATATTTCTTCTGATTTGAAGTTTGCTTTGTTAAAAGTCTTTCAATGATTTGGTGGCTGCCTTCAGCTGTTGATAATTTGTGATTCTTTAATTACTTTTCTTTAATTACTTTTCTGAGATTTGATGAAAGGTATCATGTGGCTGAATGTAAGATGTGATGGTCTCTAAGATTATGGGTGACTACAAATGGAATATTTATGTCTGCTTGTCATCACCCGCAATGTGAAGGCTTCTCCATAAGACAGAAATTAGGATCTCTTTTCCTTCAGTTATGGCATGATTTAGTAAGTTCTTTTGAGTACTTTTGCTTTTGAAGGAAACGAAATTCTACACTAATCATCAAATCTCAGAAAAATAATTTTAAAAATCACAAATTATCAACAGCCAAACACAACCGCCAAATCTTATAAGACTCAACAAAAAGGCAAAATTCACACAGGAAAAAATAATGCATGTGACGAACTGTAGAGATCTTTGTTGTGGGACGTGTGAAATAATTGAACAGGGAACAACTAAAACATTAAAAAAATATAGATTGCAAAGCAAAAAGTAATCTCATTTACTGCATCACATACAATGTGATGAGAATTATATCATCCAAATGGAATCAAAATTAATATATCAGGTTCAGATACATAAGCATGCTCCATGTAGTGAACATCTGGACATTTGTGCAAATGAAAAATTCAAAATTTTTGATGTTTTTCAAAATGGAAGAAGTGAAGAAAATGATTAACTACAAAAGGCAAAAGAAAAATACTTTATAAAACTTTTAAATCTAAAACTAAATACGAAATAGTCAACACTGCTACTAAAAACAACTTCCTCTATAAAGATTACTCCAGAACAGGTGTGTTTGAAAAGCTATGAAGTGAAAGCACTCAACACAATACAAAAAACTTTCTTGCAAAAAGCTTGTGTCATTTTGTTTCTTTAAGATTTTTTATATAAGTAATAATCTTTCATTTGAGAAAGCATTTTTTTGAGGTGGGGAGATTACTTTTTATATTCTTTAGGTACTTGTATAAACATTTTAAGAAATACAGCTTACTTTTTCATTAGCCTTTTCAGCTTCCAATTTAGCCAAATTGGTTTCATGACGAGAATCTTTGAAAACTGACCGCAGTTCATTATTCCAATTTTCCAAATTTTTAATTTGTTCTTTCAAGTAAGGAATGACTTCCTGATGTTCTGAAGCAGGTTTATTTTCCATATTCTGCAAAATTCAAATAGTGATAAAATTAAATATCAGTTCTTTCATTATATATTAGATGTCACAACATGCATGCAGTAAATGAAGCAATTCCAAGCAAACAGTTACTAATGATAGTAAAATTGATGATGCTGCTGCTGATGATGATGATGATGATGATGATGAATGTGATGATGATTATCAGCCCAAATCAAAAGGTAAATTTCATCTAATGCCTAGTTTAAGAATAACACCTGGTCCTCATGTATCTTTAGCAGATTTACTCTCACAAGCATTTGGACCAGGTACCCACTCTTTCTCCATTCCTCTCATCAGTCAGAAAGACCCTAAAAAGGGTCATGTATTCTGCCTTTCATCTTCAGACTAAGTCATTAGAAAAAAATAAATAAAAGCAGTGACTGACCATACTTAAAGCATGAAGGCAACCAATTAGATGTCAGCTGCACAGATAATGTAAATATAAAATAATGGATTTACCTTGATGCTGACTAAGCTTATTGAAAAAGATTTATGTATCATTTTGAGTAATATTGGTGAAAGATCTGAATTTAAAATGATTAACCTGCTTTCCAAACAATAGTTTGAATTTTAATAGTTTTGTTTGTACTAAAATGAGAGAAAATTAAATTAAATTCTTTTAACAGCAGTTACTGTTAGTTGGAATAAATTAATTTCCTTTTAACATCTACAAAATATATTGTGTTTTAAGAAAACTAGTCTATGCCAACATAAATCTTTTCCAATAAACTAAGTCAGCATCAAAATATATTCTTTTTTTTTTTTTTCTTGACATAAATTCTCCCACAAACCAAACCATCAGTAAAGTCAAATTATAACAACTTCTTATAATGAAATGGCTTATCATAATTTATGTGCTATAATATAGTTTTATACCTGATAGGAAGGTAGAAATCAATAACTTTTAATGACTTTAAAATCATCAGTAATGTCAAAATGTAAGAAGCTCATGTAATGAAACAGTTTATCATAATTTATGAGCTGTCTGATTGGGAGGTAGACAATAACATTTGACAACTTCATAATAATATTAAGAATTTTGTTATTTATGGTATCAGATATGATAAAAACTGTTTCTATAGGCATTTCAATCTCTCTATAAAACTCATATAGCAACTCAATTATAACTATTGTTAGGTAGAAATATTTTTAAATATAGGAAATAAATCAAAACAAAAGCATTAAAAAAACTCACTTCAAGAATCTTTTCCAAAGAGGGACACTTGATAATTCCTTCTTCTGAATCTAGTGAAAAAAAAAAGATTACAAAGAAAAAATTACAAAATTAAATATAAAACTATTGGCTCTTAGTACAGAGTCATCATTTGGACAAAATTCAATGAAATGTTCACAACTATAAAATATAGATGTTTTTTTAATGTTAACTTAACAACTTATTAAGTTAGTAATTAAAGAACTGGATAACCTGGGACAAGAAGTCATACCAAAAGTTCATAATATTTTGCCATGTTCTTCTGTATTCTTTTTTTCTTTACTTCCACATTAAACAAACTGATGTAAATATATTAAAATCCCCCATATACTTTAGTCAAGGTTTTAACCTTATGCCATGTAAAAATAAGCATGTCACTCTAACAGAGTCTCTCTACCAACAGACTCTTAACTTTGAAAAGGCTCATCAGAGCATCAAAACCTGCATTGCAAACACAGCTTACTTGGAGGTTTCTTCTATACTATGATACTTAAAAGTAAGTTAATTATGAAGGAAAAGATACTCATCTTACAACTTATTTTGGAATTAGAAAGAAATGTGTATTTACCAGTATAACAGGTAAAGCTGAATAGTTTAAGCACTAAGTGCCTATATTTTGTTTAGTTATTTGACATTGTTATATTAAGGGAACCTCATTTTGTTTGGTAAGCTAGCAGAATCTTTACAATGCTGGGTGAAAATACTTAGCAGTATATTCTGAGTTTCAAACTCTGCCAAGATTGACTTTGCCTTTCATCCTTTTGGGTTGATTAAATAAGTAACAGTTGAGCACTGAGGGGTCAATGTAATTAACTTAACTACTCTTGAGTCAGTGTGGCAGAGTAAGTTCATCAAACCAGCATGATCTTAAGCTCAAATTCATGGCCTCCACATCAGACTATGGTTGGTGCAGAGAACATGCTGATGCCTTCATCCTGCAGTGGACTGAACATAAACAATCCAACCTCATCCAATCTTGTTTGGAAAATGATGGAGAATAGAGTTGATAGAAGTCTGATAAAGGCCAAGTGTTTAATTAGAAATTATAACATTCCAGCAAAAATTTCACCTATTCTACAAGGACTAGCAAAGCAGAATATTCTTATATTTGAATTTTGAAAAGCTCTTACTTGATGCAAGTCCACTTTTCATATTTGTATTAAGTTCTTTCAACGATTCTAGCAATGCTGCATTGTCTTTTTCAAGCTGTTTGTTCTGGGTTTTTAATGCAATGTTTTCTTGTTTATAATCATCCAATTGTTGCAAATTTAATTTGAAATCTTCATTAAGTTCTGTATGCTTATTAAAGAAAAAAACATGAGAAATAAAAGTAATAAGAGCAAATTTACAAAACAGAATATTAAACAATAACCATGTTTGATAAAGATAAATGTATCTTTAATTTTTTTTTTTTTAAATTGTTATAAATTTCAATCAACCAAACCTGTAAATAAATTTAAATTTTCATTATTTTTACTTCCATAAACAATTAAAAAAAAAAACACTTTAATTTTCCTTTGAATTAATTTTTTCTTTTGGCCTTCAGAACTGATTTGAAGAACAGTTTCACTTTAGATGGCATTTTCTTTCACAATTTAGAGCAGTCTTGCATCTGGAGCTCAATTAATTGTTATCATTGACATTTTGAGATTCATGTTTCAAGCCTGCAATGATTAGATACATTTCTTAAACATCTTCTGGTTGACATTTCCTTTCTTAATTCCTTACCAAACTCATTCAAGGCTATTCTTACAAGTACTTCTAAAAGTTATCTACTAACATTTCATCATCGTTACATATTCAAGCAACTTAAGTCAGTAATTTAGCAAAATTCAATCTAAAAGTGTAACACCAAATTCATTTGACTTATATCTGTGGTTATTAGCTCTATATCTTCTTGTTTCACTTGTAAAATATTTCTCAAACTTAGAGATATTTTTTTCAAAAATAGAGATATAGAGACCTAGAAAAGACTGTCTAAAGTTAAATGTGCTCACTTAAAAAACTCTCTTCAAACATTCTATTTAGCTTGTTTTCACAAATATATACTCTTTTACTTGTTTCAGTAATTTGACTGCAGCCATGCCAGAGCACCACATTTAGTCAAACAAATCGACCACAGGAATTATTCTTTGTAAGCCTAGTACTTATTCTATCAGTCTCTTTTGCCGAACTGCTAAGTTATGGAGACATAACCACACCAACATCAGTTGTCAAGCGATGGTGGGGAGACAAACACAGACACTTAAACATATACCCATATATATACATATACCCATATATATACATATATACGATGGGCTTCTTTCAGTTTCCATCTACCAAATCCACCCACAAGGTTTTGGTTGGCTCAAGGCTATAGCAGAAGACACTTGCCCAGGGTGCCATGCAGTGGGACTGAACACAGAACTATGTGGTTGAGAAGTAAGCTTCTTACCACACAGCCACTTCCTCCTGGTGCACAAATTCTGTGCTGTACTATCAGCTATGTTTATGAAATGAAGACTCTTGTATATTAGTTATGTTCATTTCACCTACCAACCTGTAATGCAGCAGGCTATTCTAGATAACTAGATAAAAAAATATTTTTTAAACACTTGATTTTTTTTCTTTCTTCAATTTGAAAAGGGGAAATTTTTCCCAAAATATTATGGGATCATCAAACAACCAATGTAAGGTATTACAATATCTTTTCGCTTTGTTTTCATTGAGTGACATCACTATTCATCATATCCAGGGGAAAATTCCCTTTTCAAACAGAAGAAAGTAATTAATCAAAGAATTCAGATAAGTTGTTATTGGCAGGTCATATAACAACACAATTCTTTTTAATCATTTCTTTTTAATCATTTTCTTCTATTTAACATGGGGATTTCTTTAAACTTTTATTTCTATTACATATATTGCAATGCTTGAAGTAAATTACAATACTTTTATATAACACACATTTCTGAATATTACTTTCAGTGTTTGTTGACACATGCTGGTGGTCTAAAATCACCAGTGAATGCTGGCAAGTCAAATAAATATCTAAGACCAAACACTAATATCTGGTGAACTGACTGTAATTCATATATATATATATATATATATATATATGAATTAGGCATAGGAGTGGCTGTGTGGTAAGTAATTTTTGTGTGTTTGACTTGATTTGTGGAACTCTTTTTGCTCCTGGACTCTAACCTACCATGGTTTTTTATAAATTGAACATTTTTGATGTACTCTTTTGTTTGAGGGGAGTAAGAACATTTTTTAGTTGACTGATATTTTATTTTATTTTATTTAGATTTTTACTAGCATGACACGCTTTAGAATTTTTAGTCGATTGTATTTATCATTTTGATAGGCTGTTCTATATACCTATACTTTTATTTACATATATATTCTTACCTTCTGTGTTTTTTGTATATATATATGCTTAAGAACCATGGTGATATTTATATATGATCAAAAGTTTGGAGGTATGGTGTTATATATAAAGTCATTGACTTGAATTTGATGTTTGTTCTATGATCAATGTTTCTTTATCTCTGTCTCAATTACATTTGAGCACTTCTTTTTTGCAGTCCTATAAACCCTTTTGTTTCCATAAGAGACAACAATTATTTCTTGTCGTATATATATACATATATATATATATATATATATATATATATATACATACATGTGCTTTGGGGACGTAACAAACACCATCCGATCGTGGCCGTCCGCCAGCCTCATCTGGCACCTGTGTCGGTGGCACATAAAAACACCATCCGAGCGTGGCCGTCTGCCAGCCTCGTCTGGCACCTGTGTCGGTGGCACATAAAAACACCATCCGAGCGTGGCCGTTCGCCAGCCTCGTCTGGCACCTGTGTCGGTGGCACATAAAATCACCCACTACACTCTCGGAGTGGTTGGCGTTAGGAAGGGCATCCAGCTGTAGAAACACTGCCAGATCTGACTGGCCTGGTGCAGCCTTCGGGCTCCCCAGACCCCAGTTGAACCGTCCAACCCATGCTAGCATGGAAAACGGACGCTAAATGATGATGATGATGATGATGAATGCTAAATTTGATGGCATACATAAAAGGAAAAGAAAACACAATATCTCATTCAAAAATAAAAGCATGTTAAAAAATCAAAAAATATCAATTAAATTATAGCTGCGAGATAACAGTTTACTCAAAGTAGTCACCCTCAGCTTCTACCATAGCCTCAAGATGGCTCCAGAATCTGGCACATGTGTTCCTCATTGTGTCTCTGGGAAGATCAAACACCTCTTTGATAATGGCCACCAGCTCGGTCTTGGTGTTGCAAGCAGAGCAGTTGGTGTCTTTGTCGGCCATACCCCACACATAGTAATCCATGGGATTACTATAGGGGGAATTAGGAGATCAGAAATCAGGGTTGGTTACATCCTTGAAATTCTTTGACAACCACTTCTGACTCTTTCCAGAGGTATAGCAAGGGGCCAAATCCTGCTGTTGCATATATTACCTTCCAGCAAAGGTTGAGTACAGTCTCCAGCAGCTTCACATAGCCATCTGAATCAAGCCTAAGGCCCTGTTCAAAAGTGTAGGGCAACATGACATCACACTCACTGGAGACACACCCAAAGAATATCACAGTTTGGGGGAACTTGGTTTTCATGATCCATGGGACATCACATGAATTGTAGGCAAGCCTCCTGCTCTTCTGTGCATTGTGCAACTGATCATGGCAGAAGTTCTTTTCCTCTGAGAAGAACCAGATAATCTCCAGCTAAACAGGATGCTTCAGCTTATTCAGATGCATCCTTGCTTCCGTCAAGTGGTTCTCCTTGGTTTTGGCTGTCACAATTTGTTTCTTGCACCTCTAGTACAAGTGATAATGAAGGTCTTCATTGAGGGCTAACTTCAAAGTGGTAAATCTAGCACCCATCTCTCTCACCAAAGCCTGGATTCCCTTGCTCAGATCTTCCATCATCTTGTCCAGCAGTTGTTGGATGAATTGCAGAATAACAACTCAGTCAGAATGCCAGCTGTATCCCTTCCTACTGGCCATGGCTTCGTTGTCTCTGTTGCAACTATCCATGCCACATCTTACAGCTAAAGCGTTCACAGAGCATTGAGCAGCGATCATGACCTCAATATTTTGATACTCTATGTGAATCATCATGATAGAGATTACTTTTTCCAATATTTAGATGGCTTCCAGTCCTCCATGTCAGCTAACTTCCCTTCAACTACAGCTTTAATCTTTATGTTCTCCAATGCTCTTGACTGTTCACCAGTACAGAAACTGTTTCTGAAAATGGGAAACATAAAAAGTCATCAAATTTATCTCACACAGATTGTGTGTACATTGGTGAAATGGTTAACACACTTATCACAAATGTAAGAGGTGTGGGTTCAACTCCCATGTGTACAGAAAACCCACTTTTTTCCATTGAGGGCTTATATGCTCCAATATCAGATTATTTTCTTTAGTCAATACATGGTGATCACATATAAAATATTATTATTTACACATACACACACATATATATACATATATATTGAAACTTCAAATTTCATGATTCTGAGTTTCATGTCATGTCAAGCACTCCCATTTTCCTCTTTGTTTATGCTGACCTTTAATTTCAAGATTTTGCATATATAGTGCTGGTGCTAAGAAACATGCATCCAGTATCTACTGTAAAGTTGTTAGCATTAAGGGCATCCAGCCACAGAATCTGAGACACAGAACACAACATGGTCCTCTGATGTGTTGGATCCAGTTGAACTAACTTATGCCATTTGACAGGGTAAATGATAATAATGACACTACTTGCACGTCAGAAATTTTCAGAGAGGCACAAATGTAAACACAAACAACACATATGCAAACACTCAGACATACACATATAAGTACATATAGATATATCCACACACACACACACACACACATACATGCACACACACAATGGGCTTTTTTCAGTTTCCATCTACCAAATCCACTCACAGGTCTTTGGCAGCCTGGGGCTATATTAGAACACACTCAAGATGCCATGCAGTAGAACTTGAAAGTACATGGCTGAGAAGCAAACTTCTTTACCACACATCCATTCTTGTGCTTATTATAGGCAGGAGAGGCTGTGTGGTAAGTAGCTTACCAACCGCATGGTTCCGGGTTCAGTCCCACTGTGTGGCACTTTGGGCAAGTGTCTTCTACTATAGCCACAGGCCAACCAAAGTCTTGTGAGTGGATTTGATAGATGGAAACTGAAAGAAGCCCATTGTATATATATCATCATCATCATCGTTTAAACGTCCATTCTCCATGCTAGCATGGGTTGGATGGTTCGACCGGGGATCTGGGAAGCCAGAAGGCTGCACCAGGCTCCAGTCTTATCTGGCAGTGTTTCTACAGCTGGATGCCCTTCCTAACGCCAACCACTCCGTGAGTGTAGTGGGTGCTTTTTACGTGCCACCTGCACAGGTGCCAGGCGAGGCTGGCAACGGCCACGGTCGGATTGGTGCAATTTATGTGCCACCGGCACGGAAGCCAGTCAAGGCGGCACTGGCATCGGCCACGATTCGGATGGTACTTTTTACATGCCACTGGCACGGAAGCCAGTCGAGGCGGTGCTGGCATTGGCCACGATTCGGATAGTGCTTCACGATTCGGATAGTGCTTTTTACGTACCACCAGTCCAGGGATCCTGGCATTCTGCCGGGTGCCAGTCATAGATTGGTTCAATTTCGATTCCGATTTCGATTTCACTTGCCCCATTAGGTCTTCGCAAGCAAAGGGGGGTTGGCATGGGTGCCTGTCATCGGATGAGGTTCGATTTCAACTTCGCTTGCCTCAACAGGTCTTTGTGCGTCCAAGGGAGGAAAGGCATGCATAAGTGGACTGGACTCACTTGTCCTGCCTGGTCTTCTCACGCACAGCATATTTCCAAAGGTCTCAGTCGCTGGTCATTTCCTCAGTGAGGCCTAAAGTTCAAAGGTTATGCTTCACCACCTCGTCCCAGGTTTTCCTGGGTCTACCTCTTCCACGGGTTCCCTCAACTGCTAGGGATTGGCACTTTTTCACACACCTATCTTCATACATTCTCGCCACATGACCATACCAGCGCAATCGTCTCTCTTGCACACCACAACTGATGCTTCTTAGGTCCAACATTTTTCTCAAGGTACTAACGCTCTGTCGAGTATGCACATTCACATTACACATCCATCGGAGCATACTGGCTTCATTCCTCATGAGCTTACGCATGTCCTCAGCAGTTACGGCCCATGTTTCACTGCCATGTAGCATGGCTTTTCATACACATGCATCATACAGTCTGCCTTTTACTCTGAGCGAGAGGCCTTTAGTCACCAGCAGAGGTAAGAGCTCCCTGAACTTTGCCCAGGCTATTCTTACTCTAGCAGTTACACTTTCAGCGCACCCACTCCCACTACTGACTTGGTCACCTAGATAACAGAAGCTATCAATTACTTCTAGTTTTTCCCCCTGGAAAGTGACGGAAGTTGTTTTCTGCAGATTTTCAGAGTTTATTGCTCCTGAGCATCTGCCACATACAAAAACTATCTTCCCAGTTAGCCTTCCTTTGATATTGCTGCACCTCTTATGTGTCCATAGCTTACACTGGTTACATCTTATAGAGTTTCTACCAACACCTTTTCTACAGATCGAGCAGGGCCATCTTCCTGAAGACATTTGTGGTTTGTCTACCTTCCTACTTATTAGTACTTTGGTTTTAGCTAGGTTGACTCTAAGGCCCCTCGATTCTAATCCCTCCTTCCACACCTGGAACTTCTCCTCCAGTTCTGATAGTGACTCAGCAATTAGAGCAAGGTCGTCAGCATAGAGGAGCTCCCAGGGGCAACCTGTCTTGAATTCCCCCATAATTGCCTGGAGGACTATGATAAATAGGAGGGGGCTGAGGACTGAACCCTGGTGGACCCCAACCTCTACCTTGAATTCTTCTGTGTACATGTTGCCAACCCTAACCTTACTTACGGCATCCCTGTACATGGCTTGCACAGCTCTCACCAGCCATTCATCTATCCCTAGTTTCCTCATTGACCACCAGATAAGGGATCAGGGGACCCTGTCAAAGGCTTTCTCCATGTCAACGAAAGCCAGGTACAGGGGCTTATCTTTGGCTAGGTATTTCTCCTGCAGCTGTCTCACCAGAAATATGGCATCAGTGGTGCTTTTCCCTGGCATGAAACCAAACTGCATCTCGTCCAAGTTGACTCTCTCCCTAATCAGTTGGGCTATGACCCTCTTTGTAACCTTCATTACCTGATCCAACAGCTTGATACCTCTGTAATTATTTGTATCTAGGGCGTCTCCTTTACCTTTGTAGCAGTTGACTATTATGCTGCTACACCAGTCATTGGGTATGACTCCTTCGTGTATCACCTGGTTAACTATACGGGTGACTAGGTTATAGCCAACACTGCCAGATATTTTGAGCATCTCTGCAGTAATTCCTGATGGGCCTGGGGCTTTCCCTGTCTTCATGCTTCTAATTGCCTTAACTACCAAAGAATTGTCAACTCGGATGGCTGGTCCCTCTGTTGGGTTGACATTCGGCAGACTCTCTTTATCCCATTCATTTTCTTTATTCAGCAACCTTTCATAGTGGCATCTCCAAACCTCTCTCTTTGCATCCTCATTTAGTGCAAGTGAACCATCATCCATGCAGACACATTTCTCTCCTACCACATCACGATTCTCTCTCACACACTGTCTTGCAACACAAAATACCTCAAGTCTTTCATCCTCACAGCGCAGAACATTGGCAAATTTTTTTCTTATCTGCTTCCCCTCTGGCTAAATAAACCTGTCTCCTAGCTTCCCTTCTGACAGTCTGATACAATTCCCTGCTACCACCGTTCTTCCAGTCCCTCCAAGCCTGTTTCTTTTGTCTAATAGCCCTGTCAACCACATTGTTCCACCACCATGTTACTCTGGGTCGAGATGGGACTTTGCTCCATCCACAGATCTGGTCAGTGGCTGTCAGCAGATTGTCCCGTAGAAATCTCCAGTTGTCTTCCACATTAAGTGAAGCTATATCCCCTTCTATATATATATATATATATATATATATATATATGTGTGTGTGTGTGTGTGTGTGTGTGTGTGGTGTGTGTGTGTGCATGTATATGTTTGTGTCTGTGTTTGTCCCCTCATCACTGCTTGACAACCGATGTTGGTATGTCTATATCTCCATAACTTAGCGGTTCGGCAAAGGAAACCAATAGAATAAGTACTAGGCTTATAAAGAATAAGTTCTGGGGTCGAGTTGTTCAACTAAAAGCAGCACTCTAGCACAGCCACAGTCAAATGACTGAAACAAGTAAAAGAGTAAAAGAATATATATATATATATATATATATATATATATATATATATATATATATATATATATATATATATAGGGAGAGTTCGCAAAAAAACAAAAGACAAAGACAGATGGTGTAGACAACAAAGAAGATGTATTAGTATAACGCTCAGGAAGTGAAAAAGTCTTTAACGTTTCAAGCCTACGCTCTTCCACAGAAAGGAACACAGAAAGAATCAAGGAGAGAAAATAAAGAATGTTTAGTGGCTAGCGATCTATCATGGTGAATATATATATATATATATATATATATATATTATATTACCATTACTATTATAGTATTTGTACTTAAATATCATTTTCCAGACCATTATATACCTCACACCACTATCAACTACACAACTACTTACATCCTTACATCTAACACAAAATTATATCAACTACACAAAGCAAACCTCCAAATGTGTAACTTGCTTTAGAAAAAAACTTAACCAATTTTATATGCTTGGATCATCATCATCATCATCATGAGTTGGAGAGATCCACTTCAAAAGAAATCTGTTACCCACTTGTAATCTGATACAGACAACAGAGAACCCCATCAACCTTTGATATATTTGTCATGTTTATTTGTGGCATGGTCATTTTTCCCCAGCTGGAGCACAACACTGTTCTCCAGCTTGTGAGATCCTGTTGAACTGTCCAATCCATGTCATGATGATGAGGAAGAAGCTGACATTTGTTCATATGTCTCATTTACTTTGCCATCTATTTTTTTCATGCTAGCATGGATTAAATATGTTATTGAAGCATTGATTTACAACCAGACACCTTTCCTGCTACTAACCCTTATTTGCTTTACAAGTAAGGAATTCCTTATTCCACTTATCCCTTACTACTAGAGTTGGTATGAGACAAGAGGAATAGGCTGGTAGATACAGGAGTGCGATAGATGCTTGTGCGAAAGTGATATAAATCAATATATACATATATATATATACACACATGTATATATATATATATATATATATATATATATATATATATATATATATATATATTTATATATATATATATATATATTTATAAATATATATATATATATATTATAAATATATATATATATATATATATATATATATATACATATATATATATATATACATATATATATATATATATACACATATATATATATATACACTTATATATATATATATATATATTATATATATATATATACATATATATATATTCACACATATATATATATATATATGTACATGCACATACATACATATATATACACATGCACAGACATTTCCCTTCAAATTTCATATCTGTGTTCTGTGGTGAGCGGAAAATTGCTATGGGGCAAGCGGACAGCAAGAGAAATCTTCAGAGGAATAACTATCAAAGAAGTGTTCCTGACACTCTAAAGGACCCAGGCCCACCTAGGTAGTGACTCCTAGTGTTAGTTAAATGCCACATTTAGAAGGAATTGAACTCAGAATTTTGAGGTGAGCTTATTGCTCGACCACAAAGACCACTGCATGAACTTGCACTATTTTAAAGATTTGAGCAAAAGAGAAGAAAATCAAGTAAAATTATAGTTTTTATATGTGTTTACAATTCTTAGATCAAAGCGAGTTAAACTTTTTTTATTCCATATAACATAAGTTAATTCAATAAATTTGAAGACATCTTTTAACTGTCAGTTTGATCCAAATCAGTGTAATTTTTCAGAATTTGTCACACGATATTGCCATTGCTTTTACAACATTTTTTTTCTCTTTTATTTTTCTTCACTATCCAAATCAAGCATGAATATTTCTGTTTAAGTCTCAAGTTGTCACCAGCAAACAGAATATTTCTGAGTGTATCTAACTCTAAATTAAGTGGAAGCTTTATAAAATTGAAGACTAATAAACATTGGTAATAAATTCCATTTCTATTCTTAATTCTTTACCAATTATTATTCTTTCAATATACATATATATATACCTTTAAACATATAGTTTAAATTAACTTCATAACCTCATGGCCTATGCCAGGGGTGTAACCAGCCCACTTATGTATACCTTTTCCTTCTTTGGACACTAAACTCTGCTTGCGAAGACCTGTTGAGGCAAGTGAAATCGAAATCAAATTCGATGACTGGCATCCGTGCTAGCAGGGTGCAAAGACCACCATATGAGTGTGATCGTTGACAGACTGGCTAACTGGCTTCCATGCCGGTGGCACGTAAAAGTCACCATTCGAACATGATCGTTACCAGCGTCGCCTTACTGGCACCTGTGCCGGTGGCATGTGTAAAAAGATTTGAGCGGGGTCGTTGCCAGTACTGCCTGACTGGCCTCCGTGCTGGTGGCACGTAAAAGCACCCACTACACTCTCTGAGTGGTTGGCGTTGGGAAGGGCATCCAGCTGTAGAAACTCTACCAGATCAAGTTTGGAGCCTGGTGCAGCCATCTGGTTTGCCAGCCCTCAGTCAAATCGTCCAACCCATGCTAGCATGGAAAGCACACATTAAACGATGATGATGATGATGATGACGTTGACATGAGGTCACAAAATTATAAGGAAAAGGATATAATTAATAACATCAACCCCAGTATTTGGCTGGTACTTTATTTTATCAGTTCTGGAAGGATGATAGACAAAATATTGATTCTTATCATTACTATAATTGGCATTGGTGCAGCTACAATAAATACCAAAGACATTTGTTTTAAACCATTTCTGCTTGACATGTTAAATTATTGGGATTTCTTGATACAACAACTTTATACTTCTCAACCATTTGAGCTGACACCTATATAACAATCCCCAATGAAATTTGTTACTTAACTATGTCACTACCTCTTTCCCAACTCAACCTTAACCCTTTCAAAATTCTAGAGCATAGTAACATCTCTGTTATCTTCAACTATATCACTGTCGCCATCATTGTCATCATTATCTTTATTGTATTCCTCATTGTCATCATCCTCCTCAGCATCTTTTGTCGTCATCACCCTCATCGTTGTCATCATAGTAATCCTCATCAATGTCAACCACATCTTCATCATCCTTGTCATCATTCATTTATTCATTTTAATGTTCTTCCCAAGCTGACATAATGTCCTGCAGTTTATATTGTACGTAATGCAGTTATTATACAACTCATATCAATTCACTTGGCTTTATTTCATCTCTTAATTGTTCTTTGTTTTTATATTCTTTGACATTTGGATCCTTTCCCCTTGAGCAGTGGGTTTAATTTGCATATTAATCAACTTATGTAAAACTACAAATTTTAAAAAGCAATTTTCCAGTTTGTTTATTTAGACAGAAAAGTCATATAAACTTTGATCTGCCCAGAAAATTATCCAATAATAAAGAAAGCGAGAGATGTGCAATCACCACTTCCGAATATTCTTGAAGTGAAGTAATACTCTTCAAATGTCAATATGGAAGTGAGTTGGAAGCTTGGATAAAAAAGAAAAACTCATCATGAAATATTAGATTAATGTTGACAACACATAAAGTTTGTTGCATTTATAAAAGAACATTTAGAATAAACTGTCAATTGACTCTGCAGCAAAGAAATTAGTGATTTATTCTTTAATGCAATAGAAAACTGAATATTAGAAATGTCCATGAGCAAAAGCAACAGCAAGACTTTGCTTTTAATTATTAGCAGTAAAAAGAGAAAGACTTGCTCATAATATTCAGAATATTGTAAAATAGTATTAGTAATTTTATATAGTAGTATGATGAGGACATTTTGGCTAGTTATTTTGGGACAAGAAGCATTCTTTAAAAAAAAAATCTTAGTTGATTCTTACAAAGAAAATTTTAATTTCAAATAGTAAATAAAAAGACTGCAAAGTCAAATTAACAATTAGATATAATTTTATTTTTCAAGGTTTTTACCTTCATTTTCAAATCTTCAACCTCTGTTAATTTTTTGGGAACTTCTGCATTAACATTAGATAAATTCTTCATTTTCAACCCTTCAGTATAATTCTGAATGGATATCATATCATCAGCAGTAAGACCCAAAGCAACAGCCCTATAATAGAATATGTAGTAAAGCTATCAATGAAATTATTTTAAATAATTCATGATATAAATATATTCAAATACATTTCTTTTAAAGACTGAGCAATGTAATCTAATCTTATTCTAAATGCTGAGGTAACACCTTAAAGACTAATTACTTTGTAATGCTTAAACTTCTTTCTTAATTAACAACAGAATTTCAAATTAAACTTCCATCACAAAGCAATATTAACCTATTTGTTACCATAATTCTGTTGAAATACACCACCTTTCTTTTAATTTATTTCAAAGATAATGGAAAATTTAATAAAATAAATTTGTCCATATTAACCTGATGTTTGGAAAAAAAGTTAACATGAAATTTTGCTGAAGGATTTAGTGTAGATCATTTTAAAACTGGAAGTTTGTATCTAGAACCAGTGGTGGCTTCAAGCAAGTAGGTATCAAAAGGATTCCATCAACTTTTATTACCTAAGAAATAAAAAATGAAATAACTATCTTTTAATCTATCATAATAAATTAGTTAATAATAAATTAGTTAATAATTGGATGAGTGTAAAATTAAATGTAGACACAAATTACTTTACTTATATAATAAATTTTTAGATAAATAGCAACTATATATAAACCCTATTTTTGTTTCTAAATTGTAGTTATATTTTGTACTAGTATTCATTCTAAAATTGTGATTTTATATTGTATATTACATAATTTAATAAGTCCAATTTAATATTTATTATTAAATAAATAAATAAATTAATTAATTAATTAATGATAGTAGTGTTGTGATTGCACTTCTGTAGGTGGTTTGAGTATAAGCCAATAAGAGTTAGTAAAGGTTCTTTAAATACTTATAATTTAGATGTTTATTTTATTACTAAATATATAATATATTTAATGAATATAGATTAAAAGATAGTTATTTCATTTTTTTGTGGTTGATATTGTTGTTATTATTATTGTTATTATTATGATTATTATATGTCTACTAAAATTAATAGTATTAAGTATATATATCTTTTTTGGTAATAGTTTTAGTTACGTTAAATAAATAATTTTGAATGTGTAGTAAAATAATTTTTTCTGTATGTACTATTTATTTATAATGATAATATGTACTTTATTTATTCAATTAAAGAGTGAAGTATTTGATCTAAATATAAATTACTTTATCTATATGATAAGTTTAATTTATTATCATTTTAGCATTTGTTTTGAGTATTAATATGATATATAATATATATTTATTATAAACGACAGTTAAGTTTATAGTTTGTAATAAATTTTTTATATTAATCAAAATGTATTTATATTATATATTTCGAAGGAGATTTATCTAGATGTTTATTTAATCAACTAATATTATTTATTAATGAATTTTAATTACATTATAATTTTTAAAACTAATTTAAGTTTATTAATTAGTGGTCATAATATAGATAATGATTGAATTACTACTGAGTTAATATTGAATGTGTCTAAAAGTTATTTTATTTAAATAATGATTTGACTCCAACGTAACCATATTTTTTTTTATATATATGAAATAAATTAATTTGTATAAGATTATTACAGAATATACAGTAAATGGTAGTTATGAGTTTTGAGTATAATTTATCATAGTTAATTATAAATTTTTTGGTTTATAGTGAAAGATATTATTGTGCATAGTGATTATATTCTCTATTAGTGACTTTGTTCTCTTTATCTATTAAAGCTAAAATATAGTCGTAGTTTTCATTGATAAAATATATTCATTTTCATTTATAAAATATATTTGTAGTTTTCATTATTAAAGGAATTTTTCCATCTGTTTGTTCTATTTCTGTTAATAACGTAATTCCACAAGTTTTCTTATAAACGCTTAAAAAGACGTTTTCCGTTTTGAAATTTTAGTTAAGTAAACTTTTTTATTTAAGAAATTTTATTGATTTTCTATATAACTATTGATTGTTAAATTTGAATTTATAATTATTTTAGTTGTTAATGATAATTCAGATATGTACATTTATTTAATTATTATTAGTATATAATTATTATAACTGTACGTAAATTTTAAGATATAAGTTAGTCACTGTGATATATAGATCGTAAAATAGTAATACGATTTTTTTAAGGTAGGTTATACATTTTTAATTTTTAAATTGTATTTCATATATTCTATAGATATTTATAATATTTATGTAAGTAATAATAGACTAATTTATTTATTTTTCGTTCTATGTTTATATATTTATTGATAGAGAAAATTTTAGATTTTTAATTTCTATATTTGTTGATTATAATTTAAATACTTATTTCTATGTATTTATTATTTTATAATTATTAGATGTGAACTTAAATCTAAAAATATTAATAGTGATTATTTTGTTAAATAATTTAGTAATTAAATATTGGAGTATAACTGAGTTATAGATATTCGATAGTTTTTTTTTTTTAAACCAAATTATATCTTCAAAGATAAATACATATTTATATCTATTTTTTTTACCTTAAAATTAAAAATTAAATATTTAACATAATAGATGTGTTGTAGGAAATAATCCTAATGTTTTAAGTTTCTAATTTAGTTAATGGAGTTTTTTTTTCTATAAGAAAAATAATTATTTTATTTATTTTTTAAATAAATATTGTTTAACTCTATTTGCTTATTTATTTAACTATTATCAATAACCTGAAGATTGACTCTAATTGTAAATCGAATTTATTTCAATTGAATTTAAACTTAATTGTAATTCAAATTTAATTGTAGCCATGAAATGTACGTCGTTTTTTTTACTTACTATATATTGATCATTCATTTTTATACTTTTTGAGATCTAGTTATAAGTTATATGTTTTATAAAAATATATATTATTTGTTATTTACGTTTTGGTTTATGTCTATCACTGTTTGAGTTGCATAATAGTGGTTTTATCTCTAATTTATATATTTTATATGTATATATATATATATATATTACTATATTTACAAGCCTAAACCCAATCTCCATTTACATTTCATAAAACCTCTTATACATATGCAACAAACATTATTTTATATAAATTTTGTACAATGTAGAGTATATAAAATTTACTGATGGATTCTGACAGCATATATTTTGTGTATGTAAGGAGGCCTGATATCATTTTCACACTTGACAAAAAGAATCAGTCAAATTCATGAATTTGTCCATTATCACCACTGAACATAGTGGCAGAACAAAGGTTATGCCAGCTGTAGCAAATGTTTTAATTAGCCAATAATGCCAGAGCAAATATTTTCATCATAATTATACACCTGTTCTGCTATTAAATATTCATCAACAATGATCAATACAAACTAAAGAATGAATTTCTCAGCTGCTTATTGATCAACAAATAACTTATTGACACAAATTTTTAAATATCTAATGCTACACCTTTTTGGATGTTTTATAAACAGCTGTAAGAATATAAGAATATTTACAGCTACTTTCAATATTCAGTTCATTTTGATGAGATTTTTACTTGTTTCATGATTATTAGTCTATTAAGAGGCATATCTTCATTCTAGCAACACATGATCAATATTTTAATTTTCTAATAAATGTAAAGGTTTTCTATTTTTCATTAACTTCAATCCCCCACTTTCAGCATAGTACTCCAAAAGTTTGACCTTCTGTTTCTTAAAGTCACATATAGTGATTGTTCCAGAGTCAGATGCTCCACTGTAGAGTTTTGCCAACAAATTCAGTTTCTGTGATATCAATAAACATAGATGCTTCCTCCTTATCTTTTCACCTTTACCTGTGGGGAAATTTTGTTTTTGATATTTTCAATGTATGCACAAAGTTGTTGCTATGACAGCTGCTGACAATAAAAAGGCACCAACTTAACTGGACTGGACAAACCCAACTCAAAGTGGTTGAGGTCACCCAGTGCATTACTTGTAACATCTATACATCCCCAAGAAACCCTCTGAGCATTTTTTGGAATTTTCCATACTTCTGAATTTTTATATGCTTCCAAATTTCAGAATTTCTGATAAAGGATTGTGATCATGAACTATTTTGGAAATAATAGCTCGTCCTTCAAATAATTGACATAGTATGGATTAAAACACTAAAACACTGACAATTTAGACAAGTTATTTTTCTCTCAATAATATCAAATCTACAATCATTAAAGGTAAAATTCTGAATTATAACATTTTCTCCTCAAATAGCCCTATTCCTCTGTTACAAACAGTATCAATGTAAACTACAGCAATATGTCAATGTAACAGGATATCCTATCACAAAGAAGTGGAAGAATCACTGTCAACACAGCCAGCTCTCAAATCCTTCTTTGTACCTGTAGTTTGCAATAATGTATCTCTAAGTGGATTGCGCTACTGAAAATCAAGTGTTTTCACCAGGAACAGGATAGTGTTGGTGGTAAAGTAAGAATTATCTAGTCTTTGATACCTTATAAATTCAGTTAGTTAATCAATTTTCATTATTAAAGACTCACTCATGAACATAGTTTACACTGAAAAGTCAAATAAATTATGGAACTTTCACTACCTTTGTCCTGTTTGTTGAGCAAGTTTCCGTAAGTTTTGCTTCAATAAAATCCTTTCTTCTTCAAGACGTTCAATCTGAAAAATATTTTATTGAGTAGTTGAGTGTCCATGTATCTATTTGCCATATGCATGAATATATAAGTGTATATGTGTATGTTCATTTGTTTAATTATTTAATCGAAGTATTTTATAGATACAAACATCAAATGTGAAAGTAAATAAAAAGAGATTAGTGGGAATTGAACCCATGACTCTTCTGTTTATGCGTCACTATATATTTACTGCTATAATATAAGCTTTTAACAATGCTTATATGTTTGTATCGTTATAACAACTCAACAAATAGACTTTTCACACCTATACCTGCATATTTAGTAGGTCTTTATTTTGATTCTAAATCAATTATAGAATATTTTCCTAGTTGTTAAGTACCAAGACTTAAATCTACACTCAAAGCATTGTTGCAATGATCATTTGTTTTGTTTTATTTTTTTGTTTGAAGTATGTATGACATTCTAGATATGACCATCCTGTCTTTTTTTATACCTAAGATTACATTGACATAAATATACCCTTCTTCAGGACAGTAGAGTATCATTTGAGGTAGATTTGGTTGCTATTTCTAGAAGGTCCAGTAAAGAAAAAAGGCTCCCATGTGTCCTTGTAATTTCAACAGTTGAAAGTAGTGACCATCAAGTAACTCATTTTTAACCAACTGCAACACTATTTAAACAATATAAACACACATTTAACATTCAATTTTAATTTACCTATTACTAAACTGTGATAATTATAAATTGAAAAAAGCATCTTCATGCACATCAAAACTTTCATTTTCTTTCTTCTAGAAGTCTTTGAGGACAGATGCATCAGGAAGTGCTGATCTCTAATTGTGGGGGGAATGTGTAGAAGGGGTAGACCCAGGAAGACATGAGATGAAGTCGTGAGAAAGGATCTTCAGACGTTGAGCCTCACCGAGTGAATGAAAAGGGACTAAGACTTCTGGCAGCTTGCTGTGCTTGAAAAGACATGTCAAGCCATGTGAAAGCATGGTTGTCCTTGCATACAGGCATATCCCCTACGTCCCTCTCCAGCTGAGTGATCCTAATCTTGCAGACTCATATGAGTGCTGGTACCATGTAAAAAGTACCTGTGTCATACTGAAGCACTCATGCCAGTGCTGCATAAAGGCACCTAACACACTCTGCAAAGTAGTTGGCATTAAGAAGGCCATCCAGCCATAGAAATACACACACACATGCACACACTGAAATTAAAATTGTGGATACAAAGGTCATTCTTTTACTTGTTTCAGTCAGTTGACTGCGGCCATGCTGGAGCACCACCTTAAAGGGTTACAGTCAAAGAAATCGACCCCAGGACTTATTCTTTGTAAGCCTAGTACTTATTCCATCAGTCTAAGTTACAGGGACATAAACACACCACTATCAGTTGTCAAGTGAGGGCAGGGGGACAAACACAGACATACACACACACATAAATATATACATATATATTTACAATGGGCTTCTTTCAGTTTCCACTTACCAAATTCACTCACAAGGCTTTGGTCAGCCCAAGGCTATAATAGAAGACAATTGCCCAAGGTGCCACACAGTGGGACTGAATCTGGAACCATGTGGTTGGGAAGCAAGCTTCTAACCACAGAGCCACACCATATGAAAGAAATTCTTAAAAGTGAATATCCAGTGACCATCAAAACTCTAGCTCCGAATTGATGTCTTGAGACACATATGTTTTCACCAGTGGAACTGTCTGACATATAACTTTAGAGTTGACATTCATACTTTGTTTAAACATATCTTCCAAAATATATTTTAAGATTATTATAAACACACACACCTACAAGCTGCCAGTTTGCTCTCAAGATTGACTATCTATCTGTTAGAGGTCTGTAAGCTTCTAGTTGGAGCAAAATACTAAACTTACATACTTTATAGAATTAATTGAAGCAAATTTATGTTTTTGATAATTTGATCCCTATATAACTATTTTTATTCATATACATCTCCTTGTTTGATAAAATAACTCAATACTATTCATTCTTGTAAAGAAAAGAGGAAGATGTTATGTGTCAGAGACTTTCTAGAAAGGTAAAATGTTAGTTTACTGGTTACCATCATATATTACCTCAACCTTTTCTCATATTATAGGTTATTTGGTTTATCAATTTAATATCATACCTGAGAACTAATTAAGTCAATTCATTTCCAGTTAATCAAGGCTTAATCTAAAATGACAAAGCAATATTCTATCAATCATCAACTAACCTCTTTCTGAAGGACAATATTCAATGCACGTTGTTCTTCTTTCTTGATGGTAATATCAGAATGAAAATCTTTAATATCTATTGGTTTTCTAGGGTCCATACCAAGTTTTGATCGAAGTACTTCATTTTCCTCTGTTAATTCACTCATGTTTGCCTCACTTTTGTTAATAAGCTTCACAAAGTCTTCAATGTCTCTGAAAAAAAATTTAGGCCATCCAAAAAAAATGTAAAATATTTTTTAAAAACATTTTTCATCAAAATAAAGGAAAAATTATATCAAAGTTAAAATCGTCTTGTTTCTTTTTTTTTTTTAATGATCCCTAAAGGAAGTTATGTTCCAGGAACATGGCATGCATATCAACATGGTATGTACATGAAGCAGGAGTAAAAGAGTGAGACTAGTGTTATTTATGTTAAATAGAAAAGTCAGCAATAAAGATTGTAGAGAAAATTAACTAATGCAGATTAAGGAAAAAGTACTCCCAAAATTAACATTACTAAAGAGAATTCCTTTGAAACCAAAGCAAATGTCATGAATGTAAAATGCTGAAATGGTAAAAACGTTTATGATAGCTAAATAATTTGGAAAACTATCATATTGTAAAGTCATGTCCATTCGTGATAATAACCTCAAATAGTTGATAAATAGTTGATAAATAGTTGATAAATAGTTGATAATAACCTCAAGAACATCTAGGATGTTCTTGAGGATATCATAGATATTATATCTTTGATGTACTTGGGGATATTAAGTCATCAAAGACTTAAATCTTAAAATACTTTAATACTTGAAAAGTAGAGAAAGATAATGCAAGTTAGAATAATTTGAACTTAAGGCAAAAAGGAAAGGAGAATATATTCTAACAATGATAAATTTAGAAGACAAAAGCAGTAAAAAAATGAACCCATTAGAAAGAAACAATTCTTTTATTAAATTATTCAAACTGATTTTTCAAAATTTATCAACCTTTGGTGAGTTATCAATCGGTTTTTCAATTCTTTGATTTCGCTCACAGCTTCAGCAAGCCCATATTCTCCCTGGAAGGTTAAAAATAAACCCACAATCATTTAAATAAAAAACATAACAAGTTATCATTTCTTATCTCAACCTTTTCCTGTATTTACCAAACAGTACAGATAAGATAAGAAATAAATTTACTTAATTTAGCAAGCAAAAGGAAAATACATATATACATCAGCTCCTGTTAGATTTATTGATCCAAGGGTGCTTCTGGTTGATAAGACACAAAGATGTTGAGACACTTGATGTCCAAGAACCCCTTGTACTAACAAATCAAATATGTTATAAACCGTGACCCAACTTTTAGTCCGATGTCACTTTATCCAACATCACTTCGTCCACGTCTTTTAGTCCAACGTCTTTTTGTCCGATGATTCATTAGTCCAACAACATTTTGTCCAATTTTAAATAAACTCTTTAGAGAACAAGGGGAACATCAAAATCAAATAATCTTTGAGAATTTTATTGATAGGATTTGTTGTTGGACAAAAAAAACTATTGGATAAAAAGACATGGATGAAAAGACATTTGATGAAGTAATGTTGGACAAAAAGACATAGCACCATTATAAATACATAGTCTTCATAAAGGAGAAATTGTTTTCCTGTGATAAACACAACAGCAATCAGCATATTCACACTTAAATTTGCCGGAACATATCAAGAATAAATATGCAAATCATTGTTTTGATTCTCACTGTTTATCGTGCATATGACAATTTATTGAAATATATATATTTGCAGAAATTGAATACTCACAGATTCATATTGATGCATTCTTTCTAAAGCATCGACCAGCAATTTGTCTTTCTCAAGTGCATCATTTTCAGCCTAGAGAAGAGTACACATTTTTTAGAAATATGGTTTTATTAAATCTTACTTCAATGAAAAATGTATTCCTCTCAGTGTAAAAACAAAATCTGAGGTAAACAACTGCACAATGACCCAGACTGGTACATATATCCTTTTATTGAACTACAGTGATAAGTTTCCTGTAATATTGTACAATCATAATATTATAATACCTTATTAATATTTGGAAAGGGCGTAATCCATATCATCAACTTCTTGAATGTTCCAAATTTAATATTCCAAATATAATTATAATTCTTTCAGAAAATCATCCAGCATATATTGTTTTAAAAGCATTATCAAAGAAGATGAAATTAAAGATCTATCATTTTAGTTTTGCTTTCTGAAATTTCTATTCATTCCCTTTTTCTATATTCTATTTTGAGCTATATCATACCCAACTGGGTGAATTATTCAATACAATAAGCACAATATAGCAAATATATTTCATTTTCTATTCTAAAAATATAGTATTCCATTAAAGTATTTCATTAAAAGAAAGTCTGTTCCTAAATGTACATGAATCCAAAGGCTGAACAGTTCAAGAAAATTAATTAAGCTATTTATGGTAATGAATAATTATGAGATGTAATAAAACCTATGTGAAAATGGTTGTAATTTTGTTATAAACTGTAGCCTGTATAAGATTAAATCTAAGAACTGAGATGATAAGTGAATATTTACTCTTTTACTTGTTTCAGTCATTTGACTGCAGCCATGCTGGATCACCGCCTTCAGTTGAGAAAACTGACTCCGGGACTTATTCTTTGTAAGCCTAGTACTTATTCTATCGGTCTCTTTTGCCGAACCGCTAAGTTACAGGGACGTAAACACACCAACATCAGTTGTCAAGCAATGTTGGGGGGACAAACACAGACACACAAACACACACACACATATATATATATATACAACGGGCTTCTTTCAGTTTCCGTCTACCAAATCCACTCACAAGGCTTTGGTTGGCCCGAGGCTGTAGTAGAAGACACTTGCCCAAGGTGCCACACAGTGGGAATGAACCCAAAACCATGCGGTTGGTAAGCAAGCTACTTACCACACAGCCATTCCTGTGCCTGGTATCTTAAAATAAACCCAAATAAAAATATAATTTGATTTAACAAACCTCTTTAACTGATTTTTCAGCATCTTTCAAAAGCTTATCTTTATTTGACATCTGAATTTCAAGTTCTTTCAATTTTTTATGTAAATGGTCTTTTGGTTCTGCAAAGATAGATAATTTGAACAAGTTGTCAGAAGACATTAAACAAATTATACAGATAATTTGTATAGCTCATTAAAAAATATAAAATTATCATCATTATTTAATGTCCATTTTCCATGTTGGCATGGGTTGGATGGTTTGACATGGAGCTGGCCAGCTGAAGAGCAACCTGGGCTCCATGTCTGATTTGGCATGGTCTCTATGGTTGGACGCCTTTCCTAACACCAGTGGGTGCATTTACATGGCACTGGTACAAGTGCTTTTTATATGGCACCAGCACCCCCAAGCCCTCAACATTAGGAATGCTCAACTGGAGAGGGAAGCAGGGGACATGCCTCTATGCAAGTACAACCACAATTTTACTTAGCTTGCCATGTCTTCTCAAACAGCAAATTGCCAGGAGTCATGGTCCCTTGTCATTCCCTCTGAGAGACCTAACATCTGAAGATCCTTTGTCACCACGTTATCTCACATCTTCCTAGCCTACTCCTTCCACATGTTCCCTCCACAATTAGAGAGTAGCACCTCTTGATGCAACTGTCTTCATTCATACACATTACATGGCCATACCAGTATCGTCTTCTCTTTTGCATGCTATATTCAATGCCTCGTATACCCAATTTTTCTCGCAAATCACTTACACTCTGTCATATATACACACTGGCAATACCCATCCGGCAGAGCATACTGGCTTCATTTCTTTCAAGCCTTCGCATATCCTCAGTAGTCACAGCCCACATCTCACTACCATGTAGCATAGCTGTTTATATACAGGCATCATACAATCTGCCTTTCACTCTAAAAGAGAGGCCCTTCATTACTAACAGAGGTAGTAGCTCTCTGAACTTTTCCCAGCCTATTCTTATTCTAGCAGCTATGCTTTCAGAACAACCTCCACTACTACTAACTTTATCACCTTAGTAACAGAAACTGTCTCCTACTTCTAAGGATACCCTCCTGATATTTGAGGGAATCAATTTGTACATTCCTGGTGTTTAATGTACCTGCAGAATGGGATACTAGTATATCTCATGTGACATTGTTTAATACATATGATGTAGATCAGTGGTTCTCAACCATTTTTTTACTTATGGACCCTTTTGGTGCCTGTTTTATTTGGATGGACCTTCATAACCAATGTTTAAAAAACCCTATGTTTTTTATAATTCAATATTATTAGGAATTGTATTTTAAAAAATTGTTAAAATATTCTGTATATAGAAGTATAACCATTTCATTGCATACAAATTTTTAAGAACAAAATTTTATATGAACCCCCAAGAATCATATAGACCATGTTTGAGAACCAGTGTGGCAGACAGTTGAATGATTAACCCTTTAGCATTTAAACTAGCCATATCCAGCCTAAATATTCTACCTGTTTTATGTTCAAGCTGGCTAAATTCAGCCTCTCACATTTACTCTACAATGTTGTTCTAAAAATAAACAATCACATCATCGAAATCTTGAAGTTATGAGATAATACATGGTTAATTCAAAACAATGTGAATAAATAAGCAGTACATTTGACAGAGTAATCTGAATGCTACAAGACTAGACTAATTGCTCAAATGATCATGTGTTCAAATCTACTGAGCATTCATTGTGCCTCCAACTAATTTCCTATCTAACTAATTCCCTACCTAATAGAAAAGGAATAGAAGTTAGGTAGCAGATCATCTGAGAATGTTACCAATAAAAGAACGACTAGCAACTTATCCACAATTAACTTGTCAGATAAAATTCATTCAGAATTTCTGAAGACTTTTTACTTCCTCCACTCATTCTTTCCAATGCCAATGGTACAGGATGTACCCACTCCATGCTATAAATTGGTTTGTGATCAGAAAGGCATCCAGTCAGAAACATGATACACACACCAAGATGGTTAGGTTTTCCTTTTTGTGGCATGTGCCAGATGACAGAGGACTGCCAGACAGAGTGTGATGCTGTGATTACCTATTCAACCTATACCAGTATCTAAAATGATGAAGAGGATTGACAAAAATTTAAATGTCAGCCATCTATGTATCATACTATCATACTAAGAGGACTGTTTTAAGTAATAAAAACAACTGCACTCTTTTCAAAATTAGTTTTGTGATCAAAGAAGAATTTCGGTAATTTTTCACATCATCACACTCCTGGAGTGATTGGCATTAGGAAAGGCATCCAGCTGTAGAAATCATGCCAAATCAGACTGGAACCTGGTGCAGCTCTCAAGCTCATCAGCTACAGTCAAACCGTCTGACCCATGCCAGCATGGAGAGCAGATGTTAAATGATGATGATTTTTCTTAACATTATCAGCAAATGTCATTAAAGACAAAGTATGTACTCATAGCCAGTCTAGATGTCAATGAAAAAGCTCAAAAGGGCTTAAATATATCAGGTGTTCTTGCTGGACACTGCTGGGTTGATTTTTTTCATCTTCCTTTGATATTGTGTTTTTAATATAGTACATCCATAAGAGATGTTATCTAAGGATGAATGCTGCAGTAATTGGCCTGTCAACGATGTGTATACATTAAGTATGATCAGGGCTGGATTAAGACCCATAGAGGCCCTAAGCACTTAAAAGATTGTGGTGTCCCCATATATATGTAATTCAAAATTAAACAATAACAAACTATAAAATAAATTTTTATTTTTCAAGATGAAACAAAACTAACAGTAAGATGGAAAATAATGTTCCACTTTATTTATATTTGAAAAAATTTCTCCTACTTTTTTTAATTACAAAATCTCTGATCAGATCCTCACACTATGACACAAAGAACACTTCAAAATTATATTTCCAATCACATAAACCTCTTCAAATATTATATTAGAAAGTTTAAAGTATTTTCTTTTGTGCTGTAAACTATTTATCATTTCTGTGGTGCCCCACTTTCCCTTGATGCCCTAAGCACATGCTTATTTTGCTTAATGGTTAATCCAGTGTGAGTATAATACATAGATGTAGTCGTTGGCCTATCAATGATGTTGATAAATTAAGTATGATATATCAATTACTACTGCCTCAATAGCATATATTGGATTTAAATGCCAATTATTTTAAGGTTAGCTTACTTTTGCTCAGGTCATTCTTCAAATCTTCCATAATGGCTGCATTTGCATTCATTTCTGTTGTTAGATTCTTTATCTCTTCAGTCAACTCATAAATTTGTTGATCTCGTTCTTCTACCACCTAAAGTAATAAATGAACAATTCATGCATACTAACAGTTTACTGAAAAACAAACCACACACACACACAAATACATAGAGTAAACCTAAGAAAAATGGATCCTTGTTGGTTATAAAAATGATTATTCAGTTGTTAGATTAACTAAGCTACATGCTTGTTGAATTAGCATGTTAGAAGCTCAGTATCATATAGACACATGTATCCTGCTAATCAGTAAGTGTCCCATTGTTATACTTTCATTCTGATGTTTTATATATGTATACACACACACATACATTGGATAAATTTAAGGAAAATATTTGCAAAAAACAGGTGTTAGTTCATTATTGACAGGATGACTTCATAAATCATCATCATAGTTTTACAGTTTTAACATCTTCTTATTCAACACTAGCATGGATCAGATAAGATTCACTTAGGCATGGTTTTTCTCTGACTAGATACCGTTCTTGTCACCAACACTCACTTCTTTCCAAATAAGGTGCTATTTCCCTAAGTCTTCCAAACAACAAAAAGCTCAATTGCCAGACTTGTTTTTGCATTAGATGTAAACCAAGACATCATCTATTGTTTACAAAGTATACAAACAATGTGAAGAAAATAAGAAGACACTTTCTCTCTCTCACATGCACACACAATGCATGCTTACATATATACATATACAATGGACTTCATTCAGTTTCTATCTACCAATTCCACCTACAAGGTATAGTCATCAGTAGATTGTAGCAGAAGTCATCAGCCCACCCTACTTCACAGTGAGCCCTAAACCACATGGTTGTAGAATAAAACATTAAGTGAAAGAACAGCAAAACATTTAAGATTGAACCTTCATATTAACTTATTAAGCCATACTAATGCAAATGCTAAGAAATTATCAAATATAAAAACGTTTACAGTTGGTTTTCTTTTAAAACACATTGCTTTTAACAGAAAATCAAACTTGATACAGCAGAACATACCATAATCATAACCAAACAGCATATAATACACACTGCTTACCTTTGTCAGAGCAACTAATGAAGCACGATCAGCATCTAAATTTACTGCTTCCAACTGTTTACGAAGATGCATGATTTCTTCTTGACAACTAATGATGTCTCTGTCTTTTTCTATAAGAATTTTCTGTAAAGGAACAAAATTCTCCAGATAATTATTTATGAAGCTTACTTTGCCAATAGTTTAAGTCTGCACCTAAAAACGGTAACAGCAGCATTTGAACCAAAAATGCAAAGAGCCAGAACAAATACAACAAGGAATTTCCCCAGATGCTCTAATAATGTCCAGTACCATATGATGAAAGACATCTCAACTAGACTGAGCCTATCTTTCACCTATTTTCAAGGAACCCAAACCACAATGTCTAATATATTATTTTTTAATACAGTGGAGTGTGATTTGAAAGGAATATTCAATCTCTATTTCTGAGAACTCCCTTGTTAGTTCAGGCTATGAAGTTAAGCTTCTAAGGTTATGAAATGGTCCACAATTTAAACTTAGTAATAGCCAAGGTAGCCTAAGAGCACACAATTTCAGTTTGTTCTACCAATCAATCTAACTAACAACAGATTTCATTTTAACATCTTGATAATGATTAAGTAATTAGTAGAAAGTGGAGGGGTATCCAACTATAAAAATATTTTGTCCAAGCAATATGAAAATGTCTAAATTTGAAAACATCATCCTAGAAACGGAAATATGGATGTAAACATTAAAAAAAAAAACCTAAAAAATAAATTGATGGGTTCCAATTGACTTGTTGCAGTAATACTGAGATCAAACTCATCATTAAGTAAAAATTGAAGTATATAATTAACTTATGAATTCATAGCTAACATACTTTACAGATGAATAAAAAAGAAATATTAAATCATTTGTAGAAGAGAAAACATTGGTTATAATATTTAATATAATGGCAAATATGCAGTAGAAAATGACTGAGAATTTCATTTCTCAACATGTCTATAAAACAGTCAGTATAAAGAACAATGTTTGGTAAAATTCAATGAATAATTATTTACCCTCCATTCGTTCACTTTTTCATTCACTGCTAACATGACAGAATCATCAGAATCTGATCTGACTTGCAACCTCTCCATTAAATCAGTAAGCTGAAAAAATAAATACATATCAAAGTGAAAAAAAAGAGAAGAAATAAAAAACATTGCAATGTTCTCCATATGCATATTTTAATTTAATATCGCATAAGCTAGATAAACATCAATATTTGTTTCAAATTGTAGCACAAAGGCCAGCAGTTTCAGGAGATGGAGCAAGTCAATTACATCGACCCCAGAGCTCAGCTGGTACTTATTTTATTGTATATATATGAATGCATATATGTATGTATACCATCATCATTTAACATCTGCCTTCCATGCTGGCATGGGTGGGTACATATATATATATATATATATATATATATATATATATGAGACCCCTCGGTCACAACACAGACCATGGGATTGCACCTAGAAAGTTACCCTCCAAGGCACAAGTCCAGGCAAGGTTGTTTATGGAGGACCAGCAGTCGCCCATGCATACCAGCCTCCCCTCTGCACGCCAACAGTGTTATCCAAGGGAAAGGCAAAGGCCGATACAGCTTGGCACCTGTGACATCGCAACTCATTTCTACAGCTGAGTGAACTGAAGCAACATGAAATAAACTGTCTTGCTCAAGAACACAACATGCAGCCCGGTCTGGGATTCGAGCTCACAACCTCACGATCGTAAGCTCGACGCTCTAACCACTGAGCCATGTGCCTTCATATATACATATATATATATATATATATATATATATATATGTAGAAGGTTGAAAAGGAAAACATGAGTTGATATGTATCAGCAAAATAAGACAAGGTAGAAAATGATAAAATAATATTATCATGAAGAATATTTTAGTACCGGTTACAGTCTTTGCAACTTTTTCAACTTAGAGTAAAGCATGAAAAACAATTAAATAGTGGCAAAATTAAATGAAATGGTTTTTTTTAAATATTTCCATCATTTTCAAATACAAGAGATATCTTTCTTTTTTCTGTGTGTGTCGCTCTCTCTCTCTCTCTCTCAGAGTCCCTATTCCTAATGACCTCAAATTAAGACCTATAATAGCAGGTCCCGCAGGTGAAACCCATCACCTCAGTAGCTTTTTAGATACCCTCTTAATACCATTCCTCACGCATATCAAAAGCCACATAAAGGACAACCTAGATATGCTCAATCACCTCCCTAAAATAATAAACAAAAACACTCTACTAGTATCCTTCAATGTAGTCAACCTCTATTCTAATATCTCCCACAGCCTAGGAATAAAGGCAATTCAATTCTGGCTAAAGAATTACTCCAATGAACTCCCACATCACATCAATAAAGAATTCATAATAGAAAGGCAAAAATTCATCTTGGAGAATAACTTCTTTATCTTCAAAGACAATTTCTATCGACAAAAATCTGGGACTGCGATTAGTATGAGAATGCCCCCCACCCCTCTTTTGCTAACCTAGTCATGGGATATCTAAAAATCAGTCTTTATCATAAGGTAGTAGAAAAATACCGCAACCCATTCTCCCTCTACATAGAAAATAACTGGAAGAGGTATCTGGATGACTGTTTCATTCTTTGGCATGAAAGTATAGAGAGACTTAAAGAATTTCAAGCATTTATAAATGGACTTGACGTAAACAGTCAATTTACGATGGAATATAGCCATCAACAACTTCTATTCCTTGACATCCTCAGTATGAAATTCAACAAAATAGAAACAGATATATACTATAAGCCCACAGACTCCAAGCAATATCTACTGTTCAACTCATGCCACCCCAGACACACTAAAATGAATATCCCCTTCAATCTAGCAAAAAGGATTTGTACTATAGTTTCTAATACAGACACCAGGGACACATGACTACATGAACTGAAGGATACACTCATTACCAGGAACTACCCACCATCACTAATTGATATAGGCTTTCAACATGCCCTACAACTCAACATCCATGAACACAGATATCCCAAACAAAAGAAGGATTTACAACTCCTTAACAATGAAGCCTTCAACACCATTCTCCAGATTATTCCTCTACTAAAAAGGGACCACAGAATGAATTTAATCCTCCAAACACACACCATCATAAAGAGCAAAAGGCAACCCAAATCTATGAAGTCTCCTAACACAAGCCCAAGTATACTCGACAACCATACTGAAGCCATCAGTAAAAAAATGCAGAAGACCTAACTGTGGTATATTTGTCAACTTAACTGAGGGATCAGAGTTCTCTTTCAAACAGTGAAAGACAACTTCACATGTGTTTCAGAAAACCTAATATATGTATTAACTTGCTTAAGGTGTCAAGAGCAATACATAGGCCAAACCAAAAACAGTCTCTGTCAAAGGATGACTCTACACAGATCCCAGATCAAAATTAGGGAATACAGAAAAATAGCATTCAACGAACACATCAACATTTGTGCCACTAACAAACAACCCAGCTTCAGAATTTTTCCCCTCTATAAATTCAGGGATGAGACCACCTATAATCAGCGCATTAGCAAAGAGTCATATTTTATCACAAAATATAGACCCCTTTTGAATGTATCCATCATAAATGACACTACTACAAGGGCCTTAGAATAATACCCACACAAATATTAAAAATGATATATTCAGAACAGTCATTACCCATGAATTTATTCAGAACAATTTTAATCACTACTATTACAACCACAACAGGTCACTTGATCATTTAAGAGGATTCCACCGACATCCTAGTACTGTCATACGACTCCCGTATTTTACTTATTCTTTCTCTTCTTTTTCTACTCCCTCTTCTTCTTCTTCACCACCTCCTTCCTCAGCTACTGCTGCTTAAACAATCAAAACCAAGAAATCATATCAAATATTCTTTTAAGACTGCTACTACCTACTACCAAGCTTTCACAAGAGTAAAAAAGAGAGACAGAAAAAAGAAAAAAGTACCTTGTATTTGAAAACTCTGGAAATATTTTTAAAAAACATTTCATTTAATTCTGTTTTTCATGCTTTACTCTAAGTTGAAAAAGTTGCAAAGACTGAAACCGGCACTAAAATGTTCTTCATGATAAAATTATTTTAGCATTTTCTACCTTGTTTTATTTTCCTTATATATATATGTGTGTGTGTGTGTGTGTGTGTGTGTGTGTGTGTATTTATAATATATTGGTTCCAAATTTTGGCTCAAAGTCAGCAATTTTGGGGTAGATGTACATATTTTCACATATTTTTTATAGTTTCAGAAAAATATTTAAACTAACCTGGCTTTTCATTATTATATTCTCTTCTTTCAATCTATCATTGACATTATCACCATCATCAACAATTTTCTGTACAAATAGATATTAGATAAATATTATAGTCAACCCTTAGAGACATTTATGTATGGAATAGTTTCTGAAACAATTATGCATAGAATAGTTACAACCAAGAAACTGAAGACACAAAATCAATAATGGCTATATTACTTACAAATCACCAGTTTTTGTCCAACCACCAAAGTTAAGCAACACAAAATCAATTACCATGCAGATTTTGTATTTAATTTGAATCTTCAATCTATTATATTTCCTCTCAGCATTACATTCTATGATAACTTTTCTCTATTTTTTAAATGTCTTTTATATTTAGTTCTGATTATTTTTGTAATGTATGTGTAATGTAAGTGGCAAATATATATTCTAGGCTTTCACATTAACTTTGAAAAATCATTTTCGCATAGCAGTAAAAATAAACAGTCTTTTAGTGTGGCATGAAGCAAACGCTAACTATCCTTCATTGATGTACTTCAAAATTGAACATGTCTATTGTTTGTAGTTTTCAATCACAAGCCAAAGTATTTTGACGAGGCACATAAACATGTTCCTTGAATCTATTCCCTGATAAACATGACTCCTGATGAACTTTTGGGCATGATATGAGACCGCAGGGCCATTCTAACTTTGAATAATACCAAGTTAATTCCACAACAGATAGTGAAATTACAACAGTGGACAGTTGGACAATAATACTACTGCATTGAGTATTTATCTCAAGGATTTTATTTAAAGTTTTACTCAGCCATTGCATAAATTTATTCATACACTGATAGGAACTTCCTTCAAATATATTTGAATATATAACAACACTGAATGGAAGATACCACGAGAAAATGTTTTGATTTCTTTACCAAAATTCCAAACAATTGTTAGGAGTATAAATTTAATATAAATTACCTTAAGTCTTAAATAATCTTCAGTTGTTTGATCAATATCTTTGACAGCTTCTGCCAACTTTTTGGTCAGTTTTTCAACTTGCTCTTTCAGTTCTTCATTAGCATCAGTTAAATTCTGTGTAAATAAAAATAGAAATCTGAAATTATGTTATTTGTCTTACTTCAAGAAAAGTAGGAGCAATCAACAGCCTCAAGAAATAAATTGATATAGATTAGAGAAAGGGGTATGAGATTTGTTTCTAAGAGAGATGCATTAGGTATTGCTTCTGTTTTAGTTGTGTCAAAATTTGAACAATGTTCATAGATATTGATGTGGAAGAGAAATAATTATCAAACAGATTGTTAATTAGATTCTCAATTAAACACTGTCATGACTTTGATACCATATTTTTGGTGAGGGTAGGAATGAAAAAATTAAGATTTTTTTTTTAAATTGCAAATGACCACAATATCTATCCTCGTATACAGAATTAAAAATCATGGTAAAGTCTCATTCTGTAGACCAAGATGGTTGTTTTAGTTACTTTTCATGGTTTCCATTTTATATTTTTGTTTGCATTATAACAAAATGTCATTAATGACAAAGTATTTTAACAAAGTTTGAAAGCCTCTTTAAATTAATCATTTTTCAACTCTGCAGTATGCCATATTATTTTATCTATATTTTTTTTAATAAGATTTTGTCCCAAACAAGGCTTGAGACCACTGAAGCATAAGATAAAGAAGGGGCTTACAAATTCAAAAGACGTTACTTGACATAAAAAATGAAGGATTGAGTATCATAGACCAGAGGAAAACAAGACAATGGTAGTAAGTTCCAGAGAGCAGCAGTTCAAGGAAAGAAAGTATTAGAGTAAAAGGACTTCAAAGTAGAGATACTTAAACCTGTAATTCTTCCATTGCCTCACCAAGCTGTCGATTCTTTTGTAATACTTTTTCTTTATATTCCAGATCTCCTTCTTTCTGATGCAATAAATTATCTCTTTGAGATTGCAGCTGCATTTTATAGTCACTGATGTCCTGTCTCATTTGGTCATTCTAGAAGTATAAAATTGTATCTTAAAACAAATACAAGTTCTATTACAAAATAAAACATAGTAAAGATGAGAAATGTAGTAAAAAAACTGAACTTGATGCTCTATGGTAAAAATAACTTTCTATCTTATATTTCTCCTCATTTGATAAAAAAGACCAGGTAAAATCTGAGGTTCCCATATAAAACAAGGCTAATTAGAATACATCAAAGAGAAATTTTGACATAGTTAGTGATGTAAAACATATTTTTAAATATTCCCATCTATACAAGAAAGTACTGGTTAGATCTAAGAATAAGAATATAAAATAGGAAGTGTGAACTGTTTCTAATGTTTGATAGTGGCCTTAATGAATGTAGCAGTTTTTAGTGAAATAGAACAATGCATGAAATAGACTTAAATCCAATACAAAAAGAATTTGTTTTTCTTACTTCTTGTCGCAGAACACTCTTCTCTCTGTCAAGATCAATGATCTGTGAATTATACTGAAAGTAAAAAAAGAATGTCTTTCATATATGATGATGATACATTAGTTTGATACCAGCTACATATACACTAGTATATGTATATATGTGTGTGTGTGTGTGATTTTAAAATATAAATAAAATAAGATTTAAATATAAATAATATATATATATATATATATATATAGGAGAAAAAGGAAAAATATACTTATATACATATATAAGAATATATAAAATGATATACACATATTTGTTGGATGGCTGTTAACTACTGAAGAGTTCCTCCACCAACTACTCTGCCTATATATCTGAGCACACCTGTCAATGCTGTGTATGCCATAAGCTCTGCAAATCTAACAGAGGCCTCAAAAGACATTTTAAGATCTACATGGATCAGAACTTAACTGCAGCTCTTGGTGGTCCAAATTGGATATGCAATCTATGTGGGTGTTTTTTCAATACACTGTCTGGTTTAAAAAGCCACATCAGGAGCCATGATGGATCTAAGATGTAAGTACAAGAGGTGGTCAGATTCTGCATACGGAGTAGATAACCACCATATGTGTGTGTGTGTGTGTGTGTGTGTGTGTAACTATTTGGACTTTGGATATATGTCTATTAGTATGTTGGTTAAAGCACATTCACTGTTTGGGCTACCTGATGTCATCCTACAACCACCAAATTATTCTATTTTCTGTCTGTGCACGAATGTACAATGAGCAAAAACAATATGCCAAAGAGAACGCAGTACATCTAGCAGGATACCTTTTTTCACACCAAGTACCTGAAGTGACACAGCCTGCACGGATTGATGCAACACAACTAGATGCAAAATATCCTACTCCAATGGGACAGCTGCAGAATAGGTTGAAATGGTCATTGTGCTGAATAAAGATTCATACTAAATCCATCTTCCATTTCCTTCATCAATTATATATATATATATATATATATATATATATATATATATATATATATATATATATATATATATATACTTTTACTAAAGCTGCAAAATTATCACAAAACTGTTACTCAGAGTTTCACGTTCTTGTTCATCAGACAGTTGTGATGAGTTTTCATCACAACTGTCTCATAAATGACAACATGAAACAGTTTGGGGATAATTTTGCAGCTTTAATAAAAGCATACTACTCTACCTTTGGTATTCGAGTACTATTTTTTCCAGCTTGTTTTGCACTTACATACTCACCTGTATATATCATCATCATCATACATGCATACATATATATATATATATTATATATATATATATATATATAAATTTGACTCTTATTTCTAGCAATGCAGGTACCACTTTGTACCCTCTGTCACCTTAGTGATGTCTACAAATTTACCTTTAGGTTGTTAAATTGTTAATAAGCCACCAATATTATTTATAGCTTTCACTTCTACCACTTTTTAAATCAGCACATGTTTTCAACGTTTTTTCTTATAAGTTGATGTGGTGAGTTGAGCTTAACCCTAGGTGCAATAAAAGCCACTGATGTGTGTGTGTGTGTGTGTGTGTGTGATTTTAAAATATAAATAAAATAAGATTTAAATATAAATAATATATATATATATATATATATATAGGAGAAAAAGGAAAAATATACTTATATACATATATAAGAATATATAAAATGATATACACATGCTCTGCATCAAAATTCGAAATAACTAGTGATATAGCTATGTCTGCAACCATAGGGAGGTTTGCCTCCCTTGTCAGCTTATTAAGCTAGTGCTCTTGTGGCTAATGAATTGTTTTCACTCTTATTTCTAGCAATGCCAGTACCACTTTGTACCCTTTGTCACCTTAGTGATATCTATACATTTGCCTTTAAGTTGTTAAATTGCTAACAAGCCACCCATATTATATATTATATATATATAAGGAAAATAGGGATGAATACAGCCAACTTTTCACTGGCTCAATTGTTTAATACCTAATTTAGTAGAGAAAAATTCACATGGGTATATATTAGATTTATAAAAATGAAAAGAAAATGAAGATATACAACTGTCAATTCAAAAATTAAAATTTCTTAACAAAATATTATATTATATTCTTATAATAATAATATAATAAATAATAAATATTAAATACAAATTACATACAATTGTTTCCATTCTTACCCATAATAAAATTATAAAAATTCCTTATATATATATATATCAGTACAGAAACAAAAGACTAAATACTATTCTATGTGCCAAGTTTTCAAATATACAGTAGAGTAATTTGAATGAACAAAAGAACTATATTGGCAGAAACTACATAAATGGATCTTGATCAGAATTTTCAACCATGAGTTTTCAGTTGTTCAATCAATAAGAACTGCCAAACACATTCAATTAGTGTGTAAATGGCTGAGTATTCCACAGACATATGTACCTTGAACCCTTTAACATTCAGATTGCTCTGAGTTGTTTTGAGATAATCATGCAATATCTCATAGTTTTAAGATTTTGGAGATGTGATTGTTTATGATCACAATAACAGTGAGGAGTAAGTGTGAGAGGCAGGATCTGATCAGTTTGAACATAAAACAGGAAGAATAGTCGAGCTTCATTCAGGCAGTTTAAATGCTGAAGGATTAACAAAATTCTCAGGCAGAATCAGATGAGACAGTGTGACAAAACCAGACTTGAATTACACAAGCTATCCTATGGGTTTCCATACAGTTTCCATTTACCCAAGTTCATTTGTAAAGCACAGGTTGATCTTAGGCTAGAGCAAAACACTTGCTCAAGATGACTTGTAGTGAAATCAAATTCTGCGCCTGATGACTGAAAAGTGAACTTCTCGACCATTTTTCCATATGATATCTACTAGGAACTAGGAACCACCACAGAATTAATATAAAAGAATCTGTCTGAGAAATTTTGAAACCAGTCACACTAATACAATATTTAAAACAAAGAGAAAGTGGGAGGTCAGCCTCACAGTTATGAAAATGGAAACAAAACTGTCCATGAAATAATACTGTAAACTATATAAACATTTAAATATAAATCTAAACTACTAAAGTAGAAAAGAAGTTTGTTAAGATATCCTGTCAAAATTATTGCCACTTCTACTAAAGTTGAAAATCATCCAGATGGAACAAACACACACACACACACATGCGTACATACATGCACACACACTGAATAATGAAGTCAATAATTATACCCTTTCACTAGATCTCTTTTCGTCATCTAGATCTCTTTGCAATTCCATATTTTCTTCAGTTAAATGATGAATTTGGTTATTTAGATGATTAATCTCTTCTTGCAAGTATCTGGTACTGGAAGATGTATAATCTCCATCTATACTAGATTTCTGAAAGAAAGGAAAATAAAACAAAAGATATTATATAAACTACAATAGAATCTTTGTGGTTATTTTAATTTTCTTGAAATAGTTAGTGAGTTGGTAAAAAAAACCCAGTAGAGTGTCAATCTAAATGCCTAACAGTATATAACATCATCCCTCTACATTGTGTGTTCAAATCTCTACTGAGTTAATACAATAAACACTAATGCTAAACCAGTTCAAATGATATCTGATTCCACATAAAAATTTACCTTAGTTTATTTCACCCTAAACTGACCCATACAAAAGAAATCCTTATCATTCATAACACAGTTCTTTTTTTCTTTGTCTTGAGGTGTGTGTTTTTACATATATATATATATATATATAAAATAATGTTACAATTACTCTATAGTCAAGATACTCTATGTAATACGTGTCCATATTAAATTCTTCTGTGTGTAAGAGTCCTCAACCGATGTTAGGCGATAATCCAAAAAAGCTTTTTGGGATTATCGCCTAACATCGCGTATTACATAGATTATCTTGACTATAGAGTAATTGTAACATATTATTTTAAAGATAAATTTCCTCTATTTACATAATATTGAGGTCTCTTTCTTTCCTTTGTTATCTTACTGTTTTTACCAATAAATTACCTCCCAGACAACGCTATTCTTCACTAAGAGCTAATACGGCTTTTTTGGATTATCGCCTAACATCGGTTGAGGACTCTTACACACAGAAGAATTTAATATGGACGTGTATTACATAGATTATCTTGACTATAGAGTAATTGTAACATATTATTTTATAGATAAATTTCCTCTATTTACATAATATTGAGGTCTCTTTCTTTCCTTTGTTATCTTACCGTTTTTACCAATATATATATATATATATATATATATATATATATATATAATATATATGCATATATATGTATGTGTGTGTGTATATATATATATATATATATATATATATATATATATCAATATTGATAAAAACAGTAAAATAGCAAAAGAAAGAAAGAGACCTCGATATTAAGTAAATAGAGGAATTTATCTGTAACAGTAATATGTGACAATCATTAGGTAGCCAAGATAAAACTCCGAGTTTCGGATGCCAAGGTGGAAATCCACGCCACCATCTCTTCAGTTATCCAGCCATCAGAAAAACGCTATGAAAAATGACCATTATACAAAGGGAAATTACTGTGTTATTGACCGCTATTAAGACAAAAGAGCTATTCGAATGACCACTAAGGGAGGGGAGGAAGTAAAAGGTTCATAGTATTCGCGTAAGTGCACCTGTTCATACCTACACATGTGCACCCGCACACCCATGTGCGTACGCATACATTCATCCACCCTCACTAGAAAAACATACACATCTTAACTTGCATCCTTCGCCAAATGTATATGCATATACATACAAACTCACACACACACGCGTGCACTGTAAAAGTTCATACATACGTCTACATAAGCACAAGCACAATAAAAAACAGGATTAAGGGTAACAATACAGAAAAAAGGCATAAGGGAGTATACAAAGAGTAAACCACGTTTATAAACGCACATATCCTTAAACACGCACACACACGCCCATATACGCACATACCCGCACACACACACACACGCACAAAAAGGATTATACATACGTCTAAAAAGATACAGGAAAATGTGTAAAAACACTGAGTAAAACACGTCTATATACGCATGTACTCACATGCACACATACAGCACACATCTATATAACACACATACCCACACACACATCCATACACATGCACAAAGGATTCCATATACACATCTATATACACACAGGGAAAAATGCAGGGTGGAAGGTAATTTTTTTTGGTTTATAGATATACTTTTTACACATAATTTTTTCTGTACTCTACCTTTTTTCAGACAGTAACAAGATCTCTGCATTCTGAGTCTACAATTAAGTATTCTAATTCCACTTGTTTCTCTAACAGAAAGATATGAACATTGTATTCACCATCTCTCATTTGCTATAAATGTAAAATCCTTCGTTCATAGAAGAAAGCATTATTAAATTTAAAAGTAAGAAACAAGTGTGCCAAACAAAAGATAGTTACCTTCAGATTGCTACTCAAGAGTTCTAACTCTTTAATTTTAGCTTGCAATTTCTGTTCTGTAAAAATAGAGATCAGATGTCAAGTTACATTATTTGCCAAACAAGAAGTTAAAATATTGTCTCAATCAATCAGGATTCAACAAACACTAACAACAACAACAACACAGACAAAAGAATATTGAAATAAAAAATATAATGAAAAAAACAAAGAAAATAGAACAAAATAATGCTTGTAATATAAACAGAAGTAAATGAAGAAAAGCTTATAAAAATAAAGAAAGAAAGCTAAGTGAAAAGTTGAAAAGAAACTAGGAGAAAATATATTAAAGAAGCTAAAAGGAATGGTACAAGAAAAGAAAAAACAATGTCTGAATAAAATCCAAGAAAACAGAAAAACATAGAACATAATAAACAATTAAATTAGTAAATATTTTAAATCAGTGAATATTTTAAGCAATTAATGAGTAAATAAATCAATAATAAAATATGTATCTGTTATGACATGGTATACATGTCTGGTGTAAAATGGTATTACAAAAATAAATAGTAGGTTGTTGTTATCTAAAAATAACCTGTCACAGAATGCACTCCATACTACTTGAACATAGGTACAATACTCAGTATTCACAGTTCAACTACCAAAACCAACACAGTTAAACAACATGGTCAAACTAACACTGTTTGACCCCCCACCTCACCCCTTGACACTTCACTCAGTTCTTATTTATTGTAATCAGTTAGTTCACCTTCAATCACGAGTTCAGGATTCTCCCATAACAATATCAAAAATTAACAGGAGAGAAAATATTAAATATTTAGTTTGAATGACACATATCTTCCTTACCTTTTAACTTTTACTGTGGCCATGCTGGAGCACCACCTCAAAGGGTTTAGCCGAACAAATTTAATAAGTCAATGAGGGCTTGACCAAAGAGGAAGATGTTTTCCTCAAGCCTTTCAGCTTATTCACCACACAATCTCCTTCACCATAGCCCATAAACAGAGAAATGCTGCTTGCTGTGCCTTGCTAAAGGGAGATGGTGAAACAATCATCATAATGGCTTTGGCAGATGATCGGATTCATCCTACACGACAACAGCTGTTAACACAATTGCAAAAGTCGGCAATGCTTGGATACTGCACTAGGCATGCAATATGGTTTCTTTGTTCGCCATCCAGGAATATGTGCTGCACAGCCTCAGCACATGTCTGTGCATCAGAAGCCATGGCATGCCAAACCTGCCTTCCAGCAGGTGGTGGCAATAGATGGACTGCCTAACTAGTGGAACACATCCTTTCCTCAGGAAATGAAAACTAAATACTCCAGGGTGATCAAATGTGGACTGGAGAAAAGTACGATTGTCAGGTAGTACGTTACTACAGAGGGGATGTATGCATTCGCCACCTCTGCTCAACCTTTCAAGGGTAGTTTCCTATCAGCCTTTTTCTAAGCAAGGCTGGCCATCCTGCTTATAACCTCATCCTAGTTCTTGTCCACCTGGAGATCTACACTAAATGAGACTCCAAGTAATTTAACCAATCAGTCTATCCAATGACCTACTATGGTGTTCAATGGCATAGACTTGCTTCTCCAATAATAATCCTCTCTATTATAGGCACAAAGCCTAAAATTTGTGGGGAGGAGTTAGTCAATTACATTGACTCCTGTGCTTAACTGGTACTTATTTTATGACCCTGAAAGGATAAAAGGTAAAGTTGACCATAGCAGAATTTGAACTCAGAACATAAGGACAAACAAAATATCACTAAGCATTTTATCCAGCACGCTACGGAGTCTAACAGCTTGCCAGCTGGGTGAGGGTGATAGTGGTGTTGGGACAGGTTAACAAGAAGTTCAACACACTGGGGATTTTCTACTAATAAACGTAATAATTCACAAAGCTCATGACATAACAAAATATTGGTAGATACCTCTTTTTGCTTCTTTTTTAGTTTCTTCTTCCATATTTACAATTACCTCCTCCAACTGATCATTTTTCAATACTATCAACTCCCGAGTCACTTCAAATAACTTCTTCAAACGATCAATTTCTGTCTCCTTATTATGGTCAAACTGCAAAACAATAGAGTCTCAAATTTAAATTATATTGGTTTATCAATAATACCTGGAACCATTCTAAATTTTTAGAAACTGAAGCTAAAGTTTAATAATCCTTACTACTATGTGCACAAGACCTGAAATTTTGGGGGAGGAGTCTAGTCAATTATATTGACCCCAGTGCTCAGCTGGTACTTATTTTATCAATCCCAAAAGGATGAAAGGTAAAGTCGACCCTGGCAGCATTTGAACTCAGAATGTAAAGTCAGAAAAATGCTGCTAACCATTGCAGTAATGATTCTGCCACCTCGCTACCTTATTTTAATAATAATAATAATAATAATAAAAATCGTCGTTGTTTAACGTCTGCTTTCCATGCTGGCATGTGCTGGACAGTTTGACTGAAGGCTGGCAAGCCAGAAGGTTGCACCAGACTCCAATCAGATCTGGCAAAGTTTCTACAGCTGGATGTCCTTCCTAATACCATCCACTCCAAGAGTGTAGTGAGTGCTTTTTATGCGCCACCGACACGGGACCAGTCAGGCAGCACTGGCATCGACTACACTCGAATGGTCCTTTTTACATGCCACACACAAAAAAGGTGGAGTTCACATTAATCACAAGGGGAAGCAACAAGGATATAACAAAATGTTATATCGTCAGTGATGATATATGATGTCTGTGTGTGTGACAATATATTATGGTACCAAATATAACCATATAAAAATAAGCAATGTAACAAGAGTTGGTTATCTTATTATAACCATTCACACAATAACAATCCAATACTCCAATGCAGAATCAATAATGAGACTAATGCTCTCACAGTTCGACCTTAACTGTCTACTGGCTCATTTATTTATAAGACTCGTCCAGTCCACTGACAGTCACGTGCAGGGGTGTCAGTTCACTCCACAATACAAAAAATAGAAAAATAGAATTCAGAAAAATAAATAAACTCTTCAATAGTAGGGCAGTCCACCTCAGATAATTAAAAAAAAACCAACACAAAATGTCCCCGATTACTCTGCTGTCTCCGAGTTAGTAGAAGTGCTATCTTCTAGCTTCTTTCCTCCTAGATTTTGAAATAAATTTGGTATATACTTGCAGTCCAATACAAAAATGTTTAAGCCTTATTAAGATTTACAAGATTTTGATATTTTACTCTAATAACCTAAAAAAGAGGATATGAGGTTGATAGAAAACAATATTAATAGTAACATTCCGTCCAACCCATGCTAGCATGGAGAACGGACATTAAACGATGATGATGATGATGATTAGAGCAAGCTAAATAAGCATTCAAAAATATAATTATGAATTATTTTTAGTTTCAGTGACCCAGCTGTACAAGATATTTTGATAGCAACTTGAAACTACATATTATTGAGAAAATGATATCATAATAGTCATCATCATATTCATATTAATATCCACTTTTCAATGCTTACTTAGGTTAGACAAAACTTGCTAAGACAGATTTTTTTTGTAGTCAAGTGCTCTTCCCAGATGCTCATCAATCATCAACAGCCAAACCTGGGGCAAAACTCAAAAATCAGAGCATACTATCAACTTTTGATATAATAAATATTTATTGTCACCACTGCTGTCACTGTCATCATCATTTAACATCCATGGTTCATGCTGGTATTGGTTGAACTATTTGGCAGGACCTGAAGGGTCCAAAGGCTACATCATGCTCTAAAGTCTGGCATAGTTCCTCTGACTGGATGTCTTCCTAATACCAACCACTTTACATTATGTACTGGGTATAAATATATATGTGAGTATATGTGTATCTGCATGAGTGTGTGCATGCATGTGTGTATGCATGTTGCTTGCAATTTCTGACCATCAATTTCATGAGTCAGCCCACAGCTACAGTAGAAGACACTAGCCAACAGAGCCCACACTGCATGAATGACCCTTAGACTACATGGTTTTGAAGTGAACTATTTAACCTCCACGGCCATTTCACACATTTTCCTGTTTCATTTGCTTCTGAGTGGTTGTGATTTGGTTATTTGTGTTGAGCTTGTCCATTCTGAGGGTGAAGAAGATGCTCATCTGAAGTTGTTTTGGCTGGTGGTAGTATTGTGTGACTAGTCACTAGCAATGTTGTTATTGTTTGTCCTTGTGGACGCTGCTGCTAGTGCTGCTGTTGCTAATGCTATTATTGTGCTCAGCAGCAGTGCAGGTAATTACTAAGTTAGCTCCCATCGTGGAAAAAAAGGCTCTGAGGTGGCTAGTGCTGCCACATGTGTGACACTTGGATTTTTAACAATCTGGGAAGCCTATCTAGTCGAAACTTTGTCTAGGTTTTCCCATTGTACCTGGATCAGGGTATTCACACTAATTAAAGACCTGTTTTCCTGGTAGTACTTCTGCATATCCTCTATGACACTGCATTCCATCAACCATCAGATAAGGCAATCCTCCTGTCATCTTGAATGAGACTTTTGGTCTCTCATTCACATCTGCTCAAATCACTTCTAAAGAGACTTACTTAACTATACTCATGGCCCTGTAAACTCTTGGCAATGTTGATGCAGAAGCCACTGCTATTAGTAGTGCAGCAAGCACAAAGGATGTGGTTGTGGTAGCATTTCTGGTGTTTTGATGCAGCTGCACTTTTTCTTCAGCTCATTTCAGATTCCATAAAATTCAAGACTGATATTACTGACTTCTTACCACAGACAATATTGGTGGTGATGGGAGTGATGATGATGACAGTGGTTATAATGAAGGTGCTATTGTTGCCCTTATTGCTGTTGCCACAGGTATTGGGTACATTACTACTGTGGTTGTTGTTGAAGCTAAACCACACCAGAATAAGATGTACTACAAAAATGTGATACAATAAATCCATAAAAGAGTAAACTAACAACATTTTTTTTTCAAACATATGAAGCTATAAACATGCCCTACAAGCCGGTACACAACAACAGCAACACTAATTGATTATGATAATTTTCCCATGAAATCTAACATCTATATCTCCGGTGTAATATCAAGATAAATGAATTAAAGATTAAAATAAAATCAATAGAAATAAGGCAACTTACAGATTTGATCATTTCCAACAACATATCAGAGTCATCTTCTATGTTACTTTTGGTTGTTTTCATGATTATATTCCAGTTCATTGGAGTCATTGTTGAAATTTTAAAATGGTGTCACTAAAGAATATATGAAGAATAAAACAAATTTGATATAAGTGAACTGTAAAATGTAGTTTAACACTTTTCATTGTAATATTACATAAGCCAATGATAATTAAAAGAAAAAAATGTGAGAAAAGTCATACTTTTTGTGAAATAGTAAGGGACTGCATTTATTCTAAAAACAAACACAGCTACTCATAGAAACTAAAGTTGTTACCTGCAAGCAAATATGACATGGTAGAATGTACTATACTTACTTACTTAAGCCCTTTGCTCTCTATGAATCATAGGCCATTGATGACTTTTCTCTGCTGTTCTTGACTCTGGGCTGTTTCTCCTCTCTCAGGTTTTGGTTGGATTCAAATTGTCAGCAATGCTTCTGTAACTTAGCTTTGTTTTTTCTAGGTAGGGGTGCTGGCCTTATGCATATCCCTTTTTACTTCTGAGAAGAGATAGTCCATATTAACCTGGCCCCTAAGCTTTAACATGTTCAGTATGAAAGGCCACCACCAGGAGCTTATGCTTCACTGGCATAGTTCTCAGAGTCATTAAGGCACATAAGCTACCACACCACAACAAGGACTGGTCTTTGCGGGTGGAGTATTTACTATGCTTTCACTAATTGTTTTAGATACCTTCGTAATTTCAAGCAGACATACACCCTTTTGGCTCTCCTAACCTTCACCTAGTGGAGCATCCAGGATGTGAGAGTTGAAGGAACAGAGACCTGCACCAGCACTCAGCTGGAACTCATTACAGCTGAGCAGACTAGAGCAAAATGGAATGCAAAGCCTTGCTCAAGAATGAAATGTACCACCCAATCCAGGAATCAAAACTACAACCATATAACTGTGAATTCATCACCTAAACCACTAAACACTATGAACCTTAAAGATCTAAATGAGGATGGGGCAATTATACATCTTTAGCATGTCAATCTAATGGACATACAATTTATTTCTCTTTCCTTTATTTCTCTTAACACCTTTGTAAAAGAGTATTTTACTGTAAATATAAGGACAAGTAAATACTTCCAAGGCAATATTTCAATATCTTTATCATTGTAATTATTTTATGTTCAATCTGCATTGCTAAAGTCTTCTATGACACAGATTTTTTTGTATAACAGTGTGTGTGTGTGTGTGTGTGTGTGTGTGTGTGTATTTATTAAATGTATGCAGGCAAATTTATTTATAAAAAGAAAAAAAAATGAGTCACTGGTCTTTCCTGAGCCATAGGCTTATAAGGCCAGTTTTCTGAATTCTGCAGCATATATAATCCCCCACTGGATAAGATGCCAGTCCAGTGCAGGATTACTCATTTTGGCCAACTGAGGGGACTAGAGAAATGTGAAATGAAGTGTTTTGCTCAAGAACACAATGCATTGCCTATTCCAGGAATCAGAACCATAATCTTAGGATCATGAGTACAACATTCTAACCACTAAGCCACACACCTCCACCAGCCATATTTTTATATAAATATAAACACATATATATAAATATGGCGCAGGAGTGGCTGTGTGGTAAGGAGCTTGCTTACCAACCACACGATTCCGGGTTCAGTCCCACTGCGTGGCACCTTGGGCAAGTGTCTTCTACTATAGCCTCGGGCCGACCAAAGCCTTGTAAGTGGATTCAGAAACTGAAAGAAGCCCGTCGTATATATATATGTATATATGTATATGTGTGTGTGTTTGTGTGTTTGTGTTTGTCCCCCCCCCCCCAACATCGCTTGACAACCGTTACTTAGCGGTTTGGCAAAAGAGACCGATAGAATAAGTACTAGGCTTACAAAGAATAAGCCCTGGGGTCGATTTGCTAGACTAAAAAGGTGGTGCTCCAGCATGGCCGCAGTCAAATGACTGAAACAAGTAAAAGAGTAAAAGATATATATATATATATATCTATGTATGTATATATGTATGTATGTATGCATGTATACATACACATATGCATACATATTCTTAAGGAATGGAATCAATGTGAAACTTCAAGTAGCAGCTCATACAGAGTGAGTATTGATCGATTGTATGTGTATATACATATTTATGTATGCATATTTAAGTGAAACAATAGACTATGTCTGCAACAACAATCAAGTATATAATTGCTAGAAATTTAGAATACATTATTTTGCTGTGTGAACAAGTACATTACATAGAAAACCGTAACACACAGACCAGCTAAAACAGTAAAAGAAAAATAACATGAATTAACTCCCTTCTGTATAAATGTAGCATCTAACCTAGCTAAGCACTTTCGACATTGATAGACAAACATTTCTAGAGTACAGAAAAGTATTTACTCCCAGTTTGAAATTTCTTAAACTGGGAATAGTTGATGGAAGTCCACACAAAACTAATTTCAAATGTTGTTTTATGTGGCTGTGTGGTAAGTAGCTTGCTTACCAACCACATGGTTCCGGGTTCAGTCCCACTGCGTGGCATCTTAAGCAGGTGTCTTCTGCTATAGCCCCGGGCCGACCAAAGCCTTGTGAGTGGATTTGGTAGACGGAAACTGAAAGAAGCCTGTCGTATATATGTATATATATATGTGTGTGTGTGTTTGTGTGTCTGTGTTTGTCCCCCTAGCATTGCTTGACAACCGATGCTGGTGTGTTACGTCCCCGTCACTTAGCGGTTCAGTAAAAGAGACCGATAGAATAAGTACTGGGCTTACAAAGGATAAGTCCCGGGGTCGATTTGCTCGACTAAAGGCGGTGCTCCAGCATGGCCGCAGTCAAATGACTGAAACAAGTAAAAGAGTAAAGAGTAAAAGAGAGAGTATATGTTTTTAAATAGTGTTCAACTCCCAGTGTCACAAATCATTATCATCATCATATTCATTTAACGTCCATTGTCCATGCTGACATGCGTTGGATGGTTTGACTGGGTTGGCCCACTAGAAGGTTGTGCTGGGATCCAGTCTGATTTGGCATAGTTTTCTACAGCTGGATGCCCTTCCTAACACCAATCACTCTGAGAGTGTAATGGATGCTGTTACATGCCACTGGCACGGATGCCATTTGCATGACACCGGTATCTGCCATGACTGATTTTGCTCAGCTTGATGGGTCTTCTTCTCAAGCATGACATTATGCCAAAGGTCTTGGTCATTGCCTTTGTGAGGTCCAATACTCGAAAGGAACTCAGCCACTTTGCCTCTATGAGGCCCAATGCTCGAAAAGAACTCAGCCACCTCGCCTCCATGAGACCGATACTCGAAAGGAACTCGGCCACTTGCCTCTGTGAGGCCCAACGTTCAAAGGTTGATTTTTTATGTGCCACCAGCATGGGTGCACTTTGTTTGATGGGTCCTCTTAAGCACATCAACAAATGTTCCTGATTTTCTAAAATAGCTATGCAACCACAAGAGTTATAACTGAAACAAAATCCATTGTAGGCATTCTGCATTCATCATCACCATCATCATTTAATGTCTATTTTCCATGCTGGCATGGGTTGGACAGTTTGATGGAAGCTGGCCAACTGAAGAGCTGCCTGGATTCCATGTCTGTTTTGGCATGGTTTCTACAGCTGGGTGCCCTTCCTAACAGCAACCACATTACAGAGTGTGCTGGATGATTCTAAGCAGCACTGACATGGGTGCTTTTATGTGGCACCAATGCCCACAAGAATAAGATCGCTCAGGGAAGAGGGATGCAGGGGACATACTTATATGCAAGAATAACAACAATTTCCCTTTAGCTTGAGATGTCTTCTCAAACACAGCAAACTGCCAGAAGTCTCGGTTCCATAAAAAATTATAGTAGAAAACCTTAACGGAAAAATTAACTCCTGTTCAATTTGAGTGAAGTTGGTATCATCAAGAATTCTGTGCCTGTTGAGGAAAATGCTATTATACTCCTACAATCTTAAATGGGCTTTTTCTTCTTTTTGATTCTCTCTGATGGGTTTTCATGAGCCTTCCATTTTTAAATAATCCCAAAAATTAAATGCAAATTTTATGCATTATACTCCTCTTCCAAATGATCTAAATGAAAAGAGGAATTTATCAGAAGTTCCTGACATTATACAGAAAAGCTGACAACAAATTTTAGACATACTGAAGGCGCTAATTGCTTCCTCTTTATCATCATCGTTTAATGTCCATTTTCCATGCTGACATAGGTTGAGCAGTTTGACAGGGACAGACAAGTCTGAAGACTACACCAAACTCTGCTGTCTATTTTGGCATGATTTCTGTGGCTGGATGTCATTCCTAACACCAACCACTTTACAGAATGTACTGGGTGCTTTTTAGGTGTCACCAGCAGCAGTGAGGTCACCAAATAACTTGCAGGGCCAGACCCCTCAACTAGGAGGAGTAGTATTAAGGGACAGAAAGATTATATATGTATATTATAATTATTATTAACTGAACTTACAGAAAATAAACAAAACCTACAGTACAAGTGCAACACATGTGCATTATGCATGCACACAGGCAAATAATCTGAAAATCATTTCAGAATTCTTTTTTAAAAATATGCATACACAAGATAGAAATTTGATTAAAAGGAGCTTTGTTTGACTATAGGATCCATCTATTTTTAAAACATCTATTTTGGTCAATTATTTCTCATTCAGGCCCTATTCATCTCCAGATTAAACACATTAAAATAATGACCAGAAGCTTAGCCATAATAATAATCAGCAATAACCAAAAATAAATTGCAACTAGGACCTAGAGGAATATCAGAGATGAAAACAGGTTGCAGATTTGTCCTGAAAAGCAACAACAATTTTTGAAGACATTATGCCAGATAACAGCACTGTTAATTCTATAGTGTTCAGGGGTTTATTTCAAGGTAGTTCATATTACCTTATCACAAAATAGTTGTAGCATTGTAGTATGTTATAAAACATGGATGACATCCAATATTCTACTGAAAGCAATTAGTTTTGATTCTTGATAATTTCTGATTTATTTCAGACCCAGACTGTCATATTTGAAGATATTTTTTTTTTATTCAGAACCTTTAGACACTCAATTGTACTCTCTATTTCATTCTAATGAAAACTACAGGCTCCCAAAATTTAAAGGTACAATAATTTGTAGTTCTTATTATTGTAAACTAAACCTCCAAGGATTTATCTATAAATTACAGGATCATAAGCCTACATCTGTTATCAAGTGGTGAGACAGAGATACATACACCACATGTGTGAGAGAGAGAGAGAGGTTACTGCACAATTACTATCTACTAAATTCACTCATAAGGCATTGCTTGGCCCAAGGCTATAGTAGCAGACACTTGCCCAAAGTGTCGCACTGTGGGACTGAATGCAAATCTACATGGTTGCAAGCCATGCATACACATATCATTACCATCATCATTTAAAGTCCATTTTCAATGTTGGCATGAGTTGGATTATTGCTTCGGTGGTAATAGTTCTGACTCTCAAGGCCCTAAGTTCAAATCCTGCAAGGGCCAACTTTGATCTTTATCCTTTCAGAGTCAATAATTAAAATGCCAATCCTGTTGTAGCATCAATTATCTTCTTTTGCACTTTTTTCTACCTCTCTCTCTTCTAGGAGAAATTGGCTGTGATAAGTCCTGGTTTCTGCCAGATCTTAAAATATTTAAGACATTTTATGATGCACCACTATAGCTCCATCACTAAGTTGAAGGCCCAAGACAAGGCAGCATCCCCAACTGAAGTTCATAACTCAACTTGTTTCAGTTTACCTGACTGAAGAAAAGAAGCCTAGTAATAAGGGCACCCATTTGTAAAGCAGTTACCCCAACAAAAATTACTACCTCACCTTTATAAGCATGTATAAATGAATATAAAACAGCAATTAAAAATAAATAAAATAACACACAATATAAAATGTGTTTAAAGTAGCAACTGCCTGAAGTGTACTACTCTTATTCAAGACAAGAGCCACCCAGATCAAAGTTCCGGCTACAACAGAAACAATATACTCATTTGAGCATGTTGAAATCGTTACAAACTATTGGAGCTAACAGTGGCAAGGAAAATCTTCACAATGTCCCAAAGGACAAACACAAACACCAGTTTACTATTTTGCTTAGAAAACTAGGATCTTTTCGGTTTAAACGGCAGTTTTTTAAAATAATTTCCACCTAACTAAACACTTTTAAACTTCGTATACTGGTAGAATGTGTTTATAAAACATCTTTTTCTCTTGGCTTTATTGAGAAAATTCTATAGTTTGTAAGATATTTGTTGTTGTTTTTCTTCAATTTCTGCAGTTTCACCCAATCAATGACGTCTATTGAGGTGAAAAACATTCTGTGCCGTATGAATATGTCCCTCGTTTAAGAAACAGATTGAGTTTATTTACATTTCTGGAGAAAAAAAGATACCCTTCCCCCCACCCCTAACTAATCCTAACCCTAAAACAGATTGAAATGCAATAGATCGATACTAGGGTCATAATTATGGGTGACAATTTCATGTGACACCGCTAGAAAAAACTGCCGTTCAAACAGAAAACTATTTATGCACAACACACGGTTGCATTAGGACAGTACACTTAATACCTGACTCGTACAAGATTATATGAACAGATACAAGAGAAAACTGCATAATAATCTACTTAATACCGTTCAAGAACTGGCTTGTCACAAGCTCAGAATTTCCCGCTTACTTTCTTTCATATTGGAATTACCACGACAAGCTTAGTTCAGTTGAGAGTAAAAGGTACCATTTCAGTCGCTGCTCCTTTTACCCCTTAAAGCCTAATTTTTACTTTTCTGTTTCGTATTTACTGTATTCACTCAGAAATCTCAGCCATCTGCTGAAACATCCCACAGTACTTACTCAAGTGCTCGCATGCGTCTGCGAGTGAGCTTATCAGACCTGTGGTCAAAGACTTTCTATTCATAGCCACTACGTCTTTCTTTTAGGAACAATGTATTTAAGACATTTTTAAGGCGGTAGTTGTGTGTGGTTTGAGGGAGATTTAGATGCTATATATAGCAGGTAGAGCAACGGTAAAGTGGCTCCCTTTTGACTCTAGTGAATTCGTGTCGGAGATTTGTATCATTTCGCTGAATCGAACCCTCAGGGGATATTCTACAAGGTTGCTAAGTAGCAGCCAAAACTCCCTTAAAATACATTTTACAAAAGAGAAGAAAACATTGGATAATAATGTCTTAGGTTTACAAAAACACGGAACAGTGATAGTAAGAATGTCTACCCAGTGGGGTAGGGGTGGGTTGATCCGAGTTAGACAACTTCTTTGGCATCTTTTATAGGTTTGGGAGCGAATGACTGAGTAGTACCTGAATACATAGGATTCATTTCTAAACTAAACTTGTACGATCAGAAGTGTAGTCAAAAAAGTCAAATAACTGTTGCTTATTTAGTCTGGATTAGATAAAAGAAGATATTAAGTTAATCGTAGAATAAAACAGAAGTTATTTAAACCATTCAATACAAATCATACATGAAACAAAATAAAAATAAGACACAAATATAATATAATAAAATAGTACTGAAAAGTATCTGCAAGAACCGGGATTAAGAAATATTTAATCTCGCAGTCGAATTCTGAAATAAAGTTTTTCTAAAGTGGAAAGAAAATGCATTACCGAAGGAATCAACTTCATTAAAACAAAGCACAAACTTGGATTATAAAGAACAATATATTATAATATATGTATGTGTGTAATGTCATATGTGTGTGTATACGGCTTATTTTGATTGTAGTTATCTCTTCTTAGCTACAATAATAAACAATTAGTTACTACTAACCTTTCAAAAGAAATCGATGAATAACCGAATCTTAGCTGGTCTCTGTAAAGAAGAATGTTCAAAAGATGTGAAGCTTTTACTTTCCAAGATGTTTATTTAAAAAAAAGAAGATATGTCGATGGTCTTAAACGACTCATATTAATGTTAATCCATAACTTGTTTTAGCGTCCTGACAACGGACAGGTTACAGTTGTCAAGGGAGATAACTAGGTTAATCTTAATTAAAAAGGTACTTTTTAAGTTAACTGTGTGTGTATTGTGACGTATATGCACACGCGCATTTATATGCATTTGGACACACACACACACCCATAAATATGTACACTACCGTCAGAAATTAATTAGCACCCTTGATTTGCTCTTCACTCAAGGTATTTGCTGTCACCTAGTGGCCATATCTCGAACTATTGCTTTGTTGCGAGTTCACTGTTGCTCAGAACGATGACGTAACTTTGTTTGCAGAGCGGTTTGAGAGTCTACAACCTAATGATGTTGACATAGCAGTGCAACAACAACTTGGAGTGCGGATGCAGACAAATCTTCCTTTGTTTAATAGATATAGGTAGCACCTCGCAAAGACCGAAATCACACCGTACTAAGTTTTCTCATCGCGTAAGACGTTTTGAACAGCTCGTAGGTTAATTGATTTGTGTATTTGCAAGAGTTTTTTTCCTCACAAATTCTCCTACACTCTGCTTGGTGACGTCACTTCCGGTTCACAAAACTTTCTGTTATACATCAAATAAGGTGAGAAATTCTGCTTTCTTTCTTTTTTGTTTAATGAATAATAACTCATAGCAGTTTTGTTATAGCATAACATTATTCAAATGAATAGTTTTAATGAAAATAACTGGTTTTTATCGTTCATTCCTAGATGGGCCCAAGACCTCGCATGACCTTGGAGAGACGGTACGAGGCTCTCTCGTGGCGTGGGAAACTGTCGGAGGCTGCAATTGCCAGAAAACTTGGTGTAGCCAGGCGCACAATTCAGTGCTTATTTGAGAAATACGAGGAAACCGGATCAGCAGCTGACAAAAAGGGTAGGGGATGGAAGAGGCTGACGACCCAGCGGGAGGACCGGATGCTGATCCGAAAGTCACTGTACAACCGAAGGGCAACGAGCCGGCAACTGACGGAGGAGATGCAAAAGATGACAGGGAAGCAGTTTACAACCACCGTCAAGACCAGATTACTGGAAGCTGGTCTAAAATCCTGTAGAGCCGCCCGTAAGCCGCTCCTTACAGCCCAAAACCGGAAGAGGCGGCTGCTCTGGGCCCGTGCCCAGAAGACATGGACCGTGCAGCAGTGGCGGACAGTGATGTTCACTGACGAGTTGCGATTCAGTCTCGTCAGTGACAAGCCTGTTCATGTGCGACGCCGCAGGGGTGAGCGCTTCAACAAAGACCGCATTGCTCCCACCATGAAGCATGGTGGGGGTGGTCTGATGGTGTGAGGGGCGTTCAGCTACAGTGGTGTTGGGCGGCTCTATGCCGTCGAAGGCAACATCAACGCAGCAAAGTACGTTGAGATAGTACGGGATACCTCTTTGGTGGCGAGGAGTACGTGCTCCAGCAGGACAACGCGCCTCCCACACAGCCAAGCTCACAACCGGTTTCTTCAAGGACTATGGGGTGACGGTCATGGACTGGCCTGTCACCTGACCTGAACCCTATTGAGAACCTCTGGAGTCGATTGGGTAGGGATTTGAATGTGCAGCAATACAGGAACCGACATGAGCTGTTTGGGGCACTTCTTGCTGCATGGAGAGCCATCCCTGCACAGTACCTGCAGGCATTCATAGACAGCATGCCGACCCGCGTAGCAGCTGTCATTGCTGCCAAAGGAGGAGCAACAAAATATTGACTAAATTTCACGATTAATAACAATTATGTGGTGTGCTGGGATATGTCTTAATAAATTTTTGATTAAAAACGAGTTCGTTTCTGATAATAAGTTAATTAAATTAAGAAAATGTAAGAAAATGTAGAAATTTGAGAAGTGCTAATTAATTTCCGACGCAAGTGTATGTATGTATATGTATAAACATACGTTACAAATATATATATAACAACAAAATTTTACATAGAGTTACCCAATGTTTCGCACCCACTAAGCTAAAGCCGTTTGCACAGCTCGTCAGACTATGAATACAAAATGTTAAAATATCTACGTCGCATATATTCATATAGTCTGACGAGCTGTCCATAAGGCTTTAGCTTTGTGTGTGCGAAACCTTGGGTAACAATATATTTTGTTGTAATAATCACTGCTCTAAATTTTTAGAGTGTGCTTCTTTCTGATATATGTTTTTTTAACTGACTATATATATATATATATATATATATATATATTTTATAGAAGTAGCTTCTACAGGACTAGAACTGTTTCATTCAAAAGAAATCATCAGGAGCTTCCTGATGATTTCTTTTGAATGAAACAGTTCTAGTCCTGTAGAAGCTCCTTCTATAAAATAAATTAATTTACTCTGCTATGTATTGAGTACCTTATTTACTGTGGTTAACCCCGACTCAACCCGGGACCTACATATATATATATATTACACGCATTTTTTCTCTCCTTGTTTTTTTCTTTGTATCTTTCTGTCGAAGAGCGTAGGCTCGAAACGTAAAAGACTTTTTCTATTCCTGAGCGCTATACTAATACATTTGTTTGTTTGTACTCCACCTGCCTTCGTCTTTTGATTATTTTCGTAAACTTTCCCTTTATATATATATATATATTTCTAGTTTCAGCTCAGAGCTGCGGCCATGCTGATGCACCGCCGTTTTGTGCTATACTGTTATTACGACGAACCTCGTCTAATATGTGGCACTTGGTGAAGAATGGAGTTTGATACGGCTACTCTCATTTGCATCTCTTGCCGTGAGGTAGGTTCATCTGGGACTCTTGACAGGAAAATGTCCAGCTTTGATTTAAAAACCACTACATCTATATTGCGGACAGGGAGAATAATAGATCTCATTCGTATTTTTGGATTCGCTAGTACTGGGTGTCTGGCATGGTTTGTCCGATGTTACAGATATCGGACGGGTATGTTTGATTCTTAGTATTTTCAAATCTAAATCAGAAGAAATCTCTGAGCTGATGAAGGAAAAGTGGCGTTTTACCCACAAATCCAGAAACAGACTGTCCTCGGGTATCGTATATGGATGTGATCTTTCATTGTTTTTCCCTTATACCTATGTGAGTTATTTTTCTGAATATGCATTGTCTGGAGACTTTTATTTGCAGTTGAAGAAATAGCCAAATTTTTGGCTGCTATTTCTGAAAAGTTCGGTGTGTGGTAAAGTGAATTCTTTTACTTTACCATATTTTTATAAATTAATACTTCAAATATACCGTAAATGGTCTTTACATACCGAATACTGCTTGGTCGAATTTATTAACAATTAATTAATTCGACCCCCTTTTTTGATAACAATATAATGCTTTCTCTCCAAGAATTTGAACTGCAGTTTTTACCTCTGTAGAAATGGAATGCTCTATGACTCACGTGGGCGGACAGGGAGAATAATAGATCTCATTCGTATTTTTGGATTCGCTAGTACTGGGTGTCTGGCATGGTTTGTCCGATGTTACAGATATCGGACGGGTATGTTTGATTCTTAGTATTTTCAAATCTAAATCAGAAGAAATCTCTGAGCTGATGAAGGAAAAGTGGCGTTTTACCCACAAATCCAGAAACAGACTGTCCTCGGGTATCGTATATGGATGTGATCTTTCATTGTTTTTCTCTTATACCTATGTGAGTTATTTTTCTGAGTATGCATTGTCTGGAGACTTTTATTTGCAGTTGAAGAAATAGCCAAATTTTTGGCTGCTATTTCTGAAAAGTTCGGTGTGTGGTAAAGTGAATTCTTTTACTTTACCATATTTTTATAAATTATATATATATATATGGCAAATAAGAAAACGGAGAGGATATAAAATCGACTGAGATCAGCCGGTAAACGTTCCAGTATGTCTATTCAAGTATATTGGATGAATACACACACATGTATGAGTGGTACAGATTAGCGAGTGGAAAGAGCTGGTAACTGCACAAACAAGGGTGTGAATACATATAAGCATATAGAAACAAATGAGCAAATTGGCAAATTAGTTTTTTACCAATTTGCTCAATTGCTAGTTTGTTTCTATATGCTTATATGTATTCACACCCTTGTTTATGCAGTTACCAGCTTTTCCCACTCGCTAATCTATACCACTCATACATGTATCTGTATTCATCCAATACATTTGAATATATAGACATACTGGAACATTTACCGGCTGATGTCAGTCGATTTTATATGCTCTCCGTTTTTTTATTTGCCGTATAAATCAAGAGTAAACCAATCGTATACCCTCACCCATATATAATCCTCAATTGCGAGATTGCTATGCAATAACTAGCACTTGGCTATGAATAATTGGGTACACTACCAGTAGTATATTGGATAAGTATTATCCCTTAGTTGGTTTCCCAACCTCTAACTCACACAGAAATATATATATACATATATATATATATATATATATATATATATAATCATCCTTTACCGTCCATTCTCCAAACTGGTATGGGTTAGACGTTTCCACCAGAGCTGAGAAGCTGCACCAAAATTCAGTCTGATTTGGCTTTGGTTTCTACAGCTGGATGCCCTTCCTAACGCCAACCACTTTACAGGATGTGCTGGGTGCTTTTAATGTGTCACCAGCATGAGTGCTTTCACATGGCACTGGTACAAGTGCTTTTTATGTGACACCAACACGAACGCTTTTCGCGTAGCACTGGCACAAAATTCTTGCAGGCCAATCCTCTTCACCATGGAATGCAGGCTCAACACTTCTTCTATGGAGGACAGGTACTCTTTTTGACTTCTCTTGCACCAAATATTTTTAAATCATCTAGTTTAACATCGAATGTAATCTCTCTATGACTCTTACTTCCATTTGATAGCCTCTTTCCAGTCATTTGAATACACTACTGTATACATTTATAGTTAAATATCACAGCAGCAATGGCAGAAAGGTAATTCACACCAAATAGCAAAACTGTAAAATCCAAGGAAAGTAATGAAGTCCAGCATCAACTAAAAGTAGTGGTTTTATTACTCTGGGCGTAAGAAAAGAAATGAGTAAATAAAAGGATTGGAGAAGTAATGATAAAATATGGGAGCTGTATGATTGAAATTAGTAGTTCAGCTGAATTGGTGCATGCACAAACAAGGCAGGAGTGGAGGATGGAGGGTGGAGCAGTTAGGTGTTGGCAAGAATGTTGATAGCAATGAAGAGACATCAGGAAATGGTTAAATATTCAACCAGCCCAATCTGCACCCTACCTAACAGCAACTAATTTTGATTAAGTGTACACACTGGCTTATTAATCCAATCAGCAATATAAACAAACGTACCTGGTTGTAAGTGCTTTATCATATAAACCCTGCAGCATTTAAACCAGTTATATCCAGCCCAAATATTCTTCCTGTTCTATATTCCAACTAGCAAGATTTGGTCTCTCATACCTACCTCACATCATTCTGAAAATAATTACGTCATGAAAATCTCAAAGCCATAAGATAATGCATGATTAATTCAAAACAATGTGAATATATAAACATTACATTTGATAAAATAATCTGAATGCTAATAGGTTAAATGCAACAAACATGGCAAAATCTATATAGACAATACTAATCAACAGATAGACCAGCAACCAAAAATAAATTAAGATCTTCATCAAGTCAAACAACTGTTTTGAGAAGTGATTCTCACAGAATGGTTCAAACTGAAACTGAAACCCTGATTACTTTGTGTTGTAAATTATTCCAAATTGTTTCCATAATGTTGTAGTCATGAGTAGGGTCTTTTGTGTCCAAAATATCAAATAAAATTTTGTTTATTTCTGTAACAGTATTTGTAGATGTTGCATTGTTATTTTTTTTTTTAATGTCCATTTTCCCATGCTTCACATTTACTATGGCTAAATGCCCTTTTCATTGCAACCTTTACCTCTTCCCAACCAAGATAATATTTCCCCATGATCAGACGTGTTTTTCGGAATATTGGAAATGAATGACATTTATTTGCAACAATCACATGATATCAAGACAAAGAAACACACACTCACATATATATATATGTGTGTGACAAGCTTCTTTCAGTTTCCATCAACTAAATCCACCCACACGGTCTAATAGAAGACACTTACTCTAGGTACTGAACCTGAAACCATAAAATTGAGAAGTAAACTTCTTAACCACAAAGCTACATCTGTACATATTATTGTATACCTCACTATATTTACTCAACAATGCTTCAGGCAAATTACCATACTTAACATTTATTTTTACCAAAACTTACTGTTACAAAACAAATTTCCAATGTCAATTGGTTCCATATTATCTATTATTGTTCTCCTGAGGCAGGTGGGACTGAACCCAAAGTCACATAGTTAGAAAGCAAAGTATTTAACCATACAAATTTGTCAGCAATAATAATGTTTCTCAATTGCAATATGCTTCAAAAATTTACTCCAAAACATACTGCATACATCCACAAATTACAAAAACTTAATTACCTGAAAATTTTGTCATAATGTGAACAGGATCCATGGGGTCTAAGGACTGTATCATGCACCAGAGTCTGCTTTGGCTTGGTTTCTATAGCTGGCTGTCCTTCCTAATACCAACCACTTTACAGCATGGACTGGGTGCTTTTTTCATGTATCCAGCAGTATTTAGGTTGTCATGCAGCTCATGGAACTATGAACCCAGGGGAGGGGAGTCAGCTTTATCCTAGGGAACAAGGAATTAAAGTCTGAGGGCAGGGAGTCAGAAGGGGTTCTTGTAGATAATCAGTATGGCTTCTCACATTTCGTAGAAGAGGTGGAATGGAAAAAGAGAAATGGTCAGTTGGAGCTGCAGTGAGATAGATAAAGGTGATAAGGTGTCTTAGTGGCCCCTTGAGGTACAAGGTGAATGGAAGTGGGTGAGTGGTTTGTAAGGTTGTATGGGGAGCAGGAGATGAGTAGACAGACTATAAATGTAAAAACTGGGTAGTGCTGAAGGGTGAATGATTGATGAAGCATGAGTTGGGAAAGATAGAGGGATGCAGAAAGCAGGGTGGAGAGAGAAACAGATAAAAATTTTAAAAAAAGAACAGCAACACAAGTATTATAAGAAGTAATTCAAATTTAATATCAAACAATATAAAAATACATAATTAGAATCTCTTTTAGAAATAAAAATTTTTGATACCAAAGTTTTGTTTTTGGATGGGAGAGGAGGCTTCCTTCATACTTAAAAAAAAAATCTTTAAAAAAATAGCATACATACAATTTGAAATGGTTTGAAATGTTCCTATGTTCACAATATAAATAGATTATGACAAATGCAGCAATGGATGACAGAATCGGTAAAACATCAGATGAAATATCTTATCCGTTTACCATCTGAGTTCAGATCTCATTCAGACTGGTTTTGCCTTTCATCCTTCTCCAAGTGCCAGTCAGCAAGTACTGGGGTTACCATACTACTGAAAACAGTACTCCAGAATGGCCACAGTCTACTAACTGATACTAGTAAAAGAATCTAAAAACCACTATCAACTATAGTTGAGTTATAATTAATATATCTCACAATTAATGTTTTGCTACATATTTCAACAGGAAAACAAAATAAAATACTACTTTACTGATTGAGATTTAACTGTAGTTAAAGGAATACCTGCCTGGAGGGAACTAACAATATGGAAAATGGCACAAATGCATCTAAAAGACCAAGTTTTCAGCAATGTAACTACATTAACTACATCATTGGCTTGTTTTTATTTTCATTTGTTTTTAAATCCTCACATAGAATATAAACTGCTTTTTTCACCCTACAGTAATGAACTATAGTTAAATAAAGGCCAAGAAAGGAATTTACAATGTTGTAATCAGGAATTTTGCTGATTCTCTGCCATTCAATCAATGAGGATCCCGTTGTTTGATCAACTCTGAATTACCTGTTCCTGAATTAACATGGAAGTGGCTGAGTATTGCACAGTCACTTATACCCTTAACATAATTCTTAGACAAAAATCAGCATGTGACAAGACTGTATCTTTTGAAATACAGGTAAAATCATCCTTCCAGTCAGCTTCAATACAGTTTCATTCATGATGTATGGGCTAACCTGAGGCTACAGAAAATTATATTTGCTCTAAGATGCCATGCAAGGGGATTGAACCCAGAGCTTTGTGGCTGCAAAGTGAATTTCTTAACAATTTGACCATACTGCATCCACACTGTCAGTAAATGATAAATCAAAAACTCAACTGTCAATGATGCAACAGTACTAATAACAAAAATATATCCTTAAATAAATCCTTAAAAATGCTTCAGCCCGAAAGCTGTGGCCATGCTGGGGCACCATTCCTTAAATGAAATTTATGATGGTCATTTTTCAATCATTTTAAACAAAGAAAATGGTTTTGGAAGAAATTTTACAAACATTTATTAAAGATATGTTACCACTTTTATAATATGCTGAAAATCAAATTAAAAAACAGTTGTTCAAATTCTCCAACTTTATAGATTAAAAAAAATCAAAAATTAATTCAGTAAAAATCACCAACATGTAAAGAGTTGGTGGTTGAAAGGTAAGGATTTGAACTCTGGAGTTTGACAATTTATATTGTCTTTGAGTAAAGGACTTTATTACATTTAGAATATCAGTCATGATAAATGACCTCATGTCAAGAAAGCCATCCAATTGTAAAAATGAAAACATCCAAACACATGTAGTATGCAAATGGAAACATGTAATGTATGATTAATGCATTCAAGAAATTTGTGTCAGCACTGTATTCAAAGACAATTCAATCAAAATTAGAGGAAGATCTTTTAAATATTGGTCAAGGGATGACAGAGTGACTATTAATTCGTATTTGTTTTATTGTTTAGTTCACTCATACTAATCTTACTCAGCTAAAATGGAAATGTTTTCATCATCAAAGCATTTTGAATTCAAAATACAGAATCACTGGAAGCAATTGTGGTTAATGACTAGTTTGAATCATTATAGCTTAAGACAATAATCAATGATGAGCGTTTCTAAATTATATAATTTTAAGAAGGAACTGGAAAAGACTTTAGTACAAAGTCTCTTCCAGGAAATGAGGTACAGTTGTACCTATAAATGCTTTACAAAAATAAAATCACGTTCAAAAATGAAGCTATGCATAATGGACAAAGGCAACTGGGGAAAGCCACAAAAGAACAAGAGCATGTTAGATAAAAGAAAAGTGCGAAAGATTGGAAAGCTTCTTTGGTGAATACCAAACAAGAGAAGCATTTTGATATGACAATTAGAAACTCTAAAACACAGTGAAGGTTTTACATACATGAAAAGCTTCTTCATAATGAAAGTGCAGCGTAAATATTTCAAATAATTCTCCATAAAAGAGCAAATCCACTCTTTTTCTTCTTGCTTTGAGTATTCTAGGTTTAAAAATAACTATGATTTAATAGTTCTACTAAACACATGAATGCTGGTCTATAAAATAATTCAATGCAGGGGAGATAACTTTCAATAGTGATATCAAGTATTAATTTATTTGAAGCGCTTCAAGGAATATTAAAATTGAGTAGAAAATCAATTTTATCACCTCAGTATAAGAAAATGGAGAAAATAAAAACATGAATTATTACTGATGGATATTATTTCTGAACTATGAGGTGATATTATTCAATTGTCTTTTATTAGATAACATGCAACCAATGAGTAACAGTAATGAGTAACAATGATCAACAAAGTGATTCTTTTATCACCCTAGAAATGATACATGTTGAAATGAATCTCAAAGAACAGTATGAAATGGTACAGAATAAACGTACTTTGATACCATAACCGGTAATATTAGATATGTCATCCAGTAGAGATGAACTGCTCTACCAAATTTTCAACACATCTGGACATTAAGTATCAACCAACACCCTTAAAGTGAGACTGGACAAAACACTGCATCTCTCTCACCGTGTTCTCATACATCTATAAAACTTGAACTTCGCACACAGCAAAGTAATACTCAGTAATAGATATCCTCACACTAAAATTACATCATATATTACAAAGGTCACACTATAAATGGTACCATATATACAATACAAATAAAAGAATAACATGCATCTAATGACAGCAAAGTGATGAAATTAGGAAATCAAATGTATTTTCAATGAATCATGAAGGCAGAAATAAAAGCAATCAGCAGTTTCATAAGAGTTCAACCAAATTCTAAAATATTTTGATTGTAATGGTTACAAGTGACAGAACTGTAAAACTCACCATGCTAACATTTGTAAAAATGACAGGTTTGTATATTTTATAACTTTCAGTTACAGTCGTTAGACTGAAGCCATGCTAGAGCACCATTCAAATGAATTGACTCCAGTAGTTATATGAGGGGATGCTGAAAAATTCCTGGCTTTGAAGGTATCATGAAAGGCTTGGTTGAAGGCTCAGCCTCCTAAGTTCTTTTACAGGGCTTGGAAAAACTGATAGACCACTGCAATAAGTGTGTGAATCTGAGAAGGGAATATATTGAATGAAATCATAATTAAGTGACCCTGCACATAAGTGAATGAAGCTCTGACTTCACTTATAACCATACAGTAACACAAAGGGAAAAAATATGAAGAAAGCTAGCAAGTCATTCTACAGACACTGAGCTCACAGTTATTGGTGATTAATACCATGATAGAAAAAAAGTAAGCAATTTCCTCTTTGTTACTACATCAAGAAAATCAGTTTAAGTGGTAACTAAAAACAAAAAAAAATAGAGATCTAAGTATACATTAAGCATACTCATACTAACTCCAGCTTGAATATGTGGGAGACAAATTTTAGACAAGACACACAAAGCAACACTGAAGTTAAAAAAAAGCTGAGATATTTTTTGTCATTTTGGAAAAGTTGCAAAATTGCATACGATAATAAGTTGTTGTTTGACTATCTATATTATTAAAGAAAAATACCTTTGGAATTCAAGTAAAGTAGGCATAATGATGACAGCTTTTTGCTGATCAAATGAAAGCTAGAAGGAAGTACTATGTTTGATTAAGTTTATTCTGAACGCCAAAACTATAACAAAAATTAGAAGATGGAATGTGTGCACAATTTACTGCTGCAAGTTGATGCAACTAATCATAAAATTCAATGAATACTAGCTGATCATCCTGAATACTAGTGAAAATAAAAGGACATACCAAGGATGGATTAAAACAATGCAGTAACAGTAAAGCATCTAGGACATAAAATTTAGTGTAGTGATGATTTTACATTTTGATTGATAAACAAAATTACATGCAAGTTGGAAACCTGGAAATGTAAAGGCTTATGAATCAACAGACTGCTGTTGATAAAGGAGAGGCACTGGTAGAAGATCTGACAATTATAACCCTTTAAGCAAAATCCAGAGATATCAGCTTCATTACAATTCCTTTTTAACTAATTCGTATTATTTTGTAAGTTTATAGGCTCTTGTAAGAACTTCATCATGAAATAAGCTTAGTGCTAAAAAAGCTACAAAAAAAAAAAAAGCATCAGTTAAAATGCATTTTGCTCATTCAGTGTGAAACAGTTCTAAAGAGGTGGGTTGGTACTGTTTTAAATTTTAGTATTAGCTTCCACATTATTTAAACTAATTTCAGATATTAAACAGACTTATGTTTTTGCAAGCATACAACATTTATGGTGGCACTAATAGTCAAAGATGATGTATTTTGTAGTGTTTGATCTTGTTATATGGTTCCTAGACTAAGCCTGTGTTGAACCATAATTACAAATAAAATATCACTCTTACACAGAGAAAAAAAAAACCTCATCTTCAGGGAGAATCTCTCTTTGCTCAACATGAATTGTTTGATAACACTATATCAAATATACCAGCCCAGCTGGATCACATGCTAGGCAGTAGATTCTCAGAAACTTTTGCTTGCAAAGATAACCTTTGATTAAGAAAAACAATTATTTTGATCAGGTGATAACCTGGCAACAAAAACAGTAATTGGTCATCATTTTCCAGTATTTAATATCATTTTCTTCTACCTATATGTGGTGGTGAATTAATCAGTTTCCCAGCATAACACTACCATTTTGTCCTTGGGGACCTTTAGCAGAATCTAGTCTCTTACTAGCATTCAAACCAGAAATCCCTTTTGAGGATACCTTCTTGCGTACCTATCTCCAGTCTTGGAAGCCTTGTAATAGGTCATGGATACAGCTTTTCCACTTGACTAGTCTTCAAAAAATAAATATAGACCTACCAAACTTCTGGCATAGACAAACTCATTACTTAAAGCAATTATTTCTACACAGACAATTTTTAAAAATAGAACTACTAAATTCCAAGTTATTTACATACACTTTCTGTAATACTTCAGCAAAGTTTTCTTTCGAGAAATTCAGTGGCACACAAGTGTTTGTTTCTATCGATATAGCAGATATTTTGATGCATAAGTTAATATGGTACTCCTCCTCCACCAGCTCACATAATTTACATTACCAAAACTATTTTATCAACAGTATTTTAAGCCCATCCAAATTGGATAAGGTGGAAGCTAATGGAAATAATTCTGCTAAAGAACACATTTGTACAAAATCCACGTATTGCCTTTAAAATAAAATACTTTCTGCTCACTTTCCAAACCAATCGCTCAGTGCACTGGATACAAATAATGAGCTGGCTGCCTTCAATTCGTCTACTAAGAGTGATAGCAAAAGAGGTGGGGGAAATAAATTCAAGGAAAAATATATAAAATTTCTAAGGCCTCAGAAAAATGTATGAGTTACATACGTTATATTGCAACACTTTTTTAATGTTATATTTAGGAATAAATATAAGAATGTATAAGAGTAATGTTTGATGTCAGTGTTCTTGTAATTCTCACATCTCTGAGATACTATTCATGTTTCTATTTACATATTCTCAGAGACATCGCAAAATGTTTATGGTTCCGAAGATATTTGCCCCAAGGTATATTTTGCACAATGTGGGACGTAACTGTTCTTGATAAACGAAGATAAATTACAGTATTTCAATAACATACATGTCAATATACATAAAAATAATTATTAACGTATAAAAGATAATATTCTTTCCATGATTCTACTTGTAAAAAACAAAACTGACGTTTTACACATAAATATTCATTACTTTCTGTATTCTGGTTCGACATAACGGACAAACATTTCTATCTGGTGGAGTACTACTGACGATGTGGTTAGCACATTGTACACACAAACACATGTGTTTACATGGCAGAATTAAAACTGTCTTTACGTGGTCTTGACAAACAACACACTTACGTTTATCTCTTTCTCGTTCAATTTCTCTTTCAAGCTGAGTGCTGTTTAAGGGCTTGTTTATTAGCGGTGTGGGTGGGCGACTTTGTTGCAAAGAGTTTCCATAATTTGGCAGATCAATATCGCTGTCTGTTGTTTCAGACATAATGGAGTCGCTTTCGTTAGTTTCGCTGTCATCAACACTTTCTGAATCACTATTATCAGATTCAGTGACATTGCTGCTATCATGTTCTTCTTCTCCTGGTTCTTCGTTATCAGAGATCTCACTATCGTTGTCAAATCTAGCAACGGTATGACTATAATAGTGTCTAAAAATGGGGAAAGTAATACCTCTTTGGTTTAGAGTTCTACTCATTTTTATTCCTTGGGTCAATATAATGTGAAGAAAGATACAAACTACTACACCGAACAATGCTTCTTTGGAATACGTTAAATGAATCCATATATAATCCATTGTTTTTGTAATCATCATAATACAAGAGTCAATTGCATCACGTAGCAAATATGGGACGTTTAAGACAGAGGACAGAAGTTTGAGGACATATAAGAAAATGTCCACAACAAAACATCCAATAGTTTCAAATCCACCAACAACGAGCAAGAAAAATGCGTCTGTAAACTCTTCTCCTTTCATGCAAGCTGTATCCCAGCTTTCTTTCAAAATTTCCACTGAAGTGTTGAGTACAGAAACGGTTCCAACACCGCCATTCCACAACAGATAGATGAAACTTTCGATGGCATTCACAACAAGGAAAATTGTATTTATAAAAACTAAAAACAACTGCCAAAGTAATACAACAAACATTCTCAAGCAGGTTTCAACTTCCGTGACAAACTCAATAATTCCGTAAATAAGCCACATGATAATTTCACTTGAAACGGAGAGGAAAGAACTAAATGATGTCCATAATGCAGCCACGATATTTATCACAGATGAAAAAGCCTGATGGTTAACTAACATCATGGAAAAAAAGAAATCTTTACTTCTTGAAACAAACACAGATGCTTTGTCGCACATAATACAAAAATTGTCCCACAGGTCATAAACATACCGCATGTTTTGATATTTGGGCGATCGGTAATCCAACTCAAGTTTGCATTTTTTTTTCTTTCCGTATCTCGTTTGAAAATTATGAAAACCGTTTGAAGACGGTTTTGTATTTTGTTGGGGTTTTTTTATGAATAAAAAGGAAATATTCAGTATCCGAATTTATGATATGATAATCAACAAAAGCGTGTTTCAAATACGAAGAATGTTATGAAGATAAAAATAAAATCAATTGAATAAGAAAAAAGTATCGAAGAGAACAAAATAATTCTGTTGTTGAACTGTCTGGCGTAGATAGACGGTGTAAATGAAGAAAATTATTCCTGAATATATAACCGGGTCAGTTACAGAGATAGTGGATAGTTACAAATTAGATAATAACATGTTTATTCTTGTAGAAGGCAATTATAAAGTATATGCCCTCCCTAGAGTAACTTTTAAAATTCTATTGTAAAAACAGAAATTCCTCATAATTTACATAACTGGGTTTAAAGTTATGAAACCGGATTTAAATGGTTTAAATAATAAAGTGTATGGGTGCATTACGAAAATTACTTTTAAATATGTATCTTATTCTATCCCTTTTTCTGATCACAGTATTTTAAGATTTGTAGCTGAAATAATAATTGACTATAATAGTAAATATGAACGATCTCAACCCAGCTATCAATATAATTTTGTGCCTGTTTTCCATGCTCATACGGATTAGATAGGTAGTCACAGTTCAAGTTTGGGATCTTTTCCTTTTGATGGACGGAATTTTCTAGTTAACTAACAATTTGAAACTTCGTATACTGGTAGAATGTGTCTCGGACATCTTTTTCTCTTGGCTTATTGAGAAAATTCTATAGTTTGTAAGATATTTGTCGTTGTTTTTCTTCAATTTCTGCAATTTCAACCAATCAATGACTTCTATTGAGGTGAAAACATTCTGTGCCGTATGAATATGTCCCTTGTTTAAGAAACAGATTGGGTTTATTTATATTTCTGAAGAAAAAAAAGATACCCTTCCACCCACCCCTAACCCTAAAACAGATTGAAATGCAATAGATCGATACTAGGGTCAAAATTATGGGTGACAATTTCATATGACACCGCTAGAAAAAACCGAAAAGATCCCTATTGTCCTTTGTATAGATATCTCTGATTATTGTAGGCGACATAAAAAAAAAAGAGAGAGAAAGAAAGTAAGCCGACTTCCGCGTCTGAAAGTTACCAGGAAGATAAGAGAGGTATGTTACCTCTGCAACAGTTACCAAGTAGAGAGAAGGAGACATATGTTAACTCTCTGACATCAAAGGAAGTAGGCATGCTACAAGTGCCAAGCCAAAGAGAAAGTGTGTAAATTCTGTTTAGTTGTTCTGTATTTATAACAATTCCATAGCTAAACTAGGTCACAGTAACATGAAGGATATTATGTGAGTTATCCAGGTCGAATTGAACTTGACACAAGATGGCCAGGAAGTTGATAGCGGAGTCTCCTGTGTAAATCTAGAGAACAAAGGAAATAAACTTACAGAAATATTCACTGAGGCTTCAATTCCTGGTTGAGAATCCAGAATCTAATCACTTCAGATGCTTCTTTAACTGTTTTTTTGTTTTTTTTGCTAGGTAGAGGTGTTGACCCTACAAAATCCCATTTTTACAAATGTGTGGTCCATATTAGTCTGATCTCTATCTTTTGACCAGTCCAGCATGTGAAACCAAGAGCTAGCATTCTGGTTGCATACCTCTCAGGGATATTGAGGCATACAAGTTATCACACCACAAGGACTGAGCTTTGAGGTGGACATTATAGAGTGTACTGAGTGCATTTTATCATGGTACCAGCACAAGACTGAAAAGTGCGCTCTATCCCGATATTATCTCCATTTTTTTTTGTCAACTACTTACAGTGTACTGGAGGCATTTCATCAGAGTACCAGCACAAGAGCGGTTGCCTTGTCCCCTACAAGACTAAATGGTCTTGAAAGTAAATGTAACTGTGATAGTGAATAAGAGAATGACAACAGAGAGAAAGAGAGAGAGAAGGTGAAAGAAAAGAAAATATGATGGAAGAAACAGAGTGACTGAAGTGAGAGGAAAGCAGAGGAGGGAATTACAGAAGGGACAGTGGTTTGGAGACTAATGAAAAAGGGACAGTAATAATAGAGAGTGATAGGAGAGTGACAGTAAACATAGCTACATATTTGGTGTTAGGAAAGAGACCAAGAGTCAGAGATGGGTGATAGTAAGATGTTAACAATGATGAAGGTTAATCAGAGGAATATGAAGTAATGGCTGACAGTTCAGAAAGGTGATGGCAATGGTCTCTTGTATTGGATACCAACAGATCTGATGCAATTGCTAATTACACAAGCATCATAATGGAGAAGTGAGGGAGGTAAAATGATAAAGATGGTGATAATTATGATTGAATATGGAAAGATCCAATGCTATCTCACATATCACAGATATATAGTGAATAGGAGAGGATGAATGATGGGGAGATAAGTAAATAATGGAGAGTGGGAAGAAAAAAATTAAAGGTATCATTGAAATAATGCCTTCCTGTCCCACTTAATTTACTATGCACATGACTAGCACAGTTTGATTTCTATCCTTTGACCATTCCAGCAGAGGATGTCCTATTGCTCTATTCTACAAGGCATTTCAAATACGTGTGTGCTGTTCATATTTGGAAGTGTGATATGGTAAAGTCTCTTAAATATCTTAGATTAATGGTTTGAGGAATGATCTCATATGACTAATTTACACTTGCCACCTGAAAATTTTTCAATACTTGCTGTTTGGCTACTGCTGGAGAAATGTACTAAGAAAAGGAATTCCAGAACATTTTGAGGATGAGGGAGTGTATGTAGAGGTTAATGTTGAGGTGAGGTTATAACACTAGATGATGAGGAAAGACAAGTGAGTGCAGGTGGCACATAAAAAGCACCTTCCAAACATGGTCAATGCCACTGCCACCCGACTGGCTTCCATGCCAGAGGCATGTAAAAAGCACCCACTACACTCTCGGAGTGGTTGGCATCCAGCTGTAGAAATCTTGACAGATCAGATTGGAGCCTAGCGCAGCCTACTGGCTTGCCAGTCCTCCAGTCAAACTATCTGACCCATAACATTAAACAATGGGGGTCCATCCAACGATGCTGACTGATTGAGTGGCAGTGTACAAGACTTGCAGCTCTGAAGAACAGGAAACATTTGTAGTACCAATAAGGACCAGGGAAATAGCATGGTGTGCTCAGAGTTCGATTGTTTAACGATGATTTCATGTTAGTTTAGTTGAGTGGAATTTCTTTCAATGAGATCTAGGATGTCTGCATGTAGCAATGGCACTGTCCCTGATGTAGTAGTACTCCATTGTAGGTTTCACCAGAACTTTGTAGAAGGTTAGAAGATTTGGGGTTTTTTTTTAGCTCTAAAGAAGGCCATTCATAATGGAGCTATGGGGATGTCATCTAGTGAGAGAGACCTCCAGTGGTGATGAAGCTTAGCATTTTTACAACATTAAGGGTTTTACAGGTTGTCCATGTTTTGTGGTAGTAGTGATGGAATATTTATATACCTTTTCCTTGTTTCAGTCATTAGACTACAGCCATATTGGGAAGCACCTTGAAGAGTTTAGTCAAACAAATTGACCCCAGTTCTTAGTTTTTTGAGGGTTTTTTTTAAAATCTGGTACTTATTCTATTGGTCTTTTCTGCCATACTGATAAGTTATGGGGATGTAAACAAACCAACACTGGTTGTAAAATAGTAGAGGGGATAAACACACACATATATACATATACAAGTTGGCCTGGGGCTATAATAATAGACACTTGCTCAGTGTGATGCACAATAGGATTGAGCCTGAAACATGGTTGCAAAGCAAGTTTCTGAATCACTAAGTCTCCAACTGTGCAAAAATAAAAACGGTCACCTTTATCTAATTAGTTTTTGTCAGCTAAAAATTTCTGAATTAATTTAGACCCAATTGCACAGGTGTGAGTATATGAATAATTTAAGGTAGCCATACAAACTATTGCATATAGTCACAAGAATAAAAGTGCACAAATGAGCTGTGAGAGTTGGATGAAAATAATTCAAAATACCTAGACAAGCTATAAACAGCTGCTAATACTGAATATTAGGTTAAAGAAAAAAAAATCATTGGTGATGATGCATTTAAGGAACATCCTATAATCATGAAATTTATATTTCTATATAATCTATTACCAGCAGGATGAATGTAGCAAGTGATCAATGCCAGACTGATGATTTGGTGACATTATCAAATATAATGAATTTATATTGTCAGACTTCAATTCTGATAATATAAGTTCAGTGAGATAATGAAAAAGTGATGCCACTTGCTTATATATCTACAGATGCAAGCACTTATAAACTGACCAACAACTCTTAAAGATAGAAGTACAAGTAGTGTTATGTTGTTAACATTTTCACTATGAAACAAAATTATATTATTTTTTTTTTTTTTTGTCTTTGGTTAAGTGTTACTTCCTATTTGCTTCTACCTATAAATCAAAGGAAATAACTACTATTCCCTCCAGATTTTTCTTTTGCAACCTGGACATCAATGTTTTTTGAAACTGACCAATTTTCCATTACATTTCAGAGAGATTCAACACTTGATTACTGAAGCAGAATTTTCTAAATGTTTCAAGAATTTCTAGAACATTCTGGCAACATAGATATGGGGATCTATGTTTACTTCTTCCTGTTCAAGTGGAGACAAGATGTCATTGATAGCTGCATTCATCACATGGCATCAAGAGGTTCTAATTTGCTATGTCTGTGGCAAATGTATCAAGACAAGAGTGAAAATGTACTCTCTGGTAACATCTACTAAAATGTGTGAGGCCTACAAGACATATTTTGGTATATCTGTCAGGGAACAAGACAAACCCTGGGTACCTTATTTCACATGCGAACTCTGCAAATGAACTCTAGAAGGTAAGATGGAAAGTTTTAGTTGTTTTGATAGTGAGATTTTTAAGTGTTAAAGTTATGGAATTTTTTTTTATTCAAATGTTATTTATTTTCTTAATCAGTATTATTGAAACATTATTTAACACATGTTTTTTAATAACACTCAGTGAAACCTTTGTATTTTTATACTCGTATTTATTTATTTTACTCTTTCGCAGAATGGTGCGGAGGGGAAAATAGAGCCATGACATTCACAATCCCATGAATTTGAAGGGAACCAACTGATCACTTAAACAATTGTTTCTTCTGCAAGGTGGAGCCTTCCAAATGTCGAGCTGGCAAGAATGCTACTATATATCCAAACCTTCTGTCATCCATCTCCCCAGTTCCACACAGCCCTGAGCACCCCATACCTACTCCTCCAAAGACAGAGTAGCACATAAGAGGATGAATTGATCCAGATTACAGAGGTGCAGCTGAGGAGAGAAACCCATACTACCCCAACTAAGAAGACCATCCAGGAGTCTCAAAACCCAGGCACTTCATAATGGGAACATGTATCCATCTCTTCCCTGGCTCACTCAGTGCAGCTCAAAGAGGAATACAGCAGCATCAAGATCTTGCTAGATGCCTTGAAATATGAAGAGAATGGTTGGGAGGTTATCAGAGCCTTCAAAATGGTGGCCTTCTTTATGGGTCTCCAAGGTGGCTTTGCCAAGTTTCCATGTTATCTTTGCCTCTGGAACAGCAGGAACACTGTGGCATACTACCATAGGCAGGCCTGGCCACAATGGGCCCAGTTTAGTGTGAGGAGAAACAAGGTCTTAATGGGAGCTACTGTTGGACCCACAAAAAGTTTTATTTTACCACTGCACATAAAATTGGGCCTTGTGAAACAACTTGTCACAGCTCTAGACAAGGAGTCTGCAGCCTTCAAGACTTCTTCCCTAAGCTCTCTGAGACAAAAGTCTCACTGGACTGCAAATAAAGATCACAGAGTGCAAGAAATTCCCTAAAGAAGCTAACTAGGATGGAGAAAGCAGCATGGACAACTTTGTCACAGTGGTTCAGGGCTTCCTGGGGAATCCCACAGCTGAAAACTATGAGGAGCTTGTTGAGAACTTAGTGAAGAACTATGGCAAAACAGGCTGCAGAATATCCCTCAAGGACTATATCCTTGATAAATTCAAGGAGAACACGGGAGATTACATTGATACCTGCACCTATTGTATGTAGTGGGTGCCTTTTTTGTCACTGGCACTGGCCATGATTACATTTTCACTTGGCTTGATGCGTCTTCTCAAGCACAGCAAATTGCCAAAAGTCTTAGTCACTTGTCATTGCTTCTGTGAGACCCAACATACACAACAGGCTTCCAAGCTTCTCAACTACACAGCCATGCTATCATTACTTTTCAAATTGAAACAAAGGCAAAGTATTTCAACAGAGATTTGGTAACAAGAGTTAAAAAGTGAGATATCAAAACATACAACCCAGACAATTTGATTAGAGTAAAAATAATTATAACACTGCTCTTTACTTGAGTATCCAGTGGATTCTATATTACACATACACACAGAGTGGCCCAAAAGTAGGTTTACAGTTATCAAGTAGGCACTTTAAATTTCTTTTAAAGCATTTTATTACATTTAAATTTTTATCTTACAAACTGAAAAGGGAGCTTGACAAAATTAACTAAATTAGCATAGAATAATGGTTTCATATTTTTTTATAATTAAGATCTAAACTGTTATATGAATGTGAAAGAGATAGTTGAGTAACTGTAAACCAGGCGTCGGCAACCTGTGGTCCATGAGACATTTCCCACGACCCAGTGGGGTTTTTGAACTGACAGTAAATTTAATGGAGCCGATCAGCAGCCGTCTTCTCCCCAGCCAGAACAGCATCCTACTTTCATGGTACTGACACAGAACAAACATTACTTTGGAGAAGAATTCCAATAGAGTTAGAAAGAGGAAATCATCCTTTTGACCAATATTGTAGTATAGTATCACTGTACGATAAGTTATTTTTTGCTTCTACTCCAATTGACTTGGTTATAAATATTTTTTGTTATTTTAGATGGCTGAAGGTACCCAACCTGCGAAGAAGAGGAAGCTGTTGGACAAGAACTGCTCCTCCAAAAAGGAATGGTAAGTGTTCTTTGTCAAGCGCAAGGGAAAAGCTTTGTGTCATCTGCTATGAGATCGTCACCATTATGAAGGGATGCAATGTGAAGCATCACTTCGTTTCAGTGCACCCCAAGCAAGCTGCGTTACCTGACAAGGCAGAGTTCAGGCGTCTGAATGCGTGGCTGGAGAACCAACATGCCTTCATGAAGAGGATCATCTCTTTGGTGGAAGCAGCTTCTGAAAGCATCACTCGGGTCAGCTACCATGTTGCACACCTTGTGGCTACCAACCTCAAGCGGTTTACCCATGGCAAATTCTTCAAGGTGTGCATGATGGCTGTGGTTAAGGACATGTGTCCTAACAAGTTGAGTGAGTTTGAGGCCATCAGCCAGGATCATGACCCGCCACGTAGAGGAGATGGCCACCCATGTCCAGGTTACCCTGAAGGACATGTGTCAGTCCACTCGCTTCTCCATTACCTTGGATGAGTCGACTGACATCAAGGACACGGTTCAGCTTGCCATGTTTTTCCACAGCAGCAGGGATGATTTCCCAGCTATTGTTCGGGAGACCATGTGCTTAGTTTCCTTGTTTGGGTCCACATACTCTTGTGAGCAGCTGTTCAGCCGAATGAAGCTGACGAAGAACAAGACGAGAGCACAGCTTAGACGCTCATCTTCAAGATGTTCTCCTCATCCATCAAGCCAGACATTGACTCTATCTCTTTCAAAGCATCAGCAACCTTCACATTGTTTCATACTGTGATTACTGCAAGTCTTAATAAAGGCTCAATTTACAGTTATCATCATTGATTTTGTTATTTTTGCAGGCTGGGAGAGGGGTGCAGCCCGCAGCCTGGTTTAGGTTGCCGACGCCTACTGTTAACCTACTTTTGGGCTACCCTGTATATATATATATATATAAATTCATACAATTTTTCTGCAACCATTTATGAAAACTGAAATCTTAGCTTATAGGTACAGGCATGGCTGTGATTAGTTTCCTTCCAGGTTCAGTCTTACTGCAAGGGTCTTCTAATATAGCCTCGGGCTAATTAGACTTGTGAGTAGATTTGGTAGACGGACACTAAAGGAAACTGTTAAGTAGCTTGCTTACCAACCACATGGTTCCGGGTTCAGTCCCACTGTGTGGCACCTTGGGCGTCTTCTACTATAGCCTCAGGCTGACCAAAGCCTCGAGTGGATTTGGTAGACGGAAACTGAAAGAAGCCTGTCATATACATGTATATGTTTGTCCTCCCAACATTGTTTGACAACCGATGCTGATGTGTTTATGTCCCCTTAACTGAGCAGTTCAGCAAAAGTGATTGATAGAATAAGTACTAGGCTTACAAAGAATAAGTCCTGGGTAAGATTTGCTCGACTAAAGGCAGTGCTCCAGTCAAAACGATTGAAACAAGTAAGAGTATTGTATTAAGCTGGTTTCTTGTGCTAATGTAGACTGGAATGCTATTTGGTTTTATTGTTGGAGACCAGCACCAAGCTAGTTAACTGTTGCAAGGTTTAATTCAGCTGTCCACTCTCATGCCTTTGCAATCAAATGAACCTTCCTCTTTTGACACCCATTAAATCAGACCAGTTTTTTAAAGCCTGCTCCACCGATCAAGTCATATTTGTCTAATTTTTCAGTCAAGAGCCACTTCATGCAATTGTATACTAACAATTCATCATTGTATGACATCCATGTTGGTATGAGCTGGAGTTTGACAGGAGCTAGCAAGCCAGGACTGTGCCACCTTTCCTAATGCTAAATTGTACTTTATTTATGTAGCTATCCAGATTGAAGTATATATACAACAGCAGAGAAGTATCAAGTTTTCAACGTGAAATTACAACAGAAGGAATTGAACTTGACAATACAAACTCATGAATTATTTGTCAAATGGGCAGTGATCTGCTCCAACTCTGCCACAATTATTTAGTTTAGGTAGACTGGGCTATTTAAAATTATCCCGGTCACTGTCATACAACAGTGCCCAAGAATTCCTAAGCTAAAAATGCCCTAAACACTGCAACCAACTAGAAAATGGCCATACTGTATATTAAAGGGAGTAGACAGAGATTCTTTTGAGTGTACCAATGCAAACAATGGGATCTCATATAGGATTTATATGTAACAGATAGTAAGTTGCCGATATGAAAAAACATTGTAGTGAAATATGCGCAACTTCAATATACATAAATGATTGGATAGATAAGTATCAAAGGGCCAATTGATGCAAGTGGAAGGAGTCTGCAGAACACAAAAACACGGTGAGGTCCAATCTCGAGTTTAGGACATTTACCCACCAAGAACAACTGATGATGATTTAAAACTTCTTAGTATATTAGAGAGGGGGTAATTGTCTTGATATGCCAATCTCAGCATTCTGGACCTCACAAAGAACCATGTCAAGTGGAATGATGGTAAATGAGAACAGACCCATCAAACTATTATATAAGGTTATATAAGTACATAGGTTGCAGCAATGGAGTTGACTGTTTACACAATAACAATGAGTGTATAAAAGACAAATTTTAAATGATTAAAAATTGCCACCATAGACACAAGTCATTGCAAATCTTTTTTATGCACATTAGAAATGATCAATCTCATGGTAAAATAAACAAATATTTCATTTCAAATTATCCCACAACCTGTAAATACCCATTGTTTTGAGGTTGAAAGCCCATTTATCAATAAAAAATACTGCACACAATTTTCATTGAATCAAAATTTATTTTAATGTTCACTTGGTACATAACTATTCCTTCTTCTTACGCCCAGCCTTTTTCACAACGGGACGTTGACTGCGAATAAGGGCACTGGCTTTTCTCATTGCAGCCTTAAAAGAAAAAAAAAAAATGTTACTTCCATTACGTTTAGAGCAGCAAGACATAATTATTTCATCAAGGCTGTTCATTGATAGAAATGCTATAACTACCAATGTAAGAAAGAACTTAGCTGGAATGCATGCATCCAAAATAATCTCAGAACTGCACTAGGTTACAATATGACACTTATTAAGTGATTAAATTAGTTTAAGACAGGAAAACAATTCTCCCTGTCCTTAGAAATTAAGCCCCGAGAACAAACAACTAATGAATCTTAGCTAACTAGAGGCAAATATACAAAAATACCCAATCTTTGCTTACTTCTTTCTCTTATTTGGCCCCATACTTATTGGTGAATGAATACATGCAAGTTAACTGGGAGAAAATTATTTAAAGGTGAAACACAATGAATGTACTTGGATGGAGAAGGCACACAGCTTGCTTAACTCTGAGATGGAGAAGTTGCCATGTCCATGGGTAAGATTCAGAAAAGGGGGGATCCTTACAAATGAATCAAATGGCCTTGAATGGGGTCCTTCAAATGTCATTAAGTCCTTTATACAAATATCACAAATTAGTGAAATACTTGCATTAATAGAAGTCAGAGTATGTGTGTGTGTGTATATATGTATAACTGCTGGAGGAGAGAGAGAATATCCGATCACAAGCAGAAATAGAGCCAGTAATCCCCACAAAAAGCAAGAGCCACATTTTATAATTGACACCAATTCTTCAGTTTAACATTCTCTTATCCATGATAGCATGGATTAGACACTCGTTTTAATTAAGTTAAAACCTACCATTTTTAGGTCTACTCGATATCTGTTCTTTTTGACCATTTTCCTGATAGATGTCAATGTTCTTCTGGGATCTTTTTTCAACTCTATCCTGGTATAAGCTTTTGAAGGACGATTCCTCTCTGAAATAAAATAGAAACATTAGTTAAAAAGAGCTAGAGTTTATTTCAATACCTGTTGCAGTGAGAATATGACACCCTGATGAGAACAGATTGGATCACTACATATCTGACGTAGTTCACAGTTCGGTCTTCAAAGTTCAGGTACAATTTACAGTATGAGTTAGTGTGTTGGAAATATTGATTGTTGGTTTGTTGCGGGTTTGTTACTGCTGCTGTTTCTGTTCTGTGTTGTTATAACACTGTTAGTGTATTCTTTATCTATTGTTGACAATATCAACCATACTATGATATTGGAGGTGTAAGGATATAACATCTGGCGATGAGGATTTTTTGAAGCTCATGTAGGTTACAGCAACAACAGTTAATTGGGTTACAGTCAAGGAAGTCTGAAAATTTGGTAAGTTCGTTTACATCAGATGGCATGGCAAACTCAATTTCTGAATTCAATTATAATCTGGAGGAGGGTATTATGTTTCCTGCATACTATAGAAAGTACTATTGTGTAAAAATTCAAATTCCTATTTCAAATTCTAGACCGGAACACCTTGAGATAAGGCCACAGCGAAAAAGATACTAAAAAATAATAAATAAAATTTATTTATTCCTTGGGGAGATGTGGTAAGAATATGACAGCCTCTGACGAGAATAGACTGGACAACTACATATAAATAAATAGTAGCAACCTGACAAAGTTGGCTGTTCATAGTTTAGTCTTCAAAGTCCAGGTACAGTTTGAGTTAGTGTGTTGGAAATACTGACTGTTGGTTCGTTGAGCATTTGTTACTGCCATTGTTACAACACTGTTACAGTGTATTCTTTATCATCGACAATATCAACCATACTATGGTACTGGAGGTGTAAGGATATAACAATACCAAAGCCTTTTACCATCTTGCAAGCATTCAGACCAGACCTTCAATTCCTTGTCACTCACAATCTTACCAGCCTGATGACTGCATATAAATTTACCGTGCTCTTCAACATGAAAACAGCCTTGGTATTTCTTTATTAATATATCTATAACTTTATTAAGGTAGCCTGTTACCTTCCTACTGATTATGAATAGCCCATTTTCACACTTGTATACATGTATAGTTAGACAGAACAAACACAATCAATCAAATACATGAGTATATATACACATATTATTTTTAATCAGCAGTTACAAAGTGACTCAAGGGCCAAGAGTTTCATCCACATTCAAAACTTTCAGCTTTTCAATGACAATAAAAATGTTAACCCTTTCGTTACTGTATTTATTTTGAGATGCTCTCTGTTTCTTTCAATTACTTTAAATATAACAAAGAATTTAGTAAAATTACTTGGTTATCATTAAGCTAGTGTTATGAACATAAATTGTGACTAAGGTTTGGTGGAAGGTTTTAATTCAAAACTTATGAAAACAAGGCATTTGTACTCAGAGCCAGAGCCGGTTTCAGCCGGGTTGGTAACGAAAGGGTTAAGCCACTTGCTCAGGCAACCAAACACATCTTGACTACAACACTCCATATTCCATCATTTTGCTTTGATATAATGCTAGTAAATGTAGGCTTTGTTTACAATACTTGATGGGATTTTTTTTCCTAGAGAAAAATTGAGGATATATATATTTTGCATCAGAAATTTGTCAGGTTAGACAATATAATAAAAGAAATTCCAGTCTAGAATGCTCATTATGAACCCAGTGGAGAGAGAGCTAGCCAACACTGAAATACTTGCAAATTGATTATAATTTTATTTGCTTTACATGTCTTTTCCTCAAATATTTCTAATGGACAGAGTGGACTGCTACACGAGTTCTAATTCATGTTCAATAAATATTATAAAAGTTTTAGATATATTGATGTATTATGCTGGTATTGACCTATTAGAATCTAATTAACATTCAAGCTACAAGATTTATTTTTACATATAGACATAGTATGGCCGAGTTTGCTCCCCAACTATCTTGCACAGTATCTTTGGCAATGTCTTCTATTGCTTGGGTTGACCAAAGCCTTGAGAGTAAATTTGGTAGATGGAAACTGAAAGAAAGCCATTGTATATGTTTGTGTTTCCTTGTCCTGACATAGTAAATGCAATTGATTTCCAATATTCTGCAAAAACATGTCCAGTCATATGTTGCTTGGAAACAATAGGAGGATCTGACCATAAAAAAAATCTGCCTCAATAAACTCCATCCAATCCATGCAAATATGGAAAGGTGGGATGTTAAAACAACGATGATGAGCACGTTAATATGTGTGGTCTTAGGCAAGTTGCTATTAAAAGTTAAGGTTTTTAAGAATATACATTCCAACCTATTCTGTGAAAATTTTCAAATTTGGTATATTGATATTTTTCATGCTACACTGAATCTGATGTTATTCACTTGTTCCAGAAATTTTTAGAAAAATGTTACAGAGATTTTAAGTTTGATAATTTTTACCAAATCAGAAAACAAGATTTGGAAACTGGCCTTTGTGCATGCTGACAACAAAAGCTTCAATGATGGAAATTTTAAATTTTCATGAATATAAGTCATATGTAATGTTGGAACAAACATGTAAAATACCAGAATGTTACATTACAAAAAAACAAACTGTTGGAAAAAGCAGCCAAATCTCCTCCTTAAGAACACCCAAATGTCATAAAATGAGGAAAGACACTAGATAACTCTAAAACTGTGGGGTGTACAGCATTTGAATGCACCTTTTGACTATAGGTCTGCCTGATCAACACCATCCTACTTGATTTTCTATATCTCCATCATGAAAGGGTAAGCACACTACACAACAGCTTGGCTTGTTACTATTGAAACAGACATCAATATGCTTGTGGCTTTTGACTGGCTAAAATTACCTCAAATTTGAAATCAAATGGAACAAAATTGAAGGAATTGAAAAGAGAAAGCAAAACAAAAAAAAAATCCTTTTTCACTACTATTCTAAACTAACAAATTTTGCATTGTTTACAAAACATTCAACTTCATTCTATATGTAAATAATTTTGAAGACATTTTGTAATTTTAAAAATAAATACACTACCATAGTGTCAAGTGATATGTTGCAGAGCAAACTATAAAGCAGCTGTTCCTTTTTATCTGTTTTAGCAAGGTAATATTAGTTCAAAACCAGTGTGGAAGAGATTAACCGTTTAGTGTTCAAACCGGCCATATCCGGCCAGAATTAATTCCCCTTTATTTGTTCAAACCGGCCAAATCCGGCCGTAAATGACCACTCTACGAAATCGCTAAAAAAATAAACAAATCACGTTATTAAATTCTCGTAGCTTTGAGATAATGCGAGATGAAGCCTTTCCCGCCTTTATTCAAGTATAAATACTGTGAAATTGTTTCGACCACATGGTTATTTCCACGTGTGAAGAGAACTGTATACGTTTGTTGTGAAAAAAATGGCGTCAGCAAGTAGCGATTCCGATTTTGAAGGCTTTACCATTGATGATGTTGAAGATATCAACGAAAACAAAAGTCTTTTGACTTGGAATGAGTCTGATATTGATATCAGCGATTATTCGTCGGACGAAGAAAATTTCGATGACGAAAGTGAAGAAAATGAAAGTGATGAAAACGATAGTGTAAACATGGTCGAAAATTACGACACCAGTAACAATTTCTGATTTTACAGAAAACACTGGTCCACAACATGATTTACCTCCTGATGCTCAACCACTGGATTATCTATTTTTATTTTTGCCTCAAAGTTCTTTTGAAAATGTTGCGGAGCAAACGAACAAATATGCCCAACATTTAATTTCTGTTCGTGGAAGGAGCGATCCGCTATGGCTGCCAACAAATACTGCGGAAATAAGAGCATTTTTTACGATCGACATTATGTTTGGAGTCAGACAGCTTCCTCAACTGTGGAACTATTGGAGTCCCGATGTAAGGTATGGCGATCCATATATTTCGAGCATCATGTCGAAGACGAGGTATTCGAAAATATCTCAGTATTTGCATTTGACTGATTCTTCCAATGCCCCCAACAAAAACGACCCAAACTACGATCCCCTGTACAAAGTACGTCCGGTAATTGATTTACTCGTACATAATTATAAAACTATTTATTTACCTGGAAAAAATCTCAGTGTAGATGAAGCGATGATAGGATTTAAGGGCAGAGTACATTTTCGGCAGTACATGCCTGCCAAACCTACTAAATGGGGGATCAAGGTATGGGAAGTTTGTGAATCGGAGACAGGATACTGTGTAAACTTCGATGTTTACACAGGTAAGAAATATAATGCGAAAAGACCACATGGATTGGGACATGATGTTGTATGGTCTCTTACACAACCTTTTCACCATCAGCACCGACACCTCTATTTCGATCGTTTTTTTTCTTCAGTGGCTTTGGCAGAAAATCTTGCACGTGTAAGCACTTACATGTGCAGCACTGTTATGGGAAATCGTAAAGGTTTACCCCATGAAATAAAAGCAAAATTAAAAAAAAGAGGGGACATTTTGCAAATGCAAAAACAAAATTTGTTAGTTACTGCATTTAAAGACAAAAGGCAGATTTTATTTCTGTCTGCTAATGAACAAACTGGTGTTGGGGCTGAGGGGAAACCCCTCGTGAATATTTGCTACAACAAATATATGGGTGGCGTAGACAAATCCGACCAATATCGGGCATATTACCCAGTTGGTCGACCTGGGAAGAAATGGTGGAGGTACATTTTGTGGTTTTTAGTTAATTTAACTATAGTAAATGCCCACATTGTTTACGTAAAAAGCCACAAAGTACCTCCGCCACCGAAAGACTACGACCACTTGAAATTTCGGGTTGACATTGCATCTCAGTTACGTGAGGGCTTTTCTTCTAGAAAGCACAGAGCTGGGAGAAAAGCAAAATTAACTGAGGTGGATGTCAACAGAGAAAATGTTGACTTCCATCAAATGGAAAAAATAGATGGAAGAAAAAAAGTGTGCAGACTGTGTTCGCAGCAAAAAAGAAAAACTGCGAAAGGGTACCAGATCGAAACATCCTACATGTGTTCGTTTTGCCAAGTGCCCTTGTGTAAAGGGTGCTTTGGACAATTTCATGACAGAAATATGCCATAAATGTATAATTTTACATATTCCTTTTAATTTTATAATATAACTAGCAGTATCGCCCGGCGTTGCTCAGGTTTGTAAGGGAAATAACTATAAAGTATTTTTAGAGAGTTATAGCCAAAAAATAGCAAAAAAATGGAAAAAAATGATGGTAAATTTTTTTTTGAGATTTAAAAAAGGTGGAGTTGCGTCCCCTAGACAGTTTGTGGTTCGTGTTTCTGATTCTCGACCCCATGTCGAATTTATCGATTTTTTCAGAACTGGGGGAAATTTTCAAAATTTTCGCTGCGTTAGTTTTGAATTATGACATTGGGCTATGTGTGTGTCAAGTTTCATCAGAATCGGTTGAAAGCCGTGGTCAGGGTGAGGGTACAAGCAAACAGACACACAGAAACACGCACAGACAAACTGCCGTTTATATATAGAGAGATATGTGAAAGTGAGAACTACATATTAATTTTCAGTATGTTACACACCTGTATTCACCTTTGTCTCACCTGTTAATGAGATTTTTTTATTAGATGCATTCTGTTACGTGAATGAATTCATTAAATTGTATAAGAGTGCATAGCCAATGGTATATTGACTAGTAAAAGAGTTTTTGTACTTTCTTTTCAATGATGACGTTTGAATGAAATATAGAAAAAGAGTAAAATCTTGTACCGATTACACCTGTATTTTAATTCATTCAAATTAATGTACCTCATCTTGAAAAATGTAAAATTGTTGGCCGTTGACATCTGGGATAATTTTAGCAGCAAATCAAACAGGTAAGATGTATTAAGAACATGAATTTTAGTGTTTATTCATAATGTTATTGTTTTTACACCTGTTAATTAAATTTACCTGCCCATAAAAGTCAAATGTAGTGAGAAAGATCAGCTAAAATTACGCAATTATAAACCACTGGCATTTAAGCACCCATTTACAAAGTTTCAAATCTGTATGTAGAAAATTAACAAAGTTACAAGTAAATATTGTGGACACCCCACTTGAACCTGAATAAATCCAAATTAATCTGAACAGATAAGCATTACATTTGACAAGTTAATCTGAACACTAAAGGGTTAAAACCACTTTTGCAAGCTGATAATGATGCAACTCAGAAAGAAAGTTAAAATGAAACTTGCTGACCAACACAAGAAATTCCACATGTGTACACTTCTATATAAAACTATTTTACAGCTGCCTTATGAGTGGATACGGTAGATGAAAACTGAAAGAATCCTGTTTACAAGAGTGTCTATTACAAGTCAAAGTTGAAATCAATGACAGGAAAAATTCTTCTCTGAAGCATACAATGCAAAAAACAAAAACAATACTTACTTCTAGACCGTCGTGTAACGTATACAACTCCTTTGCCATCTTTGCATGGCTCAACCCCAATGGTTTTTTTGTGGACAAGGCCACTGTAACGGAAACAATGACGTCCTTTCAAGTTGTTTGGCTCCTGTTAAGAAAAATTAGTTGAAAATTAACGGTGTACAAAATGTAATTAATTGTTATATACCTTATTCTCAATTAATAGCTGATATGAGCAACTAGTCATTGGAAAATGTTCTTTATGTAATTTCAAACCAGAATGTAGAATTCAGATTACCATAATAGTGAATAGTGCAATTTACTAAATGACTAGGATTTGGGGCAACTCACAGAACAATTGCAAAACATCATATGCTGACATTTTATCACCCGACTTAACAGGGAAACCCCTAATTATTGTGTATGTTGTGGGATTTTTCTTTGACACCAATTACTCTACATATTGTTAACCAGTTTACAGTATGGACAGAATGCATTTTATCATGCTCACAACACAAGTTGTTTGCTCTAAATGGAAACTGACAGTTGTTTAAGATGATATCAATACTGTCTCAAACATTGCATATTATAAGCTTAGGGTTGCCATTAATACTTCTCACCTTTCAGGAGTTTATTTACGACGGAAGTTTTAGATTGTTGCATTCCTTCCTTTATGCAGAAAAAAAAAAAAAATCCTGCAGTATCAGTCAACATAAAGAGTCCAGGATTTATATATGTTGTTACTTACTTTGCTAAGCCAGAGACCATTTCGTTTGACAAGGAAAGAATTATTATTCCTGACAATCATCCATAGTAAGTCAGCCGACATATTGGATTCTGAACAAAAGATGAAAATTGAGATTTGCTGTTATATAGTATATCAATGAACATTTACATAAACCAAGTCAAACACAATACTGAAAGCTATCTTAAAGTGGTTTAAGATTGGAAATCATAATACTAAAATACTAGCAAAAAACACAACACACAAGTTTATAAAAAAATCTCCATTTCATTATCATCATCATCGTTTAACGTCCGTTTTCCATGCTGGCATGGGTTGGACGGTTTGACTGAGGTCTGGAGAACCAGCAGCTGCAACAGGCTCCAATCTTTTCTGGCAATGTTTCAACAGCTGAATGCCCTTCCTAACGCCAACCACTCAGAGTGTAGTGCGTGCTTTTTACATGCCATTGGCACGGGGGCCAGCCAGGGGGTATCGATCACATTCAAATGGTGCTTTTTACGTGCTACCGGCACTGGAGCCAGTCTGGCCACAGCTACGATGTTGGTTTTACTTGACTCAGCAGGTCTCAAGCATATTATATCACCCAACACATCAGGGCGTTCTTAACAGAGCTGGACATGCATCACTGCACTCACACTTTAGTTGCCAGGTTTTCTCAAACAGCCTGTCTCCACCCATCCTTATATGTAACACAAGACCATACCAGTGCAGTCGTCTCTCTTGTACACGACATTTGATGCTTCTTATGCCCGACTTTTCTCTCAGGGCATTTACTGTCATGTATGCACACTGACATTACACAACTAGCAGATCATACTAGCTTCATTTTTTTCAAGCCTACACAGGCCCTCAGTATTCACGGCCCATGTTTTATTGCCGTGTAGCATGGCAGTTCACCAGCAGGGGTAGTAGCTCCCTGAACATTGCCCAGGCTATTCTTACTCTAGTTGCTACACTCTCAGAGCAACCACCCATCACTACAGATTTGGTCGCCTAGGTAGTGGAAGCTATTAACTACTAGTTTCTCCCCCTAGCTTGTGATGGAATCTGTTTTCTGTACATCTTCAGTGTTTATTGCCTCTGTGCATCTGCCACACACAAAAGCTATTTTCATGGTTAACCTTCCTTTGATATTGCTGCACCTTTTATGTGTCCATAACTTACACCAGATACATCGTATGAGTTTCTACTCACACCTTTTCTAGAGATCGAGCAGGACCATCTACATGAAGGGGATAGTGATTTGACAGCCTTCCTACTTACTAAGACTTTGGTTTTGGCTAGGTTAACCCTAAGGTCCTTCGATTCTAGACCTTGCTTCCAAACCCTAGAGGAGCTCCCATGGGCAGCCTGCCTTGAATTCCTCCGTTATTGCCTGGAGGACTATAATGAATAAGAGGGGGCTGAAAACTGATCCTTGGTGAACCCCTACTTCTTGGAATTCTCTATACTCATTGCAAACCCTCACCTTACTGATAGCATCCCTGTACAGCTCTTACCAGTCACTCATCTATCCTCGGTTTCTGCATTGACCATTAGATAAGGGATTGCGGTACCCTGTCAAAGGCTTTCTCCAAGTCAACAAAAGCCAAGTACAAAGGTTTATCTTTGGCTAGGTATTTCTCCTGCAGTTGCCATACCAGAAATATAGCATCAGTGGCACAAAACCAAACTGCATCGCATCTAGGCTTTCTCCCTAATTAGTTGGGCTATGACCCTCTCTGTAACTTTCATCATCTGATCCAATAATTTCATACCCCTGTAGTTATTTCTATCTAAAGCATAACCTTTTCCCTAGTAGCAGTTGACCATGGTGCTGCTACACAAGTCATTGGGTACGACTCCATGAACTACCTGACTTACAATGCGGGTGACAGGACCATAACACACGATATTTTAAGCATCCCACAAACTGAAATGCATTTTCACAGAAATATAGTAATAAACTAATTAAAGACTGTTACAGAACTAAGACTGAAATAATAGAAATTTGCTTTTCTATAATAAATTACCTGATATCTTACAGTAATCACCCTTTTTTATATTTATGTTGAAAATATGCTAATTAGTTTTGAAATTAAGTTCTATAATAACTGTCATTATTATGGTGTTTTAAACAAGTTAACACAAACTTTTGAGGGTTAATTTAGATTTTACTTCAAATAGGTCTCAAAAATAACTCCATTTTCAAACACTGGAAGAAATTTGATATTGCACCTTGGTATCTACTAAGAACAAAAAGAAAACTGTTATTGCTACTCTCAAAGGAACCAATGTATCAATTAATCCAAACATATGCTTTAATCTTGTACCTTTCTTAGGTTTCTGTGGGTATTTTTAAGATGGGCTCAAACTATCATATAAATCTAATAGGTAATATCCAACATGTTAGTGTCCCTAAACTGAAAAAACATCACTGGTTTGTACATTAAACTTTGCAACACATTACTGCAAACTGATAGTTGATATTTTTTTAATAAAACCAAGCTATTTATTGACATGCCTAAGCGTACTACCAAACACTGAAGATGAGAAAAATCTCTTCAGATTTTGGCCTCATATAGAGATTCTATAGAATTTACCAGATCCTCAACAGGTGTTAAAATCAGATGTAAAAGCCCCACTTCCATTTTACGATCCCTATCACAACCCTAGGGAATAATATGAATTGGGGATACTAAATGTTAGAAATATGTCAGCAGAGCTGACTTAGTAACTTGGACTAGGAGCTCAGAAAAACTAAAGCATTAGGAATTCCAATGACGATAGTACTACATAATGGACCAGAATTCATTCAATTAAAGAACAAATTAGACTTCGATCTAAAATGTAATGACGCAGAAAGAGTTCCAAATTTGCATTAGTAGGCTACAGTCAATCAAATAGAAGACATCAGTGTATGAGGCATGCAAGTTGAACGGTTTTGCAGAATCGCAAAAGGGAATTTAAGCCGCAATGTGTCACAAAACTTATCTTTATATTTGCGACGGTTCTGGCGCTTCCATTCGGAGTCGAAACCATATTTAATATGGTTTTTGATTTAGGTGCAAGATCAGCAGTGGAGCTGGCCGATATCATCGACCCAAGTATTAAACTAGTACGTTATTTCGTTTACTTCGGCAGGATTTGAACTTGTGTATATTATCATTATTTAAACATATAGTCAACAACTGCACATTACTTACAAGGTGTATGGGCATTCTTTCTATTTAACTCGACAAAATCAAAACATTTCACTTCGGGTATTTCCGTGGGTTGTGGAGTAAAGATATAATGAAATTATGCCAGCAATGTCTCGTTTTAAACTTGAAGAAAAAAAAACCCTTGCATATTTGTTCTTACCTGTTTCATGTGTGTATGTGGCGATCTTTCGTCTCTAGTAGACCTTTCCGTCGATTACACAACATACTGTCTGTCTCCCACACCCCATCAAACACACACACACACACATGTATATCAATGCTCCCATGCACGGTAACTTCAAAAGAACTTCCCTTGTCATACAATCGCTTAAAATTTTTTTTACGGAAATCGACGGAAAGGTCTACTAGAGACGAAAGATTGACGTGTATGTAAAATCCGCGAATTTTTAAGCAGAAAACAGAATCGAACTGTAATTTGCTTCCACGGAAATACCCGAAGTGAAATGTTTTGATTTTGTCGAGTTATATCGAAGGAATGCCGGTGTATGATTTAACTATGCTAATGTGACTGTTTTGCATGCTTGCACGTGCTCAGAACAATTTAACCCGTGATTGTAAGATGTTTAATTTTCATTCTATAATTAACAAAAACAGTACGAATGAAACAACCACAAAAGCATTATTCTACACTTGCTCTGCTTCATGAACAGTAGTACTTAAAACTGAAATATCTCTCCTGTTTAAGAACTATTTGTAATTTGAATCGGGATGACCAGCAATTCGAATAAGGGATCACACTTACGCACTTATACTTCCATTTGTGACCTTATATGCCGTATTTGAAGGTATAAAAGACACAACCCGATTTCAGTAACGCGTATTCAGAAAAATGTTTTTAGTACATTAAAGTGAGACTCAATTTCGTATAAAGGACCCGGAGTGACGTCCAGAGACATTTCTTTGGAGGGGTAAAAGTGCATCTTATGTCATCAAATATAGTAATTAACGTAAAAATTATGATATAGAAATTGTGAACCATTCATAATCAGAAACAAAAAAGAATTTGTTAATGCCTATAATGATGTATTTGAACTTCAATACTTATTATTTAATAAAACTCGAAGTTGGGGGAAAATCTTTAGATGTGACAGTTTTAATTTTATCCAAGTATTAGCTGTTTGGCAGAACCGCCATGATGAAGTTAAGCCCATGTGGCACAGATATAGAGAGAGACACACATATATATATTAATATATAGCATAAAATTCCAAAGATAAATGGTAAAGTAGACATTAACAAACAAAAAACGATAATTTATATACATAGTTAAATTACATTAATTAATATTAACATTGAAGGAGTGGATATTAAATACGAGCACTTACGTTTAGCAAACGTTCCAATGAAAGACTTGTATGAAAAGGAACCAGAAGCGCCGTGCACACAAAACCGGATGTGAAATAAATGATAACTAAAATTGAGAAAATATACTTTAGTATGCATTTTATAACATTTATAAAAACTTAATTTATATTTTAGGACTTTTTTTTCAGTCAATATTCATTTGAAATATAATACGAAATATTGTGAGTTTTCTGCGACTTTACACTTACCGGAAGTTATAGTGTTCATTCAAGTGAATTGGAAGCATGTCTTTTCCGTATTTTTCCACGTATTTCGCCAAAAAAATTTTTGAAAAAAGTGAAAAATGAAGAAATTGGAGGGTAGGGGGAAATTGAAATTTTGAACTACCAATTTTTTTTATACATTCGGAATCTCCATAGCCAAAAACGTGGGTTTCTGTAGAAAAATAAACAGATGGGTGTGATGGTTCACCAATTATTCTATATGTAGCAGAATTACACAAGACGGGATTAAATGTGGACATATATTCTTCAAACTGATGTTCTCATTCTTGCGCTTTCTGTGTTTCCTTATCTAAGTCCCCAAACAGCCATGATTATGGGCACTGGAGAAAGGATTAAACTTGAACCAATTTTTGCCAAACTAGGGCCTGAGAAAGCAGCAGCTCTCTTTGGAATGCATGCCATAACAGGCTGTGACACCACTGGTCATATTCTTGGTAAAGGGAAAGAGACTTGCTTCAATACATTTATGAATGCAGAAGATGATGTAATCAAAGCACTTTCAAATTTAGGCATTGGTGATACACTAACAGAGTATGTTGATAGGGGCTGTGAGAAATGTTCGTGATCTATTTACTATCAAACTAGCTCAGTGTTCTAAAGCGAAAGAACTACGATGGCATTTGTTTAGACATCTGAAAGCTAACAAGGGAACTGAGAGGTTATCCCCAACCAAAGGTGCTGTTCATCAACACGTTCTTAGAACACATCATCAGTGCCACATTTGGAAATAAACAGTTACCAAACCCTGTAATTTTTGATCCTTTGACTCTTGGTTGGAAGAAAGGCACATATGGATTTGAGGCAGTTCTCTTTGTGGATACTCCTGCCCTGGACAATCTCTTTAGATTAATCAAGCAACTGTAGGGCATGGTGTAGCTGTAAAAAGAAATAATCTGGTTTCTACAGAATTGTACCATTCTGAAGCAGATAGGAATCACTGTGATAATACAGATTCACCAATGATTTTTGATGATGCTGATGTTACATAGACAGACTGATAGGATGTTAAATCAAATTTATGGAATGGGATACAACCATGGGATTTCATAAAATGACACTGATTAGTATGATACGATTAGATATTTTCAGAGTGAATTAATGACTAGAAATCCTGACTGTCATGTTAGAATGATTATGCATATTCTTTTTGTTTTTTGGTATCAGTTTGCATATCCTGTAAAGAAAATTTGAAAAACATCCAGGTCCTTCATAGGGACAAATCACAGTTCATTAGTAAAAGTTTCAAATAGTTTATTTCACTATATATATATCCTAGAGGTAAAGATCCAAACTAGATTAGAGATCATATTCATTATGAAATGTACTCTATTTTGTAAATGGTAGCTGTTTTATATTTGAAAGTGTTAAATTTGAATTCCTTGATGCTAAAAACACTATTTGAGATCTTATATTACCCTTTGTGAATATATTAAAGTTATTAAATAATTGACTTTTTTTTGGCAACTATTTTATTATCGTTGCCGTATAAGCGAAATGGCAGATTAAAAAATGAAAACATCACTTTTTGTGATCCGTGGAGGATATCGTGGCCAAAAGTTCATGTTGGAAAAAATCGATACAAAATTTTCACAGAAGTCAAATTTTTGTCATAGCAGACCACACTATTCCCAGCAATGGGACTGTGTAAAAGTTTGGCGAAGAGTTACATCCCTTCCGTCATTTACTGTTATATGCACACACGTATTCAATTCACACGTGTGTGTGAGTGATGTCCTTACAGAATAGAGTCGGAAATTATCTGTGTTAAAAACCGTAATTTCTTTGCCTGTGTGTTGTTTTACGGCTATGCATAAAGAAATTCTGATCGTGAGGAAAAAAAATCTCGAAAAAGTAAAAGCTAAAAAATTACAGAAAGTGTGGACCCCTTTTTTTAACTTTATTTTTAGCAAAATCGTAATTTGAGTTGTTTAAAACATACACAACTGAGCGACACACCTGACCAGTAGGTTACATGCCTTCACTGGGCTAAGTGATACATCTACCTAAATACCTTACACGAATTGAACTGAGAAATAGATAATTAATTTTAAAAATGGCAATGGATAGTATGAACTCAATTTGAAACTAATGAACACATAAAACAGCATATATATATATATATATATATATATATATATATATATCAAAAGAAGAATTTGTACGATACTGAAAGGGACTCCACTTTCTTTTTCTTTCTTTTTTTTTTATTGCCCACAAGGGGCTAAACATAGAGAGGACAGACAAAAGGATTAAGTCGATTACATCGATCCCAGTGCGTAACTGGTACTTAATTTATCGACCCCGAAAGGATGAAAAGCAAAGTCGACCTCGGCGGAATTTGAACTCAGAACGTAACGGCAGACAAAATACTGCTAAGCATTTCGCCCGGCGTGCTAACGTCTCTGCTAGCTCGCCGCTGAAAGGGACTCCACTTTCTGCTTAGAACAAATTAACAACTAGTCTTAAATGTCAAATTATCCTCTATAAAAGGATTCTGAAAGATAGGAAATGATTAGCAATTAGTTCAGCAAATACAAGCTAATAGATAAAGTAATTCAGAAAAAGTAGTGGCTTTTTAGAAAATACTAATTTGACTCTACTATTATCAAAATAATAGAAATGTTGACATTTCAAGTGAAACAGCGTTCAGTTTACATGTTTGTGAACATATGGTTAATTACCACTCTATATTACTCTTCATATATAAAGCAGTTAGTTAGCAGAAGCATTAGCATGCTGAGCAAAATTCTTCATGGCATTTCATCTGTCTTTATGTTCTGAATTCAAATTCTTCCAAGGTTGACTTTACCTTTTATGTCTTCAGGGTCGATGAAATAGGTACCAGCTGTAAACTGGGGTCGATGTGATCGACTTAGTAAGCTAGCAGAAGCATAAGCATGCCAGGCAAAATGCTTAGTGGCATTTCATCCATCTTTGTTCTGAATTCAAATTCCACTGAGGTTGACTTTGCCTTTTATCCTTTTAGAGTCAATAAAATAAGTACCAGTTGCATACTGGGTGAATCTAATCGACTGGGCCCCCTCCCCAAAAATGTCAGGCCTTGTGCCTAGAGCAGAAAAGAATAAAGTACCAGTTGAGCACTGGGGTTGATGTAATCAACCTACCCCCAAATCGTGCAATTGCTAGCCTTGTGCCAAAATTTGAAACCAATGTTACTGTTTTTATACAGTCATCATCATCATTGTTTAACGTCCGCTTTCCATGCTGGCATGGGTTGTTTCTCCCCTAAACATGATTCCATGAGGAAAATTATAAATGAAAAACTAGTTTCTTTGGTAAGATACTATCAAATTTGTATGAAAAGATTTATCTAAGAATACACCATATACAGAAGGCTGATGTTTCAAAATAATATAATATTCATTCCCTTTTTTTTTACCCATTATAAGTGAACATCAGAAAAAGACCTTGCCAAAGAAAGGCCCTACCAAATACATCATCATCATCATTTAAAATCTGTTTACTACGCTGGCATGGGCTGGATGGCTTAATAGGATCCGTTGAGTTGCAGAGCTATATGAAACTCCAGTATCAGTTTTAGTATATTTATATGACTAGATGCCAGCAAGCCAACTGAGATTGTAGCTGTAGCCAATGCCAGTGTCACATAACTGGCCCATATAAAAGCACCCTTCAATCATCAGGCAATATGCCGTGCTTGTGAACAAAGTAAAATCGTTATTGAACCAGTTGAACAAAGTGAAATCGTTGCTGTGGTTGATGTCAATGCCACCTGACTGCCATCTGTTCCAGTGGCATGTAAAAAGCACTGTTCAAGTGTAGCCAATGCCAGTGCCACCTGACTGGCACGTAAAAAGCACCATTTGAGCGTGACCATTGCCAGTGTTACCTGACTGGCATGTAAAAAGCACCATTCGAGCATGGTCAATACCAGTGTCACCTAACTGGCTCTTGTGCCAGTGGCACATAAAAAGCATCCACTATACTCTTAGAGTGGTTGGTGTTAGGAAGGGCATTCAACTGTAGAAACCTTGCCAGATCAGATTGGAACCTGGTGCAGCCTCCCAGCTTGCCAGTCCTCAGTCAAACCATCCAACCCATGCCAGCATGGAAAGTGGATGTTAAACAATGATAATGATGACACCCTTCCTAAGGAAAAACACTTTACAGTGTTCACTGGGTGTATTTTTTATGCCACTAACAGCAAAAACAGGAAAAGAACAAAAATAGGTAAACAAATTTAATCACTCCAAGCACTGATCAATGTAGAAGGACCTTTTTAATATATCAAAATATGACTGGCTTTCAAATTAGAATCTTGTAATATAGAATGGGAAAAAGGAAATCTCTCGAAAGATGTTGATTTGATTTTATATATTTTGACAAAGTTTAATGAGCTGATATCAATACATTTTGCGTTGTGCATTTAAATCCATTTAGAAAACTTGATATATCTATCTCAGTTTCAACATTTTGTGAAGTATATCAAAATTCTGGTCAAACATTGTGAAAAAATTCGTTTTTAATTATTTGAATCTTTGTGACTATATTTGTCCCTTAATAAGAAATGGACATTTATAGCATCAGTAACAACAAATGCCATTATGGATAATGGACAGTGAAACCTTGGTGATAAAGTTGATGATAAGGATGATGATGATGATAACAATAACAATGATGATGATAATGACAATGCCTCATCTCTAAATAGAGATCCTTGTTACATCTCTTTCTCCCACTTTTTCCCAGCATGTCACTCATACACTATTACAATAACTCATACACCATTATAATGCTATTATAACAACTTATAACTACTTGTCCATGCTTGCAGTAGATTATCTCTTAAGCTGTCGAGCTGTCCTGTATTACAAAGCTGTACTACACCTTCACTGTAAATCATACAAATACTTTCTTATACTATGTGGAAGTTCAGAGATGTTATCATTCAGGTTTCTCATCATTTTATTAGTTACAGTTCTTTTCTCTACCATTATTGATTTCAATCTGAATACACATCATTGTTTAACATCCGTTTTCCATGCTAGCATAGGTTGGACTGTTTGACCGGGGTCTGGGAAGCCAGGAGGCTGCACCAGGCTCCAGTCTGATCTGGCAGTGTTTCTACAGCTGTATGCCTTTCCTAACGCCAACCTCTCCATGAGTGTAGTGGGTGCTCTTTATGTGCCACCAGCATAGGTGCCAGGGGAGGCTGGCAACAGCCATGATCAGTTGGTGCCTTTTACGTGCCACCAGTATGGAAGCCAGTCAAGGTGGCGCTGGCATCAGCCACGTTCGGATGGTGATGGAAAATTATTTTAGTGACATTCTTTGTCAGGGACAATTTATATTCAAAACTGTTTGTCTAGTTATAGTTTATTACTGTTGTTGTCATTGTTGTTGGTAATAATGCTTAACACATTATCTACAATCAGTGGCCTAAGTTGATGATCATGATGATGATGCTTCTTCTCTAAATTAATTTCCTTGTTACATCTATTTTCTCCCACTTTTTCTCAGCATGTCACTCATACACAATTACAATAGCAGATGTGTGGCTGTGTTGTAAGATGCTTGCTTCCCAACCACATGATTCCAGGTTCAGTCCCAGTGTTGCACCTTAGACTAGTGTCTTCTACTATAACCTCACTGGCCAAAGCCTTGGGAAAAATTTACAACCTTCTACATCAATAATTCACTATTGTTCCTGAAAGATGTTTTTTTATATCTTCTATGGACTGCTCAAAGCTTACTAACTTCCTACAGCTGGATCCTTGGATCTTACCTCTACATATATATATATGTGTGTGTGTGTATATATATATATATATGTGTGTGTGTGTGTATATATATAAATAAAATTTAAATAATCAGAAAATGGAGAAAACTTTTGGTCAACAAACAAACAAATTAAACCATATCAGTTGATTATTTTTTAATACAAAACATGACATAACATTTCTTACAGCCGTTTCTGCTTCCACTGTTAGTTGGTACTTGCGAAAGAAATTCCGAAAATAATATTTGTCATCTTCGTACCACATTCGAGCTAGTACATGGAGCTTCATCAGAGTGAATGCAAATGTGTAAAATAAAATGAACGAAAGCAAGAAGAGGCCAGAAGGTTCAATATATTAAAATCATACCATCTTGCAGTGTGGAGCTTGGTAATTGATACTGATTGTAAATATGGATACTATTATCCCTTAGATGTTTACTACAACCGCTAACTCAGCTTATATGTATATGTACATATATATATATATATATATATATATGTTTGTGTCTGTGTTTATTCCCAGCTACCGTTTGACAACTGGTGTTGGTGCGTTTATATCCCTGTAACTTAACAGTTCAACAAAAGTGAATGATAGAATAAACACTGGAGTTGATTCATTTGGCTAAAAAATTTTCAAGGCGGTGCCCCAGCATGACCACAGCCTTATAACTGAAACAGGATAAAAAGATAAGATAACATTTTCCATCCAGGTTTTGAGAACTCTGATGAAGATTCAAGCAGTTACAAGCAACACTGTTTTCTGAACATGCTCTATCTTCACATTTACAATCCTGCAGCTAATAATAATAAAAATGACAGCTTCTGCTATAACCACAAGGCCTGAAATTTTGAGGGAATGAGCTTGATAATTACATAGACCCCAGTACTTCGCAGGTATTTATTTTATTGATCCCAAAAGAATGAAAGGTAAAGTCAACCTCAGTGGAATTTGAACTCGGAATTTAAAGATGGACAAAATATCACTAAGCATTTTGCCTGGCAGGCTAATGATTCTGCCAGCTTGCCATTTTAATAATAATAACAATCCTTTTTACTACAGGTACAAGGTCTGAAATTTTGGGGGAGGAGGTTAGTCAGTTGCATTGACCTTCGGTGCTTAACTGGTATGTGTCTCATTGACACCTCTGAGGATGAAAGGCAAAGTCAACCTTGGCAGAATTTGAACTCAGAACATAAAGATGAATGAAATGCTGCTAAGCATTTTACCTGACGTGCTAATGATTCTGCCAGTTTGCCACCTTCTTAATAATAATACTAGAGTTCAATGAAATAATGGAGAAGGAAGTGAAAGAGCAACTGAGGATGGAATATTTCTGAAGACTAAGATTGGTGTTGTGCTCAAAACTGATCAGATGGAATAAAATCCAAGCAGTTAATACAAGCGTGGTAGCATCACTTCGGTATGGAGCTGGAATTATAAAATGGCAAAAGAGCAAACCTCTGCCAAGACAATACCAATGTCCTCTCAACGATTAGCTGGAGATTATCTTTAAAATGAGAATATCTGAAATAAACTTGACTGCTCTCATAAACAAGAATACTAAAAATGAACCTGACCTCTCTCAAAAATTAAGTAAAAATACTGGAAAAATAATCCAGAATTCTTGTCCATTGCCACATTGCTCCCAAAAATCTAATCAGTTTGTGCCAGTCACAAGGCCAAACATCCCCGAAAGTTTCATTCGAATCTATCCAGCAGTTCTCAAGATATCTTGTCCATGGACAAACAAACAAACCAACACGACTGAAAACAATACCTCTGCCTTAGCAAAGGCGGAGGTAATAATGATGATGATGATGACGATGACGACGACGACGATAATAATAATAATAATAATATGAGATTACCATGTTGCACACATGGTTGTGATGTTTGTACATGGTGTGCCCTTATCAGACAGGTAGTCATGATGGCTTTATATATTTGTACCGTGGTGTCACTTTGATACATGCATTGCTCTCTCACCCAATAAAAAGATAGCAATCAGTCTTTTTATTTTCCTCATTAAATTATCTTATCTGACCTGTTTCTCTCCTCTTTTCAACATTGTGTCATCACCAGGACATGCAATATCTATGATTAAACAGGTTTTTCCTCTTCATTCACAATCACTATATCTGGTTTTTGATGTTTGATTTCATGATCATATTGGATCATCTCATCCCAAAGTATCTTCACCATATCATTCTCAATTACTCCTTGCCATACAGCTTTGACGAAACTGAGTGTTGTAGCTGTTGCTGTTGGAGACTTGGAAACTCTAAGTATCAAGAACACAAACTGGATTGAAAAGATAGGAGAAAATATGAAGGCATGAGCCAACCTGAGATTATAGAAATTGATACTCGCCCAAGGTGTCATACAGTGGAATAAACCTGGGACTGCTTGGTTACAAAGCAAACTCTTCAATCATTTGGCTATGTTGTGTCTGTTTCTGGTGTACTGCATTAATACCATTGAGAAAAGAATATATGTCATTCCTTCACCTCTCTAAGTCTGATTCTTCATGTTTAAATCTCAACTGAAAGTGTTTCCTCTCATTTAAGTTCAGAAAAATAATTATTCTCTTCGATAAGAAGTAACTGTTCTGGAGGTATCTATGTTAAAGAAAAATCTGAAATACAATACTACTTAACAGTAAAACGGTTATGCCTGTAACGAATAATGATAAGAAAATAGAGGAGAAGGTGGAAGATGGGGGTGCGGGTAGTATTTTATTGCCTCCATCTTAGCGTATTGTTTTCAGCGGTGTTTGTTTGTGGACAAGATATCTCAAGAACTGCTGGATGGATTTGGAAGAAACTTTCAGGAATGTTTGGCCTCATGTCTGGCATGAACTGATTAGATTTTGGGATCGATCCAGTACTGGATAAGGATTCTGGATTATTTTTCTTGTGTTTTTACTTAATTTTTGAGAGCGGTTGGATTCATTTTTATTATTCTCGTTTGTGAGAGCAGTCGAGTTTATTTCAGATATTCTCATTTTAAAAATCATCTCCGGCTAATCATTGAGAGGACGTTGGTGTTACCTTGGTGGTGGCTTGCGCTCTCTGAATGCTCTTGTTATTTTTTTTCTATTTTTCTGCTTTATATTTGTTTACACTAAGTACCCATTATCAAATTTTTCCTTCCCATTGAACAAGACCACTCTCCATATCACACTGAAATTTTGCGGTTGCTGTTACTAGTTATTCCTTTGGTCTTTAAAATGTTGATGTACAGGCATCTGTAAAAATTGTTTTACAGATTTGTAACTATATATACAGTTTCTTGAAAGATTATGCTATGTGAACTAGGATACCAGCACATAAAGTCCCAAAGTAAAACCATTATTTTTAAATCAAGAATTCTAATGAATAGAAGGAAGCTAGAGACAGTATTCTGATGCTGATGAACACATTTCTGGCACTGAATTTTGTGTAAAACAGAATTGGTAGTTCAGTTCCATTCAGACTAGCTAATTCTAATCTTGCTTTTTGCATATTATGAATGTCTTTTGCCAGCTATTCTTGTACAATTGGTTTTTCTTAGCAGGCTTTAACCCTTTAGCATTCAAATTACTCAGTCAAATATGATATTTATTCATTCACATTGGTTTGACGTAATCACGTATTATCATGTAGCAGCACAAACAGCCAGCGCCATATTGGATGAGATCTTGCGGCAGCCATTGCCATCTCCGAGACTGGAGCGAGACCTCATCTGCATCCATTTGCCATGCGCGAGATCACAACGAGGCTCGTGATGGAAACTATATAAACGGGTAACTGATTCAGACCAGCCTCTTTTGGCGCCATGACCACAGCAGCATTGGCTGAACACCAAACACTGGCAGAGCTTTCTGCCTGTCTATCTCCAGAGGCAATGCGCCCGCACTATTCGGAGTTTAAGATAGTAGCTGAGAGCAGCACACTTCACCTTTTAAACCAGTTGTAAATAGCAGATGTACTTGAAGTCTTTTCTCTTCGCCTGCCGAAAGCCTAAACTACATAAAGAACAAGAAGAATAATGGAAGGAGATGATATTCTTCCAGTATCGTAAACCTTGCCTTTCATTACTAAAATCTCATAGCTTTGAGATTTCAATGATGTGGTAGCTTATTTTTAGAATGACATTGTGGGGTAGGTGTGAGAGGCTTAATCTGGCTGGTTTCAACATAAAGCAGGCAGAATATTTGGGTTGGATATAGCTGGTTTGAATGTTAAAGAGTTAAAGCATGGAACCCTATCAAAGCCTTCTTTAGATTGATAAATGCTAAGTAAAGTGAGTCTTCTGAATTTCTTACTTAATGTGGATAAACTATAAAAAGCCACAAAACTGCAATATTTACTTCTTGTTGTGTTTATATTATTGGCATAATGACTGCCCCCACTGAAATACAATAAAATTGCTAAACAGCCAATTTGATGAAGAACTTCTTTTTTTTTTAAGAAAAAGGCACTGGTGTGGCTGTGTGGCAAAAAAGCTTACTTCCCAACTACATGGCTCTAGGTTCAGTCTCACTGTGCAGCACATTAGGCAAGTGTCTTCTGCTATAGCTTCAGGCCAACCAGAGCCTTGTGAGTGGATTTGGTTGGAAACTGAAAGAAGCCTGTTGCATATGTGTGTGTGTGTCCCATCACCACTTGACAACTGGTGATGGTGTGTTTACCTCCCTGTGACTTAGCAGTGTAACAAAAGAAACCGATAGAGTAAGTACCAGGCTTTAAAAAAAAAAGAGAAAAGTACCTGAGGTTGATTCATTTGACTAAAAAATTCTTCTAGGTGGTCCCCAGCATAACCACAGTTTAATGACTGAAACAAGTAAAATAGAAAATGAGAAATCTGTTACAGTGAAAGAAATAAAAAAAAAGATCAATAGAAAAAATATCTTATGAACTCACTTTCAATACATAATACTTATTTCATGGTTGCTGTGTATAAGACACGTGTTAGCCATTAAAAAAATACAAAGACTTATTTAGTGTTAAAATTTCTGTTCATGAATTGCAACAACCAGGTCAGAGTTTGTTTAACAAAAATTTTGTCTCTGTATAACAAATAATAAATATTTAAGAGAAGTTAACAGTCTTTGCATATTTTTAAATAACTTGTGTCTTCTACTTGCAATAGTTTAAATTTAAGCGTATAATCTCAGATCAAATCAATTGATAACTTGCCTGGCAAGTACACCCTCAAAATAATTATTTCAGCTTGAATACATATTAAACAATATCTGTGAAAACCATTTATGTATGCGTGTGTGTGTGTGTGTGTGTGCTCTTAAACTCAAATGTATTCATGTTGTAATAGAAAGGAAATCTAGTGCGGTAAAGACTGAAGGAGATACTATGTCAGAGGTAGAGAACCTTTTTAACATCAAAGCATTACATCTGTGTTGAGAAAAATAATGATCTTTTCACCACCACCACCACCACTACCAGTGATCATTATTTGATGTCTATATCCCTATGCTAACATAGATTGGATGGCTTCCTCTCTTGACAAATCTCACATGTTTCCAAGCAAGATAATATTTTCCCATGGCTGGACATATTTACACAAATGATTGGAAACGAAGAACACCACTTAAATAACAGTGACACTTGCTTACAATTATCATGTGATGTCAAGACAAAGAGACAAAAGTACATACATACACAGCATCATCATCATCATCATTTAATGTCCCTGTTCAATGCTGGCATATATATGTGTGTGTGCTTTTGTGTGTATGTATGTATAGAATGTCCCTCTATTGGTTTCTATCTTCCAAATCCATTCATAGGGCTTTGGTTGGACTGGTGTCACAATTGGGATTGAATCCGAAGCCATGTAGCTGGGAAGCAAATCCCTTGACTGCTGCTTATATAAAGCTTAAATCATATTTTTCTTTTTCCATACAGGTGGTTTCAAATTTGAATATGAGTGAATTTTCATCTGTAAAAGAGGTGTTCTTTGCTGCCCTATTCAGCCACTTGGCATGTTGGAAATAGCTACTAAATCTTCCTAATGTCATGGCCTACTACCAGGGGCAGACTGAGCTGTCGGTCAATTAGGTATTGCCCGAGGGCCCGGAACTCTGAGGAGCCCACACACTACATGTTAACTATTCTAAAACACACATTCAAAGGGGCCCAGCAAACAGTTATGCCCAATACTCTCAGTCCACCCCTGCCTACTACTTTAAATAAAAAGAAGACATAATCCCTGATATACATAAAGACTACGTAAAAGATAGTCAAAGTTGGAGTGTCTTTGACCATAGATCTACTTGATCAAAGCAGACCTGTGGCTAAACCATATCAACAATAAGAGACAAGGCTTTGGTTTCTGATACCTCTACTGTCATACTATGGGTAGATCTTGATGTAACAGAAATCAATTTATTGAAGTCACACTTAGTTTTCATTTCACAGTAATAGTTAGCTTAAAATATTTCTCAGCCTTGTGACTATAGGTGCAGGAGTGGCTGTGTGGTAAGTAGCTTGCTAACCAACCACATGGTTCCAGGTTCAGTCCCACTGCATGGCAACTTGGGCAAGTGTCTTCTACTATAGCCTCGGGCCAACCAAAGCCTTGTGAATGGATTTGGTAGACGGAAACTGAAAGAAGCCTGTCGTATATATATATGTATGATTGTGTGTGTGTGTCTCCCAACATCACTTTGCATCGATGCTGGTGTGTTTATGTCCCCATAACTTAGCGGTTCGGCACAAGAGAGTGATAGAATAAGCACTAGGCTTACAAAGAATAAGTCCTGGGGTCAATTTGCTCAACTAATGGTGGTGCTCCAGCATGGCCACAGTCAAAATGACTGAAACGAATAAAAGAATAGTGAAAAATGAGATTTGATAGGCTAAATATATATATATCAGCACTGTGACCCTAGAGCCTTAGAGCCCAGCATGTCATGCCTGAAGGTGGTGAGAACAGTAGTTATAATATAGGCAAAAGGGTTGATTTATCTGCCTTGCTTCTAGACTGGAGAGTGGCAAGGTATAAATTGTAGGCAGTCATACTAACTGGAAAATTTTGATTTTTAATATTCAGGTGAGGCATGTACCAATGTTTTACCACCCTTTAAATACAATCTGTTATTTGTTTAAATCCTAAACCAGTAAGAAGATTAACATTAACCTAAAAATAATCTGCAACTGGCTTATGACAAACAAATTTGTATAAACCTATTAAAAAAATATGTATTTTTTCTTTTGTAAATTCTGTGATAAAGAAGCTTCAACAACAGGAACCTAAAATTAAAAGTGAATGCAAAATGGCCAAATCATTATATACAGTAGTTTGGAATCGATTTTGATGAAATCGTTAAACATGTTCATGGCAAAATAGTACCAATCACACCATCATCGTCATTGTCATTACCGTCATTGTTGTCATCATCATTGCTGTCATCGTCATCATTATTGTCATTGTTGTAATGGGCCAGATAACATTTTTTGAAGCAGATTTTCTACTGCCAGATGCCCTTCCTGTCACTGATATTTGTAGGTTATTAGATGTATTAAAGAAAATATTTGTTCTTTCTTTTACATTTTTCTTCTTTTCGAAAACGTTATCCCTTATGTGAGAGGATGGATACCAAATCAAAAGCATACTAAAGAATTAACTGATAGGTTAGCTGATAATTTTTATGGAAAATGCATTGTCTCTGAGGCAAACTCCCAAGTTGATCTGTAAACAGATACTACAACACTTACATGCAGCAAGGTAATTGTCTTCTCTCTTCATGAGTTATTCCTTCCATCCTCTATGCAGAGTAGTTGTGAGAACAGCATGGAAGACTGATGTCTTGAACAGTGCTTTATATATGAATTCAGTTTCCATTAGGATCATCATCATTTTGTTCTCTCTGAGGTAGATTAAGTAATCTTATGAAAATTTCACATTAAATTATTGATTTATGTTATCCTATATTGCAAAATGACATTGTAACCCAATAAGAAAAATCAATAGCCCTCCACATTATACACTAAGCATTCTTCCTCATCATCACCATTTAACATTCGTTGTCTATGCTGGCAAGGGTTGGATGGTTTGACCAGAGCCGACAAGCCAGAAGAGCTGCACCAGGTTCCAGTCTGATTTGGCATGGTTTCTACAGCTGGATACACTTCCTGATGCCAACCACTTTACAGTGTGTGTTTTTGACATGGCACCAGCACAAGTGCTTTTTACATTACACTGTCACAAGACTCTTGTAGGCCAATACTCTTTACCAGAGGATGTGGCCTTCCAAATTAATAAAGATACCTATTTTAACAAATACATGTTCTGAAAGTGTAAATTTTCATTTTGATAAAATAGATAGCAAGATGTTTGAGTTCAGTACCATTGTGCAACACCTTGGGCAAGTGTCTTCTACTATAACTCTGGGCCAACTAAAGCCATGTGGGTGGATTTAATATGTGGAAACTGAAAGAAGCTCATTGTGTATGTTTATATATGTATATATGTGAGTGTATGTGTGTTTATGTCTCCTTATCTTGGCAATGTATGTTAGTTGTAAACATAGGTGTAGGAGTGGCTGTGCGGTAAGTAGCTTGCTTACGAACCACATGGTTCCAGGTTCAGTCCCACTGCGTGGCACCTTGGGCAAATGTCTTCTACTTTAGCCTCAGGCTGACTAAAGTCTTGTGAGTGGATTTGGTAGACGGAAACTGAAAGAAGCCCATCGTATATATATACAGTTGTGGCCAAAATGTTCAGAACGGCATTGTTTTCGTCAGAAAAGTAAGTATAAGTTTTTATCAAAGTAGTTTTATATTCTATAATTTTCACAGACAATAAATACAATATTAATTGTTATTGTCTGAGATTTTGGTGTAATTTGAGAGGATAATACACAGGTTTCTAGAGATCAGCACTTCTTTGCACAGCTGTCCTCATCCATATACATCACATGACCATACCAGTGCAAAAGTCTCCCTTGCACATCACGTGCCTTTTATGCCTAATTTTTCTCTCAAGATGCTTACATTCTGTCGAACATGTACACTGACATTGCACATCCAGCAAAGTATACTGGCCTCATTTCTTTCAAACCTACACATGTCCTCGGTTGTCACAGCCTCTGTTTCACTGTCATGCAGCATAGCTGTTTGCACACACGTATCAAACAATTTGTTTTTCTCTCTGAGTGAGAGGCCCTTTGTTGCCAGCAGGGTTAGGATACCTCTGAACTTTGCCGATCCTAATCTTATTCTCACAGCTACACTCTTGGAACATCCACCTCCACTACTAACTTGGTCACCTAGATAATGGAAGCTACCCACAACCTCTAGCTTGCCCCTTGGCAGTTGCTAGAGTCTATTTTCTGCCCATTTTCAGCATTTATTGTATCTGTGCATCTTCCACATGCAGAAGCTATTTTCCCTGTTAACCTTCCCCTGATATTGCTGTACCTTTTATATATCCAAAGCTTACACTGAGTGCATCTTATGGAGTTTCTACCTACACCTTTACTACAGAGTGAGCAAGGCCATTTACCTGAAGAGATTTGTGATTTGTCTGCCTTCCTACTTACTAAGACTTTGGTTTTTCCTATAGACCTTCTTTCCATATCTGGAACTTCTTCTCTTGTTCAGGTAGTGGTTCAGCTATAAGAACAAGGTCATCAGCATAGAGGAGCTCCCAGGGGCAGCCTGTCTTGAATTCCACTGCTATTGCCTGGAGGACTATAATAAACAAGAGGGAGCTGAGTACCAATCCTTGGTGAACCCCTACTTGTATCCTGAATTCTTCACTATACTCATTGTCAACCCTCACTTTACTAGTAGAATCCCTGTACATAGCTTGTACAGCTCTCATTAACCACTCATCTATCCCTAGTTTTCTCATTGACCACTAGATAAGGCTTTCTCCATGTCAACGAAAGCCAGGTACAGAGGTTTATCTTTGGCTATGTATTTCTCCAGCAGCTCTCTCACCAGAAATATAGCTTTTCCTGTCTTCATATCCTTAATTGCTTTATCTGCCATGGAACTGTTGATTTGGGTAGCTGGTCCCTCACTTGGGTCAACATTTGGCAGACACTCCTCCTCCCACATATCCTCCATGTTTAGCAGTGTTTCATAATGGCATCTCCAAGCTTCTTTCTTTGCAGAATCATTACATGCAAGTGCACCATCACCCATACAGACACATTTCTCTTCTATGATATCACGATTTTCTCTCACACACTGTCTTGTGATCTGAAACACTTCAGTTCTCTGGTCTTCATGTCGCTGAACATAGGTAGACTTTTTCTTTTCTGCTTCTCCCTTAGTTAGATATACTTGTTTCCTAGAACTCTTTCTGGCAATCTTATACACTACCCTGCCATCCCCAATCTTCCAGGCCTATTTCTTAGACCTAATGGCCCTGTCTACCACATGAAGCCACCACCACATTACCCTAGGTCTGGATGGGACTTTGCACCTGCTACAGATTTGGTCTGTGGCACTCAGTAAGCTGTCCCTTGGGAATTCCCAGTTAACCTCTATGTCACAAGTTTGTAGTTCCTCCTCCCTTTCATCAAATTTCTCAACTAGGATATCCCTAAATATCTGACAATAAAGGGTACTTAAGCTTCCAAATCCTTCTTTTCCAGATTGGTTTACATCTTGGCATCCTTCTGGCCTAGAGTCTAAAGTCTCTTAATGACTAGTCTATGCTGGGGGTGGGTACATTCTGCACCAGGGAGGGTCTTTGCATTTAGGAGCAGCCATGCATCACACAGGTTGGTGAGAATGTAATCAATCTGGCTAGCACAGACACTTGATTGGTAGGTTATCTGGTGGCTGGCTGGCTCCCTAAAGTTCATGTATAATAATGTATTATAATTATTGGTTACACTGAAGTTGCAATATACATTTATTATTAGTTGTTGCTTAGTCCAAGATGGTCCAAATTAAAGATGTTGCAGTTGTGACTATCACAGCTATAGTTTCAGGTTGTTATGTATCATAAACTATATGTTCAATATGTCTGTATCTCAGACTATATGTTCAGTGTGTCTGTATCAAGGACTGTATGTTCAATATACTCTTTTCAAGATGGTTAAGCTTAAGGTGATTTGGCTATCATTTCTAGCAGTTCAAACAACTTCAAATAGGCTTCATGGTTTGTTGTAGTGTATTAAATGTCATTATAGAAGAAAATAGTGGGTCTCTATGCCAACTTAAAAATAATCTATTTTAAATTAGCCATTGCCTGTTTATTATGAATCTTTATTTTAAAAAAAATCTGAAAAATGATAAACTAGTGGTAAACAATAGCAATATTTGTGTTGCATTAAAAGTTGTACAGAATTAAGTTTAGTTACTTTATGTTCTGAGCTCAAAATCTGCTGGGACCACAGACTCTTTTTATTTACTTATTGTTTTTTTTAATTTTGTGGAGGGGAGATAAAATAAATACAAATCAAGTACAAATAAAGATGTTCCGGTTGTGATTACCACATCCATTGTTTCAAGTTGTTATATATCTTAGAGTCTAAGACTTAGACAATGTGTTCAGTATGACTACATCAAGAATTATTTGTTCAATATATTGTCTTTTCAAGATGGTTAAGTTTGAGATTTGGCTATTAATTCTAGCAGGTCAAACAACTTCAAAGATACTTTATGGTTTGTTGTATTAAATGTCATTGTAGAAGAAAATAACGAGTCACTATATCCATCTATTAAAAATGTAAATTTTTGGCCTTTTCCTTATGTAAGAAATCAGGTAGTTAATATTCAATCTTAAATAACTTTATTGAATTTTTTTCTTTAACATCATTACAAGTAACAGCTTGTAGATATTTGAGATTATCAACAAAAAGTTCAAGAATAACATTTGAAATTCATTAAGTAACTAGTATCGAATTTTCTCTTGATGCTTGAAGAAAGTAGCTTGCTTGTTAAGCTGATGGGGAAAAAAGCACTATTACTAGGTAATGTGTTGGAAAATCCATTCTTTGAACGAAGAGCTCGAACTCGTGACGTCATATAATCTAACCAATCAGTGACATTCACGCTCTCTATTTCATGAACAACTTTCAAAATGGCTGTCAGTATAAAAGTAACTCGCCACCTAAGTGGTTTGGAGGTTACATATTTTGAATCTGCTTTTATGGACGATGTTTTATGCAAAAATCTCAATCAGCTAAGTTCTCTGTGGTTGCATTGGCGATCATACAGAGACATTAAGTGTAGAAAATTATATTATTCGAACAATCTTGATGCATATTGTAGCCATTTTCCGTGAGTTTTTCTAAGAAATACTTCAGGAATTAAAACACTCCCGTCAGTTACGGAACCAAAAGGAGATAATTACTCGATAATTTGTTTGTTTCAGTTTATCAGTATTGATTGAATTTTAATCTTTATCTCCATATACGTTGTTGTCGTGTATCACATACAGGCAACATTTGGTGTGCTGAAAGTGTAAGCCCCTATTTCTTTCATTTGTGTGACAAGAAGCCTGTAATAATCATTTCTTTGGAAAGTATATTGCCATGACAACAAGGTAAGCCTGTTTAATTCTGATTTTGGAAATGTACCCTAAGTTTGTTCTTTGTAAACAACAATTACCATATATTTCCAGGCTTTCAGTGAGTTTTGTTTTCTCCCCTTCCCTTATTACTGCTCAGCTTCATTGAACACCGTGTATGCTATACTGTCAACATTATTATATAATAAACTAAAAATATATAAAATCATTTGTTTTCATTCCAAAAAATTATTATTAAAATCATTTTTTAATAGGATTATTATTTTTTTAATCAAGCGCTCATTTTTCAAATTCATTTCACTGCAGTAAAAATATCCCATGTCTGTGACAGTTGTCTTTTTTTTTTTTTTAACATTTATTTCAAGTGTAGAAACTTATTCAAAGTTAAATCCAAGAACTTATGGCCAAACCTAATATACCTAACATTTATTTAATGCAATACATATATACATATCTTAACTGGTTAAACAAAATCGTTTTAGTTAATAGCGTGTTGCAATCTTTCTATATTCATACGGTACAATTCTGTCGCAGCCATTTCCTTTAACTCTCTTTTATTTCTCATCCTTTTCTATTAACAGAATATGTTCCTCTTTATGAGTTACACAGTTATGATCTTGGAAAACTATACTTTCAAATTGTCAAGTTTGTATTATTTTACATGACTGTCACCGTTTACCTTTCTTGGGTCCTTATAGGCACATCTCCGTCTCTGGGCCATTGTATGCTGCCATTTTATACCTTTTATTATCAACAAAGCGTTTGCGATTCTGATATCTCAATCCAGATTTGTTATTAATAAATCAATTCAATAATCAGAGCTATTAGCGGCTTATCTTCTGTATGTGATTAAGTGTATGTGCATTTATATGCGTGTGTGTGTGTGTGTGTGTGTGTGTGTGTGTACATACATACACAATGCTTACACTGGCATTAATCGACCTCTGATTTAACTCGGATATCAAGTGACAATACAATCTTTTGATACGTACACAACACCTTTTTAAGATTTATTTCTTTCGTTTAAGTATTCGTGCAATACTTTAATTATTATATATACCATAGCTATATCAGAACAAATGATTTGCGTCGAAACACGTTTATTTTTGTCCACTGTTTACTTTTTGAACAATCTTTAACCATATTGTTACTTGCTTCTTTATAAAGTTGAGTCAAAAGGTTGACGAGGGAAATTAATTAGACATAAACATGTGTGGACTTATCGGAGGGTATTATTAAGCTTAAATAATCATTTTCTTCCCCTCATATAACTCTGACTATGAATCTATTGTTCGTGTGTTTGTATATCTACCTATATAGAAAGTATTTCTTCGAAAAGTTAACGAAATATTTTTCCTGCACAATCGTTTGGATTTTCATTTCTATTTTCATAACTCATATTACCGGTAATTTTTTTAGCCATTGTCAAGTTAGTGCATTTTCAAGGTTAATTTTCAATATGGTTATGCTCAGTTATTGATTTTTACCATATGTTTTGGAGATTTAAACTTGTATGTGGCATATTCTATTACCAAACAGTTATTCTCTCATTTAGAAGACAAAAGCCGTTATAATGTTTTCTCGGATATTAAAGAAAACCTACACAAATTTATAGTACGTATTAATGTAATCGTTTTATTTTTTGGAACGAAATCTGATTCTTGGAAAATAATATAAAATCTGCAAAATAACGATAAAACTTTCAGATTTGATAGGATTCATTAAATCTGTTTTCAAGTAATTTTTGTGAAGTTAGCCTTTTGTTTTGGCTGTAAAATTTATTTGTATTAATATCTTTAGGGGTGGGTAGGTTTAAATAGCATTCAGTCCATTAATGGTACTTATTTTTAGTGACGCTAGAAAGATAAAACGCAAACTCGATCATCGGATTTGAAATAAGAGCGTAGAGAAACAAAACTATATTCTGTGTGGCAGTTAATCGGGCGCTCCACCGTTCTGGTCACTCCACTTGCCTTTTAAGTTAAGTATTTTAACAAGATTAACTTGAATTACAACTTAGAAATCTATAGAATTTATTTGGGTCAGCATGACTTCCACTTTTACTAAATACTTTGTTTAAAATAGTTATATATAATAATAATAATAATAATAATAATTAATAATAATAAAAAGTAACAACAAAAAATATATATATATGCACAAACGATGGAAATACTTGTGAAAAATGGTTGTTTGAGTTTGTAATAAATGATGCAAGCATTTAATATAATAATTCTTTGAATACGACATCCTTTTTAAAGACGCTTGATTCCATGAGTTTCTCTTGACTTTCGTAATCTTTTATCTATAATTTCAAGTCAGTTTGATTTCGTGTTCTACTCACAGCTACTTGCGACTTGCCATGACCGAACACAAGTTACACCTGGAACAAACATACTTTATTAAAAGATAGGCTCTGTGATTTGTTTATTGTCATTGTAAATGCAAAGAATATCTAGGAATTTTCTCCTTTCCAGTAAGAATGGTATGATTGCGTGACTCGTTTAAGTAATAGGACGACTAGATGGGAACCATTTATATAACTCCAACCTTTGATTTTAAGTTTTGTAGAAACATTAATATAGTTTCAGTTCCCAAGGTGGAATTGTCATTCCTAATGAAGGTTTTTCGTTCAAGAACTCCATAGGGAAGTTTACTGCCTATCCTCTACCATTGAGTTGCAATGTGCACTTTTACATGTTGTAATCGTCAGGAATGTAGTTCAATTATTGATTGCTGAGCATTAGCATATCTGTTTTGCTTGTGAGGATTATCTTTGTTGAAACTTCATGTGTTGCTTGGGACATGAATGGATTTGTGTTTCTTTTGATGACCATATGAGGAATTTCTTTGTGTTTCTTTTGATGACCATATGAGGAATTTCAAAATTACTTGAATACATCATAGCATCATTTTCTAGGGTTCCATCACCTATTTTAAGAGGCCACTTCAAGAATTCAGTTTGCCCTGGTACTTTCTCATGTTGCTATATATTGCCAAAATGGTGACCATTTCCCTTATGATTTCATGATAGCATTTGAACCTTTGGGAATCATATTCATCATCATCATTTAACTTCTTGTTTCCATACTTACCTCCAAATGGTTTGTTATTCCTTGTTATTTTCTTTAGTTAATTATTCTGAGAAACTTTGGAAGATGGCTTGGTTACTTTGTTGATTATGGTGAAGCAGGTTTGCAGGATACAATTTGTCAGAGGAATGAATTTTCCTGGTGAATATTTTGGATAGGAACTAGAAATTTAATCCTATGTGTGTCATTTGTCCATCTAAGAAATCCGTTGCTATCTTGTAGTTGCTAAGGGAAGAACATTTTTTGCCCTTTTGTTTCATGTAGCCAGTTAGAATTATTGTATAGTTACATTTCACTGGCTACTCTTGGTCTATCAATGAAGTAGCATCTGTGATTAGTTATGTTGTTGTTAACCACAATGATACTACATTCAAATATTTCTCATCTAAAATTCAGGCTCCTGCATTTTGGTTTAAATTTATCTGGTTTGACATGTTCTTGTTGCTGAGTGAAATCATGTAAAAACAATTCCAGAATCTGGCGATCCCAATGCTGAACATTTAGGCCATGCTTAAACTGTTATCAGCATCTTTCAAGCATTTATTTCTGATTCCAGAGAATTTCCTTGGTGAACGTAGTCTTTCATCAACTTTCCTTCAAACTGCTGAATTAGTTGCTTGATTGTTTTGGATTATTTATGGAGCATAGCATAGCAAACAAAAGCCTGATATGAGAAGGAAGTTGGTCTGGGGAAACTTTGAAGCTTCAGCCATATATCTAACCCATTCATTGTTATTGCTTATTAAATTTTATCATCATTTTGTAGCTTCTCTAAAGTTGTGTTATCATATTTTTTTGTGTATTTTTGCTACTGTGTATCGTCACACTTTGTAAGCAAACACCTTACAATCTGCTCTTCACATGGTGAGAAAATCTCATTGTTGCTAATAAAAGAATAGCTGCCTAAACTTTTTTCATCCTGTTTATCTAGCTACTAACTCCACTGGTCACTTAAAATCACCTAGATAACAGAAGGTATCAACTTCTAAGAAGTTTTCCAAGTATTTGAAAGTATATCCTCGACATATGCTACATGGAAAGTCTTCCTTCTTTGCCAGTTTGCTTGTGATCCCATTAACACCATGTGTGCATTCATTGATACAATGTATGGAATTCCTACCTATTCCTTTTCTGTGTAAGAAGCATGGTTACTTCCCAGACAGCAGTAGATTCCTGTTTTTTGCTAACTTAAACTTTAATCTTCACCAGGTTTGCTTTGAAGCCACCTGAGTCTAAATATTGTTTTTGTGTTTGCAATTTCTTCTCTAAACCTTCAACAGTCAACTTTAGGAAAGTTATAATATGATGTTAATGAGATTGGGAACTGAGTCCTAATGGACTCCTACCTGTACACTTAATCCTTTATTGAACGCATTGCTAACTGTCATTTTCTTAACTGCAGTTTAGTACATGGCTTTTACGAACCATTCATCTACACTTATTTTTCTTAGCAATTACCAAAATACATAACATGCTACTTGATGAAACATTTTCTCCACTTGTTTGGTATAGTAGTTTGTTCTTATCTAAAAACTTTTGTAATTGACTCACTGAGAAGAGAGCATTGGTAGTACCATCTTGGCATAGACCCATACTGCATCCCACCTAAGCTAATTTCCTTTCTAATGAGTTTTATGTATGTATGTATGTTTTCTTTGCCAGATATTTTCAGCATCTCAGTAACTATGTTTGATGTCTGATTTTCTTGGAGTCATATATTCATATCTATAAGTTTGACCCTATAGCTTTCAGCTTAAATAATTGCTTTCTTTGTTAGCTCTACTTGAGGTACTCCCATACATTTCCCTCATTTAGCAATTTCTCATAGTAACATTTCCAAGCCTCTTCTTGGCTTCAGCACTATTATCATTCCATACACAATCTATTACAATAACATTTTACTTCACGCAGACACACTGCTTTGCAATCCAGAACATCTCACACTTCTGATTTTATTGTGGGACATTGACAAATCTCTTACATTGATCTTTTGTCTTATCTATTTAATATTGTTTCTTGCTCCCTACATTCTTACAATTCTTCAAGATTTGTCTCTTAGCTTTTATAGCTCTTTTTACTGTATCAATCTACTGCCATATCACCTTCCAGCTCTTCTCCATCTACAGATCTTGTAGCTTAAAACAGGTTATCTCATATAACAGAAAATTCCCATTTGTCTACTCTGTTAAAAACCTTTATTGCCTCTTCCTTTTTGTTGTGTGCTTCTTTAATCTATGACTTGTTGAGGGATCTTTCAGCTCCATCTTTCAGCTCTTGTTCTCTTAAACTCTGTTATGGCTCTTATCATGAGGTTACTAGTTACCTGTTGTGTTGAGTGAAACATTCTTCATTGAAGAGGGATTTAATGTTTCCACCCACTTCTGTGTTCCATTGCCTGGTCAGTATGAAATTTCTTTGGCTGAGGTGTTTACCTGATTGGTAAGTGATTGGTGGCTGGTTGATTTTTCTGAAGTTAGTATTGCAGATGGTTAGATTATTTGTGTCACAAAATTCTAAGAGCCTTAATCCACTTCCATTATTCATAACCTCCTTGTACACCTAAGTCTCCACTGTATTGGTGTCCAAAATGTTCCTTAATATCATCTGACATGAGAGTAATGTAAGCATTCATGATCAAAGTAGTCTACAAGAAGGCATCATAGAAACAACCTTTCATTCATCTGGAAGATGAATGTTATGTTGCTCATAACCAGTTCAAGCTTTTTCTGTCACATATTCTGACTATCTTGGTTACTTTATCCATTTCTATGCGAATAATGTGCCTGCTGGCTCACCCAACTACTGTTATTCATTCAACATAATTTGTCCCTGTGTTCCTTACCCATGAGCAAGCTGGTTGAGGTTCCACTCCGTCTTAAATCTTGCACACAGTACACATTTACTACTTGCCTCTGCTCCAGCAGCTCTACAATCTAATTTCTCCAATCTTACAATATAATGATATTTCCCATCAGATGCTTGTTACCTGATTCTTACTGATAGGGACACAGCTTGGATTAAACATGAAAATGGAAGAGCTCAGTCAGCATCAATTGAACAAATAGCCCTTAAAGATCTTTTCCCAAGCACACTTGCTAATTATGATAATGTTATCAATAGGCCAACATCACCAGTCAATTACTGCTTGATTATGTAATCTGCTGTGCTAATGGTTTTAACAGATCAACTTGATTAATTTCTGTTACTGCTGCTGTTGTTATCCAATCTCTGGTAGCTCACATACAGCCAACACTGCTAAATCATGCTCATCCTTCCAGCAACTTAATGAGTGGTTTAACACTACCATGTAGGAGCTACAGTATTGCAAAGGGAATTCAGACACCACCGAGATATAATAACTAACACAATTTTCTGTCATTGTTGGAATAATGTCAGCATCATCATTATCATTATGTCAGTTTTTGATACTGGCATGAATTGAGTTAGACAAGTCATCACGATTTGAGTCAGTTCATTTTTGGGGTTGCTGCTTTCTTGGAGGAAAACATCTTGCTTCCATGTCTTTGTCTTGACAAGATTTTTGTGACTAAAGTTATATGTAAAACTACTTTACAGAATGTATCAGGTGCAATTTATTGTAACACTAACATGTGCTGGAGAGTTTATGGGGTTGGCAAGACTAAAGGATCCTCTTGGTTACATTGGTCTCAGTTGAATTCACTAACCACTTTACAGTGTCCTGGGTACATTTTATTAAGACACCAGCACTAGTGAGGTTCCATTATTCTTATAGGGAGAATTGAAGAAAAGGTGATGACAGAAGTTGAGCTTAGAGTGAGATGGTGAGAAAAGTGAAAGTATGATAGGAAGAACATCTTTATTGGTATGACTGGGTGGTTGAAAAGAGAATAACAGAAATGACAGTGCTGGGAAAAGTACTGGATGAGAAACAGTAATATCATGAACTAGTGGGAGAAGAAATATTGATGACAACTATCTGTTTAGTGGTAAGAGAATGAGTGAGTGTTATCTGTTAAATTCACTACTGATTGATGGATAACCATTGAAATGGGTGATGGTAAGAGAAGAGTGGTATATGTCCATTGCAAGTATACTGGGTAAGTGAGAAGCAGTGATGGTAAGAAGATAAATCCTTCGTTTTACAAGGCATTGTGATGGGAGAGAGAAAGAGGCGGGTACTGGGGTTTGAGAGAGATCCGGTGCTATCCCATGTTATATGAGTGGCATGATATTGTGAATATGAGTGAGAGAGAGAGATAAGAGGGTATTGAGGAAAGATAGAGAGTGAGCAAGATTGAGGCAGGAGACCAGTAGAATTTCTACTTAGACTTTTTCTGCATATTTAGCATGACTATTTCCTTGATAAAGTAGAGTTCTCTCTTCTTTCCATTTAAACTTTCCCAATTTTAAACTTTAAGTTTACTTTGAAGTCAAACGAGTTTTGAGCTTGTTTTCAGGTCAAGTACTTCTCTTAATGCTGCTACAGATTCAGCTATAAGACCTAGGACATCAGCTTATAGAAGTTCTCACAGACAATTTGTTTTATAACTCTCTTATGATCTGCAGGATTTTATTAAACAAGAAAGGCATGAGTGTTGAAAACTGAGGGTAACCTCTACCTGCACACTAAATTTGTCACTGAACTCATCAGACTCCTTTTTTGCTGACTGTACTTGTCTACATGTCTTGAATGGCCCTCACAAATTATTTGTCTACTCCTAAGCTTTCTCCAGGTCAACAGAGACTTTGTATATAGGCTAGGTGTAGCCACAAGTAGTTTTACTTGAATTACTTGTGCTACTAGAAAGATAGCACCAGAGATATTTGTGCCATTAGACAGAGGGTATCAGTAGTACCTCATCTTAGCACTAAGCTGAATTGCATGTCATCCAGGCTAATTCTCTTCTTTATTAATCCAGTTACTACTCTTTCTCTGACTTACACAACTTTGTCTAACAGTTTGATGCCTCTATAATTATTTCTCTCTAATACATCACCTTTGCTATTGGAGCAGTTGACATTGATGCTACTGTGCCAGTTAAATGCACATGACAACTTCCTGTACTACCTGATCGACTATTTGGGCAACTAACCTGTGCCCTACTTCAGATATTTTAAGCATTTCATTGACTACTGATGGACCTGGTGTCTTGTCTGCTTTCCTGTCTTTACTTGATCTGCCTACCATACTATTGTCAAGTTGGGTAGCAGGTCCCTTGTTTGGGTCTGTTCTGGAAAGATTCCTGTGCATTCTCCTCATTCAGTTGTGAAGTTGGATTTCAATGTTATTTTTGAATCAGAATAGCTACAACTGAAAATATAGTCAGTGCTCAAAAGCCTTTATTACACTATATATTAACCACCTATTCTAAAAGTGCATGAAGTAAAAGTGACAAAATCTTGAAACCACTTAGAATATCCATCCCAACTAAAAGCATTTTACATTTATGGTTATACATTGATATACTTGGCTCATCTTGAGTCAAGTATCAGGTGCACAAACAATTCTAAATTATGTATATAAATACTTTTTAATTTTTTTTTTGTATTAGTTTTTCTGTATTCCTGATATGACTTAACTGGATACAGATTTAAAACCATGAATTATAAGGGTTAGATGAATCTATATAATTCAGTTTTTTTTATGTTATGTTTGTCATGTACATCATCCTTACCATTTACATCATTAACATCTGCTTTTCCTTGTTTGTATGGGTCAGACTGAATTTGTTGAAGCAAATTTTCTATGGTTTGATGCCGTTCCTGTTTCCAAGCATTGTGGCCACACATAGCTTCCATGGGAGACTGGGAATGAACAGCATAGCGTGTTTGACAGTGATGCTTGTTTAGTCATCACATGATGTCAAAACATGGATATACACCACACACACACACATATATACATATACATGATGAGCTTTTTTCAGTTTCTGTCTACTAAATTCACTCACATGGTTCTAGTTGGCTCGGAGCTATAGTAAAAGTCACTTGCTCAAGGTGCCATGCAGTAGGACTGAACTGGAGACCACAAGGTTTGGAAGCAGGCTTCTCAACCACACAGCCACATCTGCACCTAATTATTTATAACTACCTTAGTTATTGTTGTTTAGTCTTAATTGAGCAAACCTGTGATCATGGGTATTCCTGCCATGACCAACCTGCCTTTTGCTTCTTTTTCAAGCATAATTTATTAATTATTGAATACATTTTTATTAAAGTGTCATTTTGAAGTTCTTAAGTTTGCCATTATCAAATATTTATTTCAGATTGGATCGCCTTTTTCTCTTGCTGGAAACTGGTTCCACGCCTTTAATAAGAAAGTCAGCAGCTGAGCAACTTGGAGAAGTACAGAAACTTCATCCTCATGAACTGAATAGCTTATTATCTAAGGTATTTACTTCGTCGTCATAAAAAAATTAACAGTATTCTAATATTGGTTTCAAATTTTGGTATGAGGCCAGCAATTTTGGGGAGGGGGCAAATTACATTGCTCAACTGGTACTCATTTTATTGACCCTGAAAGGATGGAAGGCAAAGTCGACCTCAACACAGAGCCACTGCATTCTAATATTAAATTTCTAAAATTAACCAGTTATTTGTAAATCTGGATTTATATCAATTAATAATACCTTATTTTTTAATTAGCAGATAATCCACTAGATTTATTTAGCTGTTGTAAACTATATAGGAAAAGTTTCTGTTTAATAGGTAGGTAACTAGTTTCATATAATTGTGAAACAAAAGATGTTTGGTTATATTAAAAAGATGTGTGTTCTCTATATTTTTGTACAAATGATTACAGATGTAACAAACCCACAAATGTACATGCACTCATATGTACATGTACACATGCCTATACATTGTTTTGTATGATGGCTTTCTTCTAGGTTTCCATCTACCAAATCTTAAATATGGTCATATAGTTGACCTGGGGCTATAAGCATGAGACAATTAACTCTGTGCCACACAGTGGGACTGAACCTAACACCACACATTTTGAAAGTGAATTTCTCAACCATGCTTGTGCCTAGCATCATCATCATCATCATCATCGTTTAACGTCTGCTTTCCATGCTAGCATGGGTTGGATGATTTGACTGAGGACCGGCGAACCAGATGACTGCACTAGTCTCCAATCTAATCTGGCAGAGTTTCTACAGCTGGATGCCCTTCCTAACGCCAACCACTCCGAAGAGTGCAGTGGGTGCTTTTAAATGCCACCGGCACGAGGGCCAGTCAGGCGGTACTAGCAATGGCCATGCTCAAGTGGTGTTTTTTACGTGCCACCTGCGCATGAGCCAGTCCAACAACACTGGTAACGACCTTGCTTGAATGTTTTTCATGTGTCACCGGCACGGAAGCCAGTCAGTTGCTCTGGCAGTGATCACGCTCAGATGGTGCTCTTAGTGCTCCACTGGCACAGGTGCCAGTCATTGAATTTGATTTGATTTCAGTTTCACTTGCTTCAACAGGTCTTTGCAAGCAGAGTTTAGTGTCCAATGATGGAAAGGTACACATAAGTGGGCTGGTTACACCCCTGGCATAGGCCACAGGTTACGGTCTCACTTGGCTTGCCGGGTCTTCTCGCACACCGCATATTTCCAAAGGTTTCGGTCACTAGTCATTACCTCGGTGAGGCCTAATGTTTGAAGGTCATGCTTCACCACCTCATCCCAGGTCTTCCTGGGTCTACCTCTTCCACAGGTTCCCTCAACCGCTCAGGTGTGGCACTTTTTCACACAGCTATCCTCATCCGTTCTTGCCACATGACCATACCAGCGCAGTCATCTCTCTTGCACACCACATCTGATGCTTCTTAGGTCCAACTTTTCTCTCAAGGTACTTACACTCTGTCGAGTATGCACACTGACATTACACATCCATCAGAACACACTGGCTTCATTCCTTGTGACCATAAGCATGTCCTCAGCAGTCACAGCCCATGTTTCACTGCCATGTAGCATGGCTGTTTGTACTCATGCATCATACAGTCTACCTTTTATTCTGAGCGAGAGGCCCTTTGTCACCAGCAGAGGTAAGAGCTCTCTGAACTTTGCCCAGGCTATTCATATTATATAATTATATAATATTGATAAATATGATCTGTTGTGAATAGATATTTATAATAGATCTAGGGTATCAAAGTACCTTTCCAAATTCTTTATCTTTTACTTGTTTTAGTCATTGGATTACAGCCATGCTAGAGCACTGCCTTGAAAGGTTTCGTCAAACAAATTGCTCTCGGTACTTATTTTTTTAAAAATCTGGTATTTATTCTACCATTCCTTTTGCTGAACCCTTAACTTACAGGGATGAAAGCCAACCAACACCAATTATCAAGCAGTAGTGGTGGTGAAGAACAAATACAAAGACACACACACACATGATGAGCTTCTACACAGTTTCTGCCTACCAAACTAGTAGAAAATACTAGCCCAAAGTGCTATCTAGTTGGATTGAACCCAAAACCATATGGTTGCAAACTGAGCTTTTTACCATGCAGCTATGCCCAAGTCAAGTTGATATTTCAAGAAATAATTGCTTATAAATGAAAGAAAAAATGTTTTCTTCATGAACATAATGTTGAGATTTATAATTGATAATTAAAAAGAATAAAAAGAAAAATATTTGTTAAATATAATATTTCAGGTTCATAAGTTTTTAAGAAATTTGAATTGGGACACTCGTATTGCTGCTGGTCAGGCTGTGGAAGCCATTGCAAGAAATGTACCAGACTGGAATCCAATTGGTCTTCCAAAAGAAGGTAATAAATGTTTTTCTTTTCATTCTTCTGAAATTTCAATTTTTTTTTTTCCTTTCTATAACTAAAAGTGTTTCATTATTTTTATTTTCAGAAGGTTTTCCGAAACAGAATTACCAGTCACCCGGAAGCCTACTATTTTCACATTTTGATATTAATAAAGTTCTTCTGCATGGTTCTTCATTGCTGGGTTCTGAAGGCCATGAATATGACCTTGAAGAGAGTGGTATTGGTGAGAATTTCAGTTAATTTTATTGTTTTTATTTGAAATTAACAGAAAACAAAATGATTGGAAACATTGAATGTATTTCTTTTTTTAAATTATTCTTTTATATATCTTCAGATTTGGATGATAAAGAACGGTTGATAAAACAAAGACAGCTTCTAAATAAGCGCCTTGGTCTTGATATGGCCGGAACTCTTGGCATTGAAACAGATTCTATTTTTAATGATGAAGATCTGGCACAAAATAAGATGGATACAAATTCTATGGATAGATGTAAAGTGAGTTGATTTTAATTTTACATATATCTGTTAGTTACACAAATTGCACACAAATTAATTTTTATCCCCATCTGACTGGCTCCCATGCCGGTGGCACGTAAAAAGCACCATTCAAGTGTGGTTGATGCTAGTGGCATGTAAAAAAGCACCCACTACACTCTTGTTAGGAAGGGCATCCAGCTGTAGAAACCTTGCCAGATCAGATTGGAGCCTGGTACAGCCTTCTGGTTTGCCAGTCCTCGGTCAAACCGTCCAACCCATGCCAGCATGGAAAGCGGACGTTAAATGACAATGATGATTGATGATCTTTCCCAAACACTAGACAGGCTATTCTGCAGCCAGGCTACTTAGATCTTGAGTGTTTTGATAGCATTTTAGTTTAGATATGATTATTTTCAGTTTTTTCAATTAAAAGTTTTTTCAGATTATACACTTTTGTGGTGTTTAACTCATTTGTTACCTTATTTTTGTTTCTGTTGAAATATACAACATTTGTTTCAAATAATTTTGAAAATAATGAAGGATTTAGTTAAACAACTTAGTCATTGTTAAATGTTTAGGCTGTAAATCAACATGAAAATTTCAAGCAAGGTTTTAATTTAAAGCAGGAAGTTTGTATCCTAGAATTAGAGGTGGTCTCCGGTGGTTTATTATCAAAGGGGTAAATTCTTTGAAAATCCTTGTTCTTTGCCTACACCGTTTCTGCATTATCCAAAGCATATACTTTTATACATACTGATAAGTTGGTAAATGACTGTATATAATCATACTCTGCAGAATATAGTTTTAATACAGTAAGAAATAGTTCTAAAAGATAATTAAGGATCATTTCAAAGTAGACGACAAGCATATCATTTTTTAAAAGGAGTCAGTAATGATCATGATGTTAAATCTTTATATGAACCAATTTACTTGGTATAAGGTTTTTGGAGTGTTATAATGAAAATTTCTGGAATATGAAAATCAGAAAATTAGTAACTGTTTGGTTATGTAATATTCAAATGGAATTGAAAACCATTTTGGCTTGGTTTGTGAAATTAGTAGATGGCAAATGTTAGATAGATTTGTTGAGAAAAAAGTGGGATGAAAGTTGAAAGAAGCTTCTTCTGAATGCTTATCTTCTGTAGAATTTTAGAATAAAAGTATATTAAAAAACTGTTAGTTTTTTAGTAAACAGGGACTGTGTGTTAGATCCATTTTGTTTTGACAAGAAAGTGAGGCAGATAGATGACAGCAATGTAAATTTCTGGAGAGAAACCTAGCTTCTCAGCTTAGATTTGTTGTAACTGAGTTTAATTAGGATATTTTGAAGGAGGAATATAGTGTGGTTGTTGATAAAAATCTCAGCTTCCACAGATAATTATAAAAGATAAGTATCAAAGTTAACTAGCTTAATACAAGCTACGGACCTAATGTGTCCTATCTCATCTTTGTATTGAGCAACTAGTTGGCAGAATAGCATGGTGAATGAGATAATGACAAATTTAAAAGACATATAAGGGAAGTTTTCAAGGAAATCTTATATACTGCAGCAAAGAATGCAGTGCATGTTTGGTTTTTAGAGAGCTTGCAATGACTGATGTAACTTTTCTCTATATGAGGTGTTGTGATTAAAAATTTGATTTAGAAGTTGCACTTCCTTTGTTGGTAAAATAGCATGACTAGAGAAATACAGTGTTCAAGGGAGTTGAGAAACTGAATGTTTGAATATTGGTCTTTGAATACAAAAGAAATAATTGCTTCTTTGAAAAGTAATATGAATGATTATGAGATAAGGAGAAGGGAGAGTTAAATGATCATCTTAATATTGTGTTGTGTTTGGGGATAAAATTGTAGTAAAAGATGGTAATGTGTGTCTTTATTTAAGTTTAAATAATATATTGTATTTGACAGCATAGAAGATGCTCTGGTATATCTTTTTATTTTATTCTTTTACTTGTTTCAGTCATTTGACTGTAGCCATGCTGGAGCACTGCCTTTTTAGTCGAGCAAATTGACCCCAGGAGTTATTCTTTGTAAGCCTAGTACTTATTCTATCAGTCTCTTTTGCCGAACTGCTAAGTTACGGAGATGTAAACACACAAGCATCGGTTGTCAAGCGATGTTGGGGGGACAAACACAGACACACAAACATATACACATATTCATATATATATATATATATATATATATATATATATATATATACATATATACGATGGGCTTCTTTCAGTTTCGTCTACCAAATCCACTCACAAGGCTTTGGTTGGCCCAAGGCTATAGTAGAAGACACTTTCTCAAGGTGCCACGCAGTGGGACTGAACCTGAAACCATGTGGTTGGTAAGCAAGCTACTTACCTCACAGCCACTCCTATGCCTATGTTAGATGCATCCCAATTTCAGTCACTCATATTCAGGAAGAAAAGTTTTTAGTGCATTAAAGCATAGACCTGGGATGATTTTTTTTGAGAAAATGTGTGTCTTATATGCTATCAAATATGGTAGTCAATTGGAAACACTGTCTCTTTGATGGTTCCAGTATGGATAATGCTGATTTTCTAAAATGTTATTTGCATGGGAAAATAATATTTTTGTGTGCTTTTGTATAATATAGCTTATGATTGATTAATAACAAGTAATTTATAAATTTCTCATTTTTTTTTTTCTTTAGAAATCTGTTGGTGAGTTAGTTAAACAGCAGTTAATGTATGTCACCAGTGGAATGAGTGCCCGAGAAAGAAACAAAGCTCGACGGAAAGCAAGGAATTTAGCCAAACAAAGGTCAAAAGAAGCACAGCAAAGGTAAAAACATTGCTTTGAAATAACTTTTGAAAGTTTAAATTATTTTAGGGAAAATAAACTATGAAATAAAATATTGTAAATGTTCTTGTACCAATTTATTCTGTTGTTATCCTTAACAAAACTGCATAAGAGATATACAGGGATTAGACAAAATAATGGAAACACCTTAAAATTTCAAACAAATTTATTTTAATATGGAGTAGGACTGCTTTTGGTAGTAATTACAGCTTGAATTCTCCGCGATATGGACTCTTACAAAGTTTGAATTGTTTCGAAAGGAATTTTTGTCCATTCTTCAGCTAAAACAGTCTCCAGTTCTTGTAGTGATGATGGTGGAGGATATCAGCTCCTTACTTGTTTTTTTAAAGTGCACCATAAATGTTCAATAATATTGAGATCTGAGGACTGTGGTGGCCAGATAAGATGTTCAGCTTCACTAGAATGTTTCTTGTGCCATTCAGTAACTGTGTGAGTTGGTGCATTATCATCCTGAAAGATTACGTTTCCCTCCAGAAACAGTTCACAACCATAGGATGAATTTTATCAGATAAAATGCTTAAATAATTGTGCATGAAAGAAAACCACTGGGCCGGCAGATTTCCAAGATCATCACAGATCCTCCTCCATGTTTAACAGTTAAAAGAAGTCAGTCTGGGTCAAATGCTTCTTTTGGCTGTCTCCACATATATACTCAGCCGGTGGTCGGAAATAAGGTAAAGGATGACTTGTCTGAGAAAATAACATTCTTCCACTGCTCTAGGGACCAATTCTGTAGGTTTATATTCCACTCTGCTTTGCAACATTTGTTTTTGAAAGTAGTGGTTTTCTGATTGCAGCCCTCCCGTGAAATCCAACTTTGTACAGCTCCCGTTGAACAGTTTTTGTGGAAACTGGATTCTCGAGGTGGTCATTAAGCTCTGCAGTAATTTTGGGAGCTGTACTTTTGTGATCCTTTCTAACAATTCACGTAAAAGTTTTGGTTTTCTTCCAGAGTTTTGTTTCAACGAGGAGGTTTTTCCCTCTTTCTCAAAGGCTGTCATTACTTTCAAGACAGTACTTCTTGATACATCAAACATTTCGGCTGTTTTCATTATGCTAGCGGCTGCCATACATGCACCAACAATTTGACCATTTTGAAAGTCCGATAGATCTGTCATTTTAATGAATTTTAATTACCTTTTTCTGATGATATCTGAAAAGAAACAGCAATTTTAGCAAAACATATTAAGCAACACTAATAATAAATCAAAATACATAAAAATAAACAAGCTTTTGACGGTTTTATAGATATTTCTAAATTATGATGCTATGATTTTAGGGGTTTCCATTATTTTGTCCAACCCCTGTAGTTTGCTAATACTAATTGATAAAAATATTAGTATTTGTAAGATAGATTTGTTGTAAATTTGAATATTGTTGCCACTGGTATTTTAGACTTAGGCTGTATTTATGTAGCTATGAATAGGAACAGAATCTAATCCAAATTTTACATTGGTCAACCTCCTAAGCTACTACAGTATCTCTTCTTCATTACTGTATATCACTCTCTCTCTATTCAATACAGCTTTCTACACTCATACAATCTACCCAACCACATGCCATGTTTCCCTTTCTCTCTCTTCTTCTCACATCTTCTCATTCTCCTGTCTGCTATAACATTATCATATTTCTGTTGCTCTTCACCCTCCACTCCTTTTCCTGCACTGTCAGTTATCTTTTTTCTCCCCTATCTTCCCCCAACTTGTGTATCATTGGTTATCCCTAAGTCCTACCTTGTTTGGGTAGCAGTGACATTTCTTTGTATCTTGCACACACAATATGGCCTGCGACCAATAACTTGATGTATGAAAACCAGTGGAATAAAATACCTTTTGGAATAAAATAAGAGTTGGCATCAGGAAGGGCACTCGGATTTAGAATAGTTCAAGAAATTTCTTCCAATGCATATGAACTCGATAAAAGTGAACATAAGAAAGAAAGAATGATGATGATGATTCTGTAATAATTTTAGACTGTTTTTTGGTTTATGTTGTAAAAATATGTGCTGTTTGTGTAGTCTATTCTATATTGAAAAATTGATTGGTTTGTAATT
>NC_042998.1:97117599-97177599 GCF_006345805.1 Octopus sinensis
TGCAGCTACAGCACTTGTGCCAGTCTGCAATGAATTAGTCAAACTTTTACCAAATGAGGTGTGTTTTGTTTTTGAAGTTTTTAATTATTACTGTCTTTATTTTTTCATCTTCATATAAGTGGCTCTTAAAAAAACATATCGATATCATTGATGAGAAAACTAAAATTGTCTATCATAAAATGGATATTTATAGTGATATATTTAGTTTGTATAGATATTTCAAGTGATAAATATTGAATATGCTTATTGATTATTTTATTCGGGGTTTTATAAATTATTATTAAACATTCTTGCCAGCTCTCTATCAAACTGTCCAACCTGTGCCAGCATGGAAAGCGAACATTAAACAACAAGAAATCTATATTATTTTTTAGGATGAATATAAATTTATTTTGAATATTAATATTAGAGATCATCAAATATTTGTAACAAGTATCCTGTTTTTCTAACAAGTATCATGCCAGAATAAAAGATTCATTAATAATTCATTTTTGACTTGAAACTCTTTATTTTGTTGATGTAGGTTCCTAAAATTATAGGAATGCTGTGGGAGATATTGCTAGACTTAGATGATCTAACTGCATCTACCAACAGTATTATGACCTTACTCTCAACATTATTATGCTACCCTGAAGGAGAAGAATCTACTCAAAGGTGATTAAAATTTAAAACATTGTTTTTGAAGTTTTGTTTGACACATTTCATTCCTTTTCAATAAGATTAGCAAAAGTCTAATTGTAGCCCATATTTTAAACTTTGTGCACCTAGCAAAAGTAGTTGAACAACTGATATGTATTGATTTACATCTCATAGATGCTCTAGTTTTCATTGTCAGTGATATTTCTAGGATCTCAGGGTTTTGGGGCTTTCAGCATCAGACCCCTACCTCACCCAGTTGACACAGCTGGAGTTGGTCAAGTCTCAGCTTGCATCCCAGTTGTAGCAAGCCATTGGTGGGTTCTCTTTATCCAAAGCCATCTAGTAGCCTTTTCTGCCCCTTCAGTAAGGGAATATATAGTCCTCTTTACTCCACTGTAACTCCAAGCCCAGTCAGGGTTTTGCAGAATAAATGTCCCACAGAAACCTGGCAGCCTACATCAGCTGGCTTGCAATGTGTCTGTTGGTCTTGGTTTGTGCATTGGTACCTTTAACTCTTTTGATTCATTGATAAATTTTGAAGAACATTTTCATTGTTAAAGTGATAGTATGTTGTCAACTTAATGTGACTGTCCCATGAAAGGGAAGAATGCTACTGTTATTTAGCCCAACAGGAAACGGTGTTTCCTAGGGCTAAATAACAGTAGCATTCTTCCCTTTCATGGGACTGTCACATTAAGTTGACAACATACTATCACTTTGTGCTGCTACTGCATAAATCTCTCTGAGAGATTTAGAAATGTATTATTTCTATTTTCATTGTTGTTTTCCCCAGAGAGGCATTTTCATTTTTAGTGATTCTAATTTTGATGTTTTTAGTGTTATCCTGAAAGTGAGCATCATGTTCATCTTCAGTATCAGTTTAGCTTAACCTGTTTCTATATTCCCTCATAATTCTGTCAATCAGAGTAACTTTTAATAACTAAAGTATATCTTGTGGATTTCATTTCAGCTCTGAGCATTCATTAGTGGAATTGGTTCCCAGACTTTGGCCATTTCTTCGTCACAATATTGCATCTGTGCGGAAAGCATCATTGAAAACATTTCACACGTTACTAAATTTGGAACAGGTAAATGAATATGTTTCCATAGTTTTAAAAAGCATGTTGTATAATTTATTGTATATTTTATATATTTAAAAAGTTTATCATACAAAATTTATTGTAAGTGTAGGTGTGACTGTGTACTAAGAAGCTTGCTTCCCAATCAAATGGTTCCCAGGTTCAGTCCCACTCTGTGGCATCTTGGGCAAGTGTCTTCTAAGGCCTCAGGCCAATCAAAGCCTTGTAAGTGGATCTGCTGATTTGATTAGATTAGTTAGACTGATTTGATTAGTTACTGAATTTAAAATTCCAGTAAAAGTAATTGCAGTACTGGAAATTGTAGTTGGTTGTTTGATTTTAAATATTTGCATCATTTTATAATTTACAGTAACAATATCTTGTGACAGTGAAATAAAACTTCTGCGACCATGTTGCAGTAGCTTCTTTTTAAATTTAATTATTTTTATAAATCTACATAACTGCAAGATTTTAAAAATAAATAGTGGGGAACATGGGAAGTTCACATGTATCTGTATTTGTTTTGAAAATCTTTTTAAAAACTGTCAGACATTTGTAAATTATTTGATGCTGCAATACTATATATGTTTTAGAGAAGATATATCTTTGGATATCGTCATCAATCCTGAGATGTTACTGTCTTGAGTCCTAGGACTCATAGGCCCACTTATTTAGTTTCAATGGTGCATGATTGACTGAAATCACTTTCCCTTTGAATGAGACGCCAGCATTCACGGTAACTCATTTTCAGCTGAGTGGACTGGAGCAATGTGAAATGACATGTTTTGCTCAAGAACACAATACCTATTCTAGCAGTTGAAGACATGAGCTTGTCACATCCTAACCACTAGATCATGTGCAATCACCTATTTTTGAATTAGTGGTTGTTAAATTAAAAATTGGTTCTATAATTGGTTTTGACTATTTCGGTACAGGTTTCCATGTGATAAATACGCTTCTTGAATTTTAATTAGTCTTGATGTTATTGGTTAGTTTTTAGTTATTTACGGATTATTGATTGAACTCTTCTCTTCTTTCCAAATTCATGTAAACAGGATTTTGTTAAACAGTTTTATATTTGGTGTCATTTCATAAAATTCACAGCAAAAAAAAATGATTAAGTTGAACTTACCATTCAGAATGAAAGAATTGGTCACTAACTGCTTGCAATATATTATTTAATGGAGACTAAATTTATGGCAGTTTCAAAACTGACAAAATATTGTGGTAAATTATTTGTAAATTACATACATTTTCTTAAAAATAAATAAAATTTTCTTTTGAAGCAAAACATTTGAAACTCACTTTGATTTTTTAATGTTTCAGAATCATCCAAAGAACTGGCTTTTACCGCTGTTGTCTGCTTCTCTACGGCATATCTTCCAACGAGCTCTTCTTGAATCCAATCCTGAGATTTTGACTCTTGTTGAAAAAGTGTGCTTATTAAACATTTGAATTACTTTTATTATATTTGATAAACAATTTTTATAATATTTTAAAAATTATTAATCTTAATTTTTGTTATTAATCTTAACTTCATTAACATAGCATTCTATTGCATTTTTTTTTAAGCATAGGCATAATTAACCCTGTATTTGGAAATTACTAACTGATAAATGTGTGTGTGTGTGTGTGTGCAATGATGATGATTCCATATTTCAGTGATGACTTAGAAGTGTGTTTCTTAGTAATGTTCATTGTTTAGTGGTCCACATGTAAGTTATGTTATGGTTTGTTCCAATTGATATTGAAGCATACCGCAACATTGCAAGTTACTCACTAAGTTGCTGGACTCTGAAAATTTATTGAAATATGACTGTCTTTAACAGCCACAGTTTAGTGCATGTGCGACCCAGTAATTGATGCCCATCTATGTGTATTTCAGGTTCTCTTTCAGTTTGTCCTTTAAGTGAAGTAAGAGCCTGCCTGTCAAGTGTGAGGCATCTGGTATTTCCCCCAATGGGATTTGCTTGAGAGTTCTCAGTTCCTCCATATATACTATAACATATATTTGTACTGTAATTGAGGAGCCCAGTTTGTATTGTGAATTCTAATGTTCCTAGTCCATTCTTGCCAGCAAAAGCCACATTTGATGCAAATGAAGATAGGAAAAGTCTACACTCTGTACAGTTCAATTGTTTGATAGACAACCAATTTCATTGTTAGTGGCATAAAAAGTGACTATGCTATATATAGTGTGAGAACTGCTAAAATCCATCTTCACTCAACTGTTTGTGCTAGTTGCTCACCAACTGTTGTGCAGCAGTCTATAAAAGATTTGAGATAAGGAGCAAATGACTGTTTTGGCCATTGATAAGCACTGACAATAGACTAGTTAGTTGGTACTACAATGTCAGAGTTTGTTTTTGACAAGACTAAAGCACCCCCATTAACATCTGTTGCCTATAATCATTCCATATATCATCATTATTTTTACATCCACTTCCCATGTTGGCATGGGTTGGACATTATCACAGGGTCAAGTGGGTTGTTCCAGTGTTGGTTGGGTTTCTATGGTTAGATGCCCTTCCTAACATTGATCACTTTACAAAGTGTACTGGGTGCTTTTTATTTATGGCAATTTGCTAATGTAACTTGCAAGACTCAAGAACCCTCTCAACTGAGAGGGAGGAGTTAGTGGTGGTTTTAAGTGAGGGGTTTAGAAGTTTGACTGTAGGAGCAGTAAGTGCTTTGCTGTTCTGTAAGAAGTTCATAGCTACTTTATATTTTATATAGGTGGGTGGGGGAGACAGAAGTGGTGCCCACATAGGAGGTAGATATGATGATGATGAGGTATTTGAATGTACTCTTATGGTAATGTGCGAGAAGGTGAACAGAAGTGAGTGTGGATAAAGAAGAACCAGAGAAAAAGTTTAAATTCCTTGTTATATATTTATTATGATGACCATAAGAATATGTTATTTCCTTCTCTGCATTGATAAGTTGTATGTATTTGTATTTTCAAGGTTTGGGGTCAGATATTGTTGCAAGTACCTTTAGAAAATTTAACTGAAGCTTCTGTAGCTTGGTTAGGAGTTTGGTTTTGCCTTCTTATGCAACCTGCAAAAATTCCTTTTGATCCATCTTATATACTTGAAGCAAAACACAGAGGAAGAGTAAGTATTCACAAATATAGTTTGTGTTTTTGAGGATTTTTGCTATTAAATCTTAGCTGATGATCTAATTTGATTTTGTGGTTATTGTGTGAAGTTGTAAAATTATGATTTCATACAAAACTAAATCTTATTTATGTTTATCTATTTTTTTTTCTCCCTTTCTTATCATTGGTTTAATTTATTTTCTAGGATCAACAGCTTCTGAAAAATCCACTTCGTCAGCTAAATGAAAATTGTACGAGTTTTAATACTGAAACTAGTACGAAACAAAAAGATTTCCTGGGTGGTAGTGATTGTTACAATGAGTCTTCACTTGAAGATGATATTTATATTACTAGATCAAGAATGATTGGAGCCAAGTAAGTTAAATAAATATTTTTTGTTAGTTTTTGTTAGTTTTTAGTTTAGTGTAAATCAATCCATTTATCATATTTTTCTGGTAATGTTCTATGTGTTGGACATTTAACCATCCACATCCAATTTTTTCCAAAGTTTATATTATTTCTGTTTTATATTCATACATGCTTGTTTTAATTAGATAGTAATCTCTTACTTTTCAAGTTTTATAATGTACACTTTTAGCTTAATTTTTTGTGTGACAAAATTCTTATATGCAACCTATGTAATGATAACCTAATCAAATATGCTAATGCTAGATCAGATGTATTTCTTGATCAATCCTTTAATTACCATTGATTATGAAAAGAATTTTGATTTATTCTGTGTGATTTATAGACATAATTAAAAAGTATTTCACTCTGGTCTTCAGAAATAATTTCTAATCATGTTCAGACTAAAAAATTCTCTTTTAATTTTGGATGGAGTTGAAAAACTTATGAAGACTTGTAAAAATGAGACCCCCAAGACTGCATCCAAAAGAAAGTTATATGACTAACAAGCATAGATTAACTCGCCAACTTGTTCTGATTACTAGCTCACAAATGCATAGTTTCTTCTCTCTACTGCTTCTATCACTACTACAATGACATCTGTTCTTTTGAATCAGTTATATTCATACATCCTGCACTTAAACCTATCTAGGACACATATCTCTTCTTCTTGTTACTCTGACACTGTCTCATCTCCTAAACTCTACACTAAATACTTCATGTTGTGGTTCCTGCCTAGGACTGAAAACTCCCTCTCTAATCACGCTTTTCTTGCAGACACTAACCACAAATAATTGACTGCTTCAATCTCACCAGTCTAGGAAGATGGATAAATTCATAATCCTTCCACTACCTTTTAATTTAATTGAAAAATAAAATGTTTAAACCTAATATTCCATCTGTTTTTATTTAAACTTGCCAGATCTGACCTCTCACATCTACCCTACAATGTCATCCTAAAAATAAACAGATACATCATAATCTCATAGTTATGTGATAATGCATGATAAATCAAAACAATGTGAGTAAAGAAGCATTTTATTTAACAGAGTAATCTGAATGTTATAGGGTTAATACAGTATTGGAGGTTTAACAGGAAATAACGACAGAATGATCTGAGGAAACAGCTCAGAAAGAAATGTATTAGATAGAAGATTCTTTGATATCAACTCATTGCCTTATAAAATTTGTAAAAGTAATTTGATATATTCACACACACACACACACACACACACACACACATATATATAAATTTGCTAATTAAAAAAATGGTTTTATCTTTTTAGATTGTTAGGAAAGTTATGTACATTCCTTACTGCAGTGGAACCAGATGATACAGACCCATCAAAATCTCTTGATCCCATATGCAAGTTAATGATATTTCATCTTACTTCTAATTCTGCTCTGCAGAGGTTTGTTGTTGCACAGATAATCTATGCTTGGGGCTGTGAAAATAAGGTGAGTAGCAATGTAATTCTAATTAAGATCAAATCTTTTAATAATTTAAACTTTACATCTAATAATTCATTGTAACAATGTCAGCATTAGACTGCAATTTTTGAGCATATTGGAAATAATCAACCAAAGTTCACACCCTATTCTCCAGATCAAACATTTACATCAAGAATTACAGAATAAATGTTATTTCATATCATTCAAACATAATTTGTTCAACTTCAAAGAACAACTTGTTCACGTGATCACAAAATTTTATGCGAACATGAAAGGTACAGAAAAGATCTAACATAAATAAAATGAAAATTTTTTTAAAAATGTACAAAAAGTAAAAAAATATGTTATAAAAGTGTAAAACTAATTTAATTGTTTTAGATTATCACAATTTAGTAGTAAATTTTCATGCTAGCATAAATCAGGTTTTTTTTTTATTTTATAAAATTGGTTGTCTTACATAGTATTTTTACAGTTGATGTCATTCTTGTTACTATTGCAGACTTGATAGGGTGTTAGTAATCTAAACAAGTACCAAGAATGATTCTTTTAAGCTAATGAACAGTATATTCTGTATTATTGAATTCCCCTGCAAAATCACAAATAATTGAATATACTGCCCATCCTATGGTGTATAACAAATATTATTACATATTTTACAAACATTTTATTTAAATTAATCAATTCAATTTTCAGTACCCATCATGCACAGACGATCTAAAACAGCGAATTCATACCTGTCTAAATGAAGCTATTTATTTTGATGAAATTGCTGTATCATTCACACGAATGCAGACAGAATGTCGTGATTTTATTGCTGGTCTTAAGCAGCAAGGTTTAAATATAGAGGAACACTTTCCACCAAGGTAATGAATTCATTTTATATATATACACACACACACTCATATACATGATAAATACATATGGAGTTGGAGGATTGTGTTGTACTCCAAAGTCTACTTTGGCATGGTTGCTATGACTAGATGCTTTTCCTAATGTTAACCACTTTTACTGAGTGTGTTGGTTACTTTCTTTTTGTGGCACCAGCATTAGTGAGGTTTCTCTGTAACTCTCAATTCTAAAAAGTCCCTTTACTGAGTAGGAGTATACTCGAGTGGATTTATGTTAGTTGTTGAGGTATGGAGGATGGAACACAAACAGTTCTCTCATCACAGAAGAGAGATATGGCCGTTTCACATTATATATAAGTTAAGAAGGGCATCCAGCCGTAGAAACACTGCCAGATCAGACTGGGCCTGATGCAGCCTTCTGGCTTCACAGACCCCTGTTGAACTGTCCAACCCATGCTAGCATGGAAAGCGGACGCTAAATGATGATGATGATGGGTGTGAGTAACCAGGGTGATTAATACCAGAAAGGGACATAATGGTGGTGGTGAGTGGTAGATAAAGGTGGGATGGTAGTCACTGGTAAATATGAGTTGTAAGAAAAGTATGGGAGTGTAGGTGATGACTGGCAGTACAGAAAGGGTGAAAAGCACCATAATATTAATAATAATAATAATACAAGAAGGGAAGGAAAAGAAAGAAACAAGACAAGTGGATAGGTTGCAAGAGCGTGTGAGGTAAGTGAGAGATATATAGTAATAGGAACAGCAATGGTCAGAGTTACATAGAGGTGAGTCAAAAAGGAGGTGACTGGTAGTACAGAAAGAGTGATAAATGGAAAATATGAGTGAGGAGGGACGATTTTAAGAATGAAGAATAACTGTCAAAGGAAGCAGTACTGGGGAGTGAAAGCAAGAACTGGTGGAACAGAAAAAGATATGATATATAATTTTGCTTAGATTGCTGCACTTGTTAAGAGTGTGATGGGAAGAAGAGTAATAGGGAGATGAATGGGTAATAGAGAAGACTTGACAGGGACAAATTGGGTGAGGGGCCCAGTTGTGTGTTTATACACAATGCTTTCAGAACCTCAGTTTTGTCATGAATGACAGGTCTTCTTAAACATCGTGCATTATGAATCCTGTTGGTCCTTTGTCAGCTCCTCCACAAAACTCAAAATGCAGATATTGACCTTCACCATTTCATCCTATGTCTTCAGTTTCTTTCTTCCTCAAACTCCATTCGCATTAACTTCTTTACACATCTGCTTTCATTCACATATACACTATCTTAAATGATTTGATAATACCTATAAATTTTTTTGGCTTCAATTTACATTTGTTGATTGATATACAAATGAACTTTATATACTTAATAATCTAATATGCATTTTAAAATCTGTGTGGATAAGTAGTTTCTGAGAGCTTTACAAATAATATATTTGAGAGTAAATGGCAATGCATTCAAGAATTTGTTGCAGAAGTGTCCCCATTAAATTTTTCAGCTTCATTGAAGCTCATGAGAATTTCTGTACACAAATAACACAGTTTCTACTGTCAAATATATGGGATTATGTAGATAACACAAACAATGAGTACTTTAAATTTACTGAAGTACTTGTTTTAACATTTTAATATACTTTTCTGTCTCTCTCTCCAATTTTGGATTTATTTTCCCATGTTAGTTTGGTTCTCTGGATGCAGACTTTGTCTTGTAACCATGTGGTTTCAAGTCCTATCTTACTGTATGACAAGTCTTCTACTGTAGCCTTGGGTTGACCAATACCATGTGAATGAAAATGGTAATTGTTAACTGGGTGGAAGTTGTGTGTGTGCGCACATGTGTGCATGTATAAATATTGACATTCCATACCTTTGCTTATCACTGTGTGGGGGAAGCAGTGATGTAATGTTTATATATTCTGTTGCCAAACATCCTGTTGCTATGTGCTTTTGAATACCAGCAGAACAAAAAATTAATCACGAACTTGAAAATCAAGTAAGGGTTGGTGAGATGAAAGATATCTGCCTAAGATAAGTCTTTGTTTAATCCACGTTAGCATAGAAAAGCATGTAAAACAAGTAAGCTATCATAGATTGGATAGTATTTTCATGTTTGAACAAGTTATTACTGTTAGTAGAATGAACTTCCTACTACTAAACACTCATCTGTGTGTTGTACTTTAGTTGTTATTGTAGCTACAGATCAGCTTTGATCGAGTGGGCCAAGGCATTTCAGCTATGATTATCCTGATTTTTTTTTCCAGGCACCATATATTTCACTGCTCTTTTTACATGTTTTTTTTAATGATCTGAGAGAAATTTGGCTATATTTCTGTCAAGTTTAATGATAGACATATAGACATTCCCATAATTATTTTGGTTCCTATTTTTCTATAAAGCAAGCAGAGTATAGTACTTTGGCTTCAGACCATCACTGTTGACTTCATTATTCAGACACAATGCATTGTGATTTCAGTTGATAACCAAATGGCTGGTTCTCTAACAACTTTATCTCAAAACACTGTATTTTTTCTTATCACTTATGTTTTCAGGGTCATTGAACTTTGTAAAGTATTATTTCAGGTCTTGTTAGAAACTATTATTATTTCAATTCAGAAATACAGCAAGGTGGTTGAATTGTTAACAAATTTGACAAAATGCTTAGCGACATTCCTTCTAGGTTCAAATTCTGCTGAGATCAATTTTGTCTTTCGTCCTTTCAAATTTGTCAAAATAAGTACCAGTTGCACACTGGGGGCAATGTAATCGACTTACACTTTGTGCCAAAATTAGAAACCATTGTTTCAGTTCAGTAATAATTACTTTGATCTTAAGTTTTCTTTTATTCTTTTTTCTATAATTAGTGTTGTGTATGTCTTCTTCTTTAGGTCAGCTGATTAAAATTATTAACTGTTCTTTGTAAACATAAATATTAATTTCATTGGGTAAAATATTTACTGGAACCTAGTCTTAATTCTTCACTACAAACTAAGATGTCCTTTGAATCATGTCAGAAATGTTAAACAGATGATAACTTTAATGACATTTTCCTAATAACTATTTCATTTTTTGGTTGCATTCTTAATATTTTGAGTTAACAGACACTTTAATTTTTCTTATCATACCTCAAATATTTTTTCTCTTTTTTGTAACCAGTGTCTGATGTTTTTAATTACAAACTGTTTCTTAGCCACCTTATCCTATGAATTAATACATGTTATCATTGCCATCATCATTATCATTGAATGTCTGTTTTCCATGCTGGCATGAGTTGAATGGTTTACAGGAGCCTGTAAATTAGAGAACTGCACCAAACTCCAATGTTTACTTTGGCATGGTTTATTCTACTGGATACCCTTCCTAATGCCAGCCACTTTACTGAGTGTACTGGGACTTTTTACATGGCATTGGCAGTAGTGAAGTCTTCAAGTAATTCACAAAGGTTCACGACTTAGTATTGAAAGAGGTGGCTTTATGCCAGGTGATGAAAGGTTTAAGTATAATAGAGGGCCAGGAACAGGTATCTTGTAGAGGACATACATGGCTATCCTAGTTGGAAGAGACAAAAGATGGTGCTAATATTGTGTCAGGGCATACCCTCGAGGGACATGTGATTGTTTTATATACCTTTGTGGTTCCCCAACTTTTGCTTCTAGTCTCTTAATACTTAAATTATTATTAGATATTATCAAATACTTTTATTCTGTGAGAAATTAATGTGAAATTCTTTTATCTGCAGTGTAATACTGACATTTGAGCAGGCATATGCTTTAACATCAACAGCCTTTGATAATTTGAAAACCAACCTGAAACCTAAGTCATTGCAAACATTTGAGGAGAGACGTTCACAGTTACAAATATGTATTTCACAAACAACACAAGAACAGCAAACTTACAGTGTTCGGTAAGAAAGTCTTTCTACCTTTTCATTAAATTACTTTGAATTATTTAAATATTCATTGAATATTTTGATAAGTCTTTAGACTGAAGAATAAATTGAAATTTATTCAAGAAAAAGTAGACAGACACTGAGAGATTATTTTATTTGATTTTGTAAATATATTCTTTAAATTTTTGAAGATTAGGTAGGTAAATATTTACATGGAATGAATACCAGGAAGAGTTGTTTTATGAAAGAAATACAGGAAAAAAAAGCCAGTTGCTATGGTAATAGTGAACCTGATAACCTACTGACTTGTAGATGCACTTTTGAAGGCTCTCATCTTCATGTAGTGAATGTTGAGCAAGTCATTATGGTGTGGTTTGTAACTGTTCTAGCTGTGTTCATTGAAAAATTTGAACTCAGTACTACAGGCGACTGAAGCAATCATCAGTTATATAGATTATTATTATTTATTTATTATTCAATTAGTTAAATACAAGCTGTTGAAATAGTGCATTGTTCTGTGTGTGATGGATGTATTTTATAGCTGTAGAAATTTTGGTTGCACTGTCAAATGCATCTGTATTCTATGATAACTTGAAATTATGAAGAATAGAAATTTTTTCATGCATCTTTAACACTGTCAAACATGGTGTGCAAGAGAGACGACTGCATTGGTATGGTCATGTAATGTGTATGGATGTGGACAGCTATGTGAAGAATTGCCAATCTCTAATAGAGGAGGGAAGCTGTGGAAGTGGGAGACCCAGGAAGACATGGGACAAGGTGGTGAAGCATGATCTTCAAACATTGGGCCTAGAATTATGTAAATGAAGCATATCATTTTTGTAGTTAACAAAAAAAAAATCATTATTTTGGTTTAACTCATTGCATTAATAAATTGTTAGAATTTCTTGATACCAATATAAATTTGAAGATTGTTTGAAGGAAATATTAAAAATACTAAATTAGATATTCTAATTAGAATCAACTAAATTAAATGTTCATGCTGTGCAATTTACCATAAGGATGAAAAAAAAAAAGGACTGGATGTCTTTGAAATTTTACTTGAACAAACATCATGGTTGCAAAAAATCCAAGTGCTATTATATTCCTTAAAGACAAAAAAATTCTATGGAAAATTAGGAAAACAGTGTCACTTTTGAGCTGATTGATTACCTGTTGAAAAAAAACAATAGTTTAAGATGTCTGAATTAATATAACTAAGTGTGAATGTGCATAATATTTTTTCAGTGTTCAGTGCAGTCTTGCAATGGCAGCTATTATGCAAAACATCCTGCCTGAGAAGTTAAACCCTGTAATCCGGCCTCTAATGGATTGTATAAAGAAAGAAGAAAATCGAGAAATTCAAGTATGATTACTTTTAAATATGTATTTTATAAATATTAAATTTCATATTTATATATATGTATGTGTGTTATATTTTGAGTTACTGGATGGTGCAATCTACTTGCCAGTTTCCAGCTTTAAGCATTAAGATTTAGTTTCTTTAATTTCCATGTAACTGTTAATATATTTAAATTTGATAGAGCACTCTATAATCTCATTTTACATCTGCTCTGACATGCATGTATGAATTGGATGGGTCTTCTCTAGCACAGCTTCCTGCCACTTATTGCAGTCTTTTGTTGTCTTCTTTATGAGGTTCACTTTACTGAGATCTGCATTTACCACTTCATTTTTTTCTTATTCAGTTATCCTATTCTGCATGTCCTTCCACATGGGTCACTTGACACTTCTCTGTCCATCTCTCAACCTTTATATTTGTCATATGTCTATGCCAGCTAGTGCAATTACCTTTTTGCACATTACAGCCAATTCCTCTTATGTCCAGTTTTTCTCTGCTCATTTGCACTGCCATTTGTGCATATCAACATTACACTTCTAGTGAAGCCTGCTCACCTATTTCTTTCTAGCCCTCACATGTCCTCTGCATTCAAAAAACTGTTTTGCTATCATGCAATATCATATTTCATACACGACATCATATAACCTGCCCTTCACTTGGAGAGAGAAAACCTTTGTTGTCAGCAGAGGTAATAGCACCTTATCTGCTTTGTACTTACACAGGCTACTTTATAATAATCTAAGTAGAGTTAGTACCTTAATTTAAACCAAATCAAATCAAGTTAGAAAATATTTATAGTTGAACCTGCACATTTTCATTTGGACAATCTCATCATCATCATCATCATTTAACGTCCGCTTTATTATCTATATTAATCCTCATTTCACTCTGTATTTGAAACCTGATTATATATTGGAAATATATTTCAATTTCATCATCATCATTTAATGTCTGCTTTCCATGCTGGCATGGGTTGAACGATTTCACTGGAAACTGTTAAGTTGGTGGGGCTGCACCAGGTTTCAATCTGATTTGGTAACATTTCTATGGCTGGATGCCCTTCCTAATGCCAACCAATCTGAGAGTGTAGTGGGTGCTTTTTATGTGTCACTGGCATGGGTGCCATTGACCTGATACTGGCATCAGCCACAACTACAGTCTCACTTCGATTGACAGGTCAACGCAAGCACGGTGTATCATCAAGGGTCTTGGTCACCTGTCACTGCCTCCATGAATCCCAACGCTTGAATGGTGGTTTTTATGTGCCATCGGCATGAGTGCCAGTCAGACAGCACTGGCATTAGGCACAATCGTGACCTCACTTGGCTTGATGTCACTGTCTCCATTAGGCCCAATGCATGAATGGTGCTTTTTACGTGCCACAACTTGGCACTGGCCACAACTAATTTATTTGAATTATGTTAATGAAAGATATGCAGTTTGGTCTGAGGTAACTAGAAGTCACAGATTGATTTCATACAGGCTCTCTCATTTTATTTATTACATATTTATGATGATGATCATCATCATCATTGACAACGAATGAAAACAAGTCTTTAATTATTCTAATGTGAAACTGTTATGCTTACCTAGACAACCTAATTTTTCTGACAGGATAAGAAACTTCAATTTTTAAAAAATTACTTGTGTATCTACAATAACAAAATATACATTGTAGCTTCAAGTCAGTTGGGTGGGACGAACTTGTGTGTGTTTCTCTGTTTAGTTAACTACTGCTGAGTCATAGGATGGACTTCTCAACATCGGTAACAATAATTTCAATGCTCATCTATATCTTCATTAAATATATGAACTATGATTTAAAAATATGATAAAACAGTTATTAAGAATATGAACAATATATGTTTCTTTCAACTAGATATATCAGTTAAGAACAAACAAAAGTGTAATTTATCAGTAAACATTTTCTATTATTCTAAGATTGATTGTTTGGACTTGGTAGAGCTGGGATGGGAGCAAAGTTGAGGAAATTGATTCTAACACATTGCTGGTATTTATTTTAAAAAGGTAAGGCACACTCTACTAGGATTTGAACTTGCACTGTAAAGGGGCATGCTAAAGTGTTTTTATTTACTTGCTGTTCTTTGCTCATCAAAATATTGTAATATATTTCAAGCATACTATCTATTATGAGACAGTTTGAAATTGATTTATAATTTTCACATCAGTGTAGAGTTTAAATTGTGATTGCACTGAAATTTAATTTCAACTCTACTATGAATACCCATTTATTTAGATGAAAAGAATAAATAAAAGGCCTTCTAATGTTAACTGAAAGACTAGGTGTAAATTTTATACATCACCAACTGTGTAGTGTTGACTTAGCTGACAGAAGATTTTCAGTAGGGAAATTTAAATGCTTATGATTAAACATAAACCTAATGAGAAGCAAGTTTATTTTGCCTTTTAAATACCAGTTTATTCATTCTGATTTGTGATTTTGGTGCCGGTATACTTATCAAAGGTCATTTGACATTTTCAGTAAAAGCACAAAAGCTTTGGTATGGTTTTTCTTTGGATGACATTCAAAAGCTGAGTGTTTCTCTACTTTAAAGGGAAAGCTAAGTTTGCTTGATGCAATTTTGGTAAAGTCATTAATATGCAATAAATTTTTGGCTTGAGAAAAATTTGATTAATATGGATTACGTGATACTCTGACTTACTTAACATATAAGTCTATCAAGAATGTTGCTACATCTCTTTTGAAGATATGTATTACATATAGTATCACATTTCTTTCTTTTTCCTAAACACCAAGTAATAAAAAATATGGAGAAAATGGAATTACAGATATAGTACTCTTATGTATACTGCTATAAGGGAAGTATCTTCACATCATTTTAGTGTCTGCTTTTCAATGATGACATGGGCTGGATAGCTCTGCAGAACAGCAAATTGCCACATGTCTCAATCTTGTGCCATTTCATCTGCGAAGCCCAAGACCTTGAAATTTGACCTCATCACTTCCTATATCTTCCTTGGTCTTCTGCCACAGACTGCTTCCACATTCAGCATATGGTGCCTTTTAACTTAACATTCATCTTCCATTGTCATCTCAAGCCCATACCAACTACATATCTTACCTGTATATCTCAGCTAACACCATTAATGGTAAGTTGTTCTCTTAGCTCATTTGTGCACTGCTTTTCATACAGATTAATGTTAGGCATTCAACCTATTGTTTCTAACTCATTTTTGTTCAGCTTCTTCTGTGCCCAAGATTCATTACCATGTAGATTCAAACTTCTTACACCTTTTTAATAGTTTATCTTTATCTTTTTGAGCTAGAACGACAAAGTATTTTTGGAAAGCATCAATCATTCAGAAAGAGGTCTTAGTCTTTTTACTTAAAAAATAATAGTTATGTCTAGAGTCAATTTCATATTTGCTTAAAATTTTAGACTTTTGTTGGGACTCATAAAAGTTCAGCCACTCTAATAGTTTTCATTTGTATATTCCTGCTCATATTACTCTATTTGATATATTTCACAATTCAGTTGAAAAAGAATCTTTATATGAAGATGCCTTATGTATACTTACACTTATATTTTTGCCTCCTTACTGTGGGTGACTTAATAACAAGCATTTTGCCATTTGATGCTTTATTATCAAAGTTGTCTTTGAGATTCTTTACATGCCTATAATTTAGCTGTTTCTAACTTAATGCTATATTAAGTTAGTTTTCTTCTTGCTACAGATATATATATATATATATATATATATATATATATTGTAACTTTTAAACTTGTGCTTGGTCAAGCAATTAATCAAACTCATTTGAATGTTTTTTGAGGTGGTATGTAAAGGATAGGGCATTTTGGAGAAGACTGTTAATGGTCTCACAAGAGTGACCTCTATTCAGTTGGGAAAAATGGCCTTAAATTACTTGTTGATCTTATTAGTCAAGAAAGCACCTTAGCTCCATACCTAAAATTGATTTAAAAGCAAATTTGTTAATTAAAAAGTTGGTTAATAGAAACTGTATTATGACAACCATGATTGAACAATATTGGAATCCTGTTGAGAAATTACAATTTAATTTAAAATCATTCATATTTTGGAACTACTCACAAGTTTTCATCATCTCTTTTAAATATAACAATATTAAAAAAAAGTGATTTCTTTGAAGATTTTCATTATTTTTCCAGATGTGTGCTGCAAATTGTTTAGCAAGGCTTTTGAAAATGTGTTTATCTCGAACTCCTAATCCAAGTGATAAAGTGATAAAAAACCTTTGCACATTCCTGTGTTCAGATTCATCAATAACACCCACTATCAAATTAGCACTCAAAGACTCAGGTAAATAATGTTTTGGTCAGTAAGCTAGAAATTGAAACAAAAAATAATTATTTTCTATGAAATTGTTAAATGTAATTAAATAATTGTATTAGTCTTGAAAATATGTTTTAGTTGTTCATATAATGTATATCTTACTTTTTGGATTTATTTATGTGTTTAATCTTTTTTTTATAGATGATCAAAATAATGAGGTTGGCTGTACTGAATATTCTGGTATTCTTACATTAACAAACCAACAGAAAGTAAGATCCTGTTTTATGTTTATATTTTTATAAACTAAAATTAGACAATGTAAGGTGGAGAGGACTCTTTCATGTTGAAGATATGGGAACATCTCTAGTGCTGGTGCCACAATACAGTGCATTCTCTATGAAGAGGTTGAGGAACAAATGGAAACTATATAGGGTAGAGAGGATGGTTCCTTCTTGTCAAAAATATGGCACTATGTCTAATGCTAGTGCCATGATAAAAGCATCCCGTGTACTCTTCTAAGCAGTTGTTAGAAAGAAAATTCAGTTGTAGAAATTATGCCAAAAATGAAATCTACGAGTGGGATTTGGTGTAGTTCTTTGATTCCACTAGGAAGGTAGTAACTTAGGAAAAAAAAATGACTTGGACTGTGATGACCTCTTGCATGGATGGGAAAATTGTTACAATGGTGATGATGAGTCTCTCATCATCATGAAATTGGGATACCTGAAGGTGACTTAGTGATAAGATCATCCAAAGTCTAACTAGGTTTGTTCCACTGTTTGATAATGAGTGATAATTTTGATTATGTTTCACAATTAGTAATGGAGAAGGAGCTCAAATTAGCATTGTGACTGAGTCTCAAGAATGTTAACTGCTATACTTACCCCCTCTCCCTCCCCCTCCATCCCTCTCTATATATAAATGACTTCTGTTAAAAATGATATGGTCTATGGCAGAGAAACATAAGCTGTAACATTTGAGAATCTGCTGTAATTAGAAAGTTATAGTTAATTGGGGACAGGTTATAATAACAGTGCTAAGCATCTATGAAAGATAATTACTGTTATGGACAAATAGTGTAAATGATTTGATATAAGTTTTCTACCTCCAGTTAACAGAAAGTGTCAGCTTAATATGCAAAATATTCTTATAAAATTTCTAATTTCTAGACTCCAGAGAAAAACTACAAGAATTGTCAACAGGCTTCAGCTGCTTCTAATGCCTCAGTTGATCTTAACACAAATGAAAATGAAGTAAATGAGGTATTTATTTTTACTTCTTCCTGTCAGTGAAACTGAAACTAAAAAAGTATATTTACTGTCAGTTTCATCATGATCATTGTCTTAATGTTTACTTTTCCATGCTTGCATGGGTCAAATGGAGTTTATTGAAGCAGATTTCTAGTGCACTTCCTGTCTGTTTCTAAGCAAGATATTTCCTTATGGAAATATTCTGTGGCCAATAGTCTGTTTTTCACAGAATATTGAAAATGAAACACACTGCTTATATGACAGTGACATTCATTTACAACTATTATGTAATACCAGCACAAAGACACACACATGATGGGCTTTCAGTTTCCGTCTACCAAATCTGCTCACAAGGCTTTGGTTGACCTGGGCTTAACCACACAACCATGTCTGTAACTATTTTGATAATATAACAAAGTTTATTATGACAAGATAATAATGAAGACTGTCCACTTGAGTGAAGATCTAAAGCATATATATAATTTTGAAATTTTTTTTATTTATCATCCAAGTAATTTCACATACACATAAAATAGATTATGTACATAGAATGAATTACAGAAATTAATATTTTCAAAATTTTTAAATGTCACTAAGAAGTAACCTAATTTTGATAAAAGCAAATGGCAGAATTATAATAGTTCCTATTAAAATCAGAAAATTACAAGAGCAAGTAAGTTATCTTAAAATGTTATTTTTTAAGGCATCTTGATTAAAATGGAAATTTTCTCTTTTTTTTACAGAAGTTTTTAGCTATTCAACGTGTAGGATCTGAATGTGCATTAAGTACCATAGCACGTTTGTTTCAAGATGATTTACCCACTGAGGTTCCTGCTCTTTGGTCTAATATTACCTTGAATTTGAATGATAACAAAATCAAAGAAGGTATATTTTTTGCTTCACCTTTTTAAAATTCGTTTATTTCTTAATGGAATTTAAAAATGCATCTGTATTAAACTTTCATAAGATTGTTTGTGGTTACTTTTAATAAAAAAAAAAAGTAATGAATTTACTTAGTGAATTGTTTTCCATTATTCTCTCTCTCAGTTAAGGTAACAAGGTGGCAGAATCGTTAACGCATTGGACAAAATGCTTAATGGCATTTCTTCCAGCTCTTTATGTTCTGAGTTCAGATTCTGCTGAAGTCAACTTTACTTTTCCTTATTTTGGGGTTGATGAAATAAGTACCAGTTAAGCATTGTGCTGATGTATTCATCTAACCTCCTCTCCCTAAAATTGCTGGCCTTGTGCCCAAATTAGAAAGAATTAGTCTCTTCATTAATAACTATTAATATTATTAGTAATAAATTATTTGATTAATCCTTGCTATTTTTGTGCTCTACAATCTTTTCATATAATGTAGTTTATTTTGCTTGTACATACTTATTTTTAATATTATTTTTAAATATTTTGTTTTGCTTTATTCCACCCTGCATTGAATATAATTATTATTCATAATCTTTTAATTGATTACTTATTATAAAAGCTAGACAATAGAGAGTGGCAGCAAGGGTAATGTAATCTGCCCTGTAATATGTCTTGTGCATGCCTATTGGTTAAACTACATAATATTGAATATTGCAAGTTGATACTTTTAAGTTATTTATAAAAAAACTCCTAGGAAACTTCATCTCAAATTGAATGGGGTTCATAAATAACATGGAGAAGCAATTTTAGTGACATCACTTTTTGTGCCATTCCATTTTTGATGTTACTGAATAATGATAGTAAATTAAAATTTTAATCAAAATTTCATGGAAAATCTTAGTTTATTCTTGAATTGTCTCCTTCCAAAGTTGTTGACGATATGTTTGAATGAATATTACTTGAGAATTAGTTTAAATTTTACAAATAATAATGTCAATTTTGTTTGTTTGTTTTCTTTTTCTAGCTAATAGTGGTAAACTATCAGAAACAGAATTACAAGAAATTATTAACAGTTTGCAAGTTTTGGAATGTGTAGCTAATGCACTTAGTAAATCTCTCTTATCTCAAGTAAGATTTTGAAAATTCTCTAAATTTGATAAGCCTGATATAAAGGATCAGATATTTGGATTTATTGTTATTAAATTTTATTGTAATGATGTTAAGGTGTCATGTATATAATTAACCAAAAAGAAATCTCCCTCTTTACCTTACAAAAGGAAATCAAGATTCACAATGTTTCTGTAAAGATGATCATTTCTCTGAAGTAATGGACTTGTTAATTCAACCACATACTCTGAAAGTATAAAAATGTAAGACAGGAAGGGAACAGAGAAAGAGAATTTTTGTTGGTAGACAATGTTGGTCAATAAGAAGCTAAACCTAGTCACTAAACATGATGAAAATAGATAGCTGAGTGACTGTGTTCTTGATGTGGAATGATTTTGAATAATCGCAAACAGTTATACCTTACTGTTTTAAATAAATACTTTTTGATATATGAATGATGAGGTTGTCATAACTGGAATATCTTTCAGCAAAGTTTTGGGTATACACAACTAGAAAACGTACTTGACATTTGACCTACAAGATATAAAAGCTAAATTTCCCTCAAACTACACTCCACTGTCTTAAATTAGGAAATGTCACTTTGGAAAATAACTGAGAGAGAGAGAAAAAAAAGAAAGAGAGAGAGAGAAAGAGTTGAATTTATATAGGCGGTGTCCATCAATCAGTGTTGCAGACTATGGAGAGTGCCTCCCACCTCAAATTCTTATTACAATAACTGGCAGAAAACTACTTGAAAGGCAGTTATTTCAGCTTTTATCATTTTATTTATGGTGCTACCTTGTAAAGAAATAAATATATCCATAAGTGAAGCTGTCATGATCTGACAGATTGTCTTATTTTAATTTGTTTGGTTTTCACATGATGGCTGATCAGGCCTCTTTTCAAGTGGCCTTTTTTAAGAATTCATTTGCTTTTTAAAAGAGTAGATTTCTTATTTAGATAGTTTATTTTTTTTGTTACTGTTTATATTCTTGATTCATTTGATATGTGGAAATTTCTATTTTAGGTCCTAGAATTGCTTCCTGATTTAAGTGGATATCTACAGAACTGCTACACCAGTATCCGTCACTTGGCTTGTCGTGTTGTTGGTACTCTTGCTCAACTAGATACACTTTTTGTCATGACACACATCATTGAAGTTGTGTTGCCTTACCTTGGTGTCTCAGATAATCTCACACAACGACAAGGGGCATGTGAAGTTCTAGCCAGTATCCTTTTTGTCTTGTATGACGTTTTTTGTTTTATGCAACACCTTAGTTCCAGTCAAGCAATTCTCTCTTTTTTTTCTGTTTAGAAATAATTTATAATGGGTATAAAATTGTTGTATGGTACGATAAAAAAAAAACGGGAATAATAATCGTAATTTCTTTTCTTAGCCACTGGGGCACAGATGAAGGGGACATCACAAAGACAGTCAACAATTTGTTGGGGTTTATTTAAAAGATGAGTAAGAAATGGAAAAGATGGTGAAATGCAATAAAAGTGTATATAGTATACAAAGTTTGTGATAACATGAAGGTGTCATCCTCCTGATACAGGAGTGACTCTAATTAAGGCCAATCAAACCCCACAAATCCAGGGATACCCAGTCCACCAAAAATACAAGCCCTCTCCCAACTGTTGTTCTCCATTCTGCAGGCTTGTGCTTGCCATTTTTGCTGTAGTCACCCTCGCCATTTTCGCCATAGTCACCCATCTTTTCACAAATTCACTGGGAGGTAGCACTTTCCTCTCCACCATCACTATCCTTTTAAGGTGTAATTTCAAAAAGCCAATGAGGGCTTGACTGAAGAGGAAGGCATCTTTCCTCAATCCTTTCAGCCTTGTCCACTACCCAAGCTCTTTTGTCATAGCCACTAGACAGAGAAACACTGCCTGCCCTGTCTTGTTAAAGGTGGGCGATTGGGCAATCCTCACAGTGGGTTTGGCCAATAGTCAGATTCATCCCACATGCAATAACATTTGTTTGACTTAATTCCACAAGTCTCGACATTGCTTCAATAATACCATTTGTGCATGTGACTGGAATGATTTTTGTAAATTTAGAAATCGACATATTGTTGAGACAACAATATGTCAAGCATTGTCTTTTGTACATTATGCACATTTTAGTCTTCATTTATTGCATTCAATTCAGTGTACTGTAAGTAGTGTATTGTGTTATGTCTAAGAGATAAAACTCATTTGCTATAGAAAGGGCACTAGAATGAAAGAAATGGTAAAGTTTAACTGAATGCCATTCAGTATTCAGTTCTATTTATCTATATACCAAGTTCATATTCTACTTAAGTTCACTATACTTTTTATTCTTCTCTTCAGATCCAATAAAAAGATCCTTGTTTGTATTGGGGTTGATTCAACTGACTGCATGCAAAAAATCAGTAATCTGAATGGATGTTTAGTTACTTTAAAAATTTTGTACTAAACAATTTATACGATCTTTTTGCCCCAGGAATGCAGTTTTGTATTCTGTAGCCTACTTTCAGTTGGCCTTTAATCTGTAACAATTTGTATCAATAGCTGTCCCCTCTTTTTTGCTTGATTCAAAATGTTTTTCAACCACCATGCTATATATAGGTATAGGTATGGTTGTCTAGAGATGTAGGCTTGTGTGATTAAGAAGTTTGTTTCGCAGTCAAGTGATTTTAGGTTCAGTCACACTTCATGCCCCTTGAATAAATATTTCTGTTATAGCCCCAGACAGACCAGATACTTTGTGAGGGAAATTGGTGGACAGAAACTGAAAGAAGCCTGCTCTGTGTGCATGCATGCATGCATGTATGTGTGTCTGAATGTTTATAATCCATGCTGGGCTACAATTACAAACATTGCTGTTTGTAATTGGGTAGAGACTGGCTACTTGTTGACATTTTCTAATAAATAAGCTCTGTGCTTTCAGATTCCTTTTGATTAAAAAAGAGACACTTACTTGAAAAACATATAAGGTTGGTGACAAAAAGAGCATCCAGCTGTAAAAATCCTGCCCCTAATACCTTACTAGCTAACACAGTCATGGGCAAACTGCGACTTTTTGAATGGCATGCTTAATGAAAAATTTCCATGAATTTTTTTTTGTTGTGTAGCCCACCTGGTGCATGTCTCATACTACCCATTTCTTGGAAAAGGTTGCTCATTCCTGGTCTAACCCATGGTAGCATGGAAAAACAGATGTTAAATGAATGAATATATAATTACCATCTGTGTATTGTGCTAAATGTATACAACCATTAGAAGGCATGAAGCTATGGAATTGTCTAAGGTATTCTTTTCATAGACACAATATATATCAGAGCAAGATGAACATTGTCACTGCAGTGACTCACAAGAATGACAGACATGTTTCACCTTTCTTGAGGCATTATCAATGTTGTGCACCCAATTATCACCTGCTGAAATTAAATTCCTGCCTTGATATGTAGGAAATATTGAATAAAACATTCTTTGGTATTGTGGAAGGTTGCAGGGCTGTAGAAAAACTCAATATACTCAATTGAGAAAAAGAATTAAGATGAAAATCACCAAGATGAAAATCACCATCTTTGTATCATACTTTAGTGTGCACACCACTAGAAGATATGAAGCTGTAGAATTGTATGAGATAAGATCTTTTCATAGACTTATTGTGTTAAAAGTACAATATATATGAAGCTGAGATGAGCATCATTGCTGCAGTCACTCACAAGAACAACTGATGTGTTTTGCCTTTGATAAGACTTCTTAATACTGTGCATTCAGTTGTCATATGCTTAAATGGAATATAGATATATCAGTGTTTTCGATGCCTATTTACTTTCTCAGCTTGTCTAATAAGACCGCTTATTCACCACCCATGCACAATTAATCCTTTTCCTGTTCATTGCATTCATTTGTTTTGTTTCTCTGCTATTAAATCGCATGTAGAAGGATCGTATTATCTCCCTTAGTCTTTTGAATAACAAAAGCTCAATGGTTGAACTTGCTTTTGTAGAGTTCTAGGTGGCCCATGATAAAGAAGTAGTATGAGAAATGGGGAAACAAAGAGAAGTGGGGGGAGTGTTATGCAAATAAAAGCAGATATATGCATAGAAAGACATTAGAATTTTAATTTTCAGGATGAATTTGTTTCATATTTCCTTTTAATTTTCAGACTGATATTTAAAAAATATAATTTTCTTAACTAGAAGATGTTATTGATCGTCTTGGAGTAAATATAATTCCCTTTATTGTACTACTTGTGGTACCTATCTTGGGTCGAATGTGTGACCAGAATGAAGCTGTTCGACTCATGGCTACTCATTGTTTTGCAACCCTCATTTGTTTGCTACCTCTTGAGGTAACTTTTATTTAATTTATTTATTCTTTGAAAATATTGTCATGCTTAAGTTTCTTAAGTTTATAATTTAATGTCTAAATATCAATTTGTATTTTTCAGGCAGGCCTTTCTGACAACCCCAAAATGAAAACATCTTTAGTACAACAGAAAGAACGAGAACGCAAGTTCTTAGAGCAGTTATTAGACAACTCAAAGATTGAAAATTATGTTGTATCTGTTCCAATTACTGCTGAACTTCGTAAATACCAACAGGTAAATAGTGGGTTTACAAATATATATTACTACCTATCTTTCAGATTTAAAATGTTTAATATATGTTTTATTATTACAATAAGTTCTAATTTTTCTAGGCTTTACTTGTCATTGTCATCATCCTTCCTGCTATAGGCACAAGGCCTGAAATTTTAAGGGAGGAGTTTGTTGATTACATCAGTCCCAGATCTTAGTTCATTGACCCTGAAAGGATGTCAACCTCGGAGGAATTTAAACTCAGAATGTAAATACGGACGAAATACTGCTAAGCATTTTGTCTGACTTGCTAATTATTCTACCAACTTGCCACCTTTATTTTAATAATAATAGTAGGTAGCACATCTACAGAAAATAGCATTGCTTGAAACTGCATGAATACCTCGCAAAGTTCTTGAAATCTGAATGAAAAGTATTTAGTCTATTGGTTGTAGACAGCTGATGCTTTATTACATCTCTCAGTAAAGTTGCTGTGTTAAACAAGAACAACAGCAATAATAATTCTAATTATAAGCCTTGAAAGGATGAAAAGTAAAGCCAATCTTGGCAGAATTTAAACTCAGCACATGGTAGTAATTCTTTCAACTGTAGGCACAAGGCATAACTTAGCATTTTGACAAATATGGATTGATAGATATGTATCAGGCTGAGTTTGATGTGGTTGACTAAGAGCCCTTGAAGGGCAGTGCCCTAGCATGGTTACAGTCCAATGAATGAAATCAGTAAATGAATATATTCAAGTAAAAAAGCAAATATGTGAAAGAATATAAGAGAAAATTGAGTGAAGCAAGATTTCTCCATCTTATGTAGTATTCTTTATATCTACAAGTTTTTTGTTACATTATATATTTTCTATTCTGTTCTGGGTTAACCCTGTCATTTCTATATTTCTGTTGAAATACACTGTCTTAATTTTAATTAGTTCTGAAGAGATTGTAGAATTTTATAAAATCATTTTGTCTTTATTAAGGCTGAAAATTTTGAAGGAAAGTTTTAATTTTGATTACAGAAGGTGGTTAACTTCCAGTGTTTGACCCTAGCAAAAAAATGAAGAAAAAAATAGTGTAATAGGTGTAAAACAACATATAGTAAACAAATATGAAAAAAAAAATGCACACTGGCGAACAGGAGTGGGGGGAAACGACTCAGAAAATTCACATCAGGAGTGTTCTGAGTCCACTCACCATTTCTCCGTTCATTGGCGCAATGTTACCACTTGTCACAAAAATGAAAAAAAAACAACAATAGTGTAAAAAGTGTAAAACAACATGTAAATGAATAAGGAAAAAAATGTGCACTGGCAAACGGGGTGGGAGAGAATACTCGGAAAATTCACATGATCAAAGTCACAGGGTCTACTGCATGGCACATTGGGCCATGCAGTGGAACTGAGCCCGGAATTGTGTGGTTGCGAAGAATATCCATTTTCTTGAGGGGAAAAAAATTGGGTCATGTGAATTGTCCTGCCCCCCCCCCTCCGTTTGCCAGTAAGTGTCCTCAACTATATAGCCTTGGGCTGGCCAACGTGTCCTGGAGGCTGAAGGTGGAATTTCAGAGGAAAAATTGTCTATGCTATTAATGAAGATGAAAACAAAAATTTGCACAGAAAATTTTTTCAATTCTGTCTTCTGCATGATGGTATTAACAGAAACAATTGCAATGTAGATGTTTGTAAGCCATTCAAGAACTCTCTCACACACACACACACACACAAAACCCTTTAGTTTCACTGCAACATTTAAATCTCATTTCAATCTCAATATTTTCGTTACTTTGAAACCGAGACTTGTTCACTGACAAAACAGATGCAGCACAAATTTTTGTCAGGGTTTTTTCGTGGTTTCAAAGAATGAAAATATTTAGGCACAAATGAAATTTAAATGTTGCAGTGAAAGTAACGGTTTTTGTTGTTCAGGAATTGCTTACAAATATCTTACATGCTGCAATCATCATCATCATCGTTTAGCATCCGTTTTCCTTGCTAGCATGGGTTGGACGGTTTGACCGGGGTCTGGGAAGCCATGAAGCTGCACCAGGCTCCAGTCTTATCTGGCAGTGTTTCTACAGCTGGATGTCCTTCCTAACACCAACCACTCTGTGAGTGTAGTGGGTGCTTTTTACATGCCACTGGCACAGGGGCCAGAGGAGGCTGGCAACGGCGACGATCAGTTGGTGCTTTTTATGCACCACCAGCATGGACGCCAATCAAGGCGGCGCTGGCAACAGCCACGTTCGGATGGTGCTTTTTATGTGCCACTGCCATGGGTATCAAAACTACAATTTCCATTATTCGCCCTTACCCTGCCCCTAATTACAAAACTTTCCACTGTTGACGGACAGTTCATGTTAATAAAATAAATTATCTGTAACATTCCTTTAAATTGCTACGAGAAAAAAAATTTACTAATAGAGAGTGATGTTATAGAAATAATTATACTCTGTGCATTGTCCATTTCTCGGGTATAAACAACAAGTCCATTTCTGGTGGACCAGGACAATTCACACGATCCAATTTTTTCCCCTCAAGAAAATGGGATATTCTTCCCAACCACACGGTTCCGGGTTCAGTCCCACTGCATGGCACCTTGAGTAAACAAATTTTTCGAGTCCTCCCCCCATTCACCAGTGCGCATTTTTTTTTTTCATATTTGTTTACTACATGCTGTGTTTTACACTTATTACACTATTTTTTTTCATTTTTCTGACCGGGTGTTAGCATTGAGTTTTCGGATCCTGTGAGTTTGATCATGTGAATTTTCCAAGTTCTGTCCTCACCACCCACCTGTTCACCAGAGTGCATTTGTTTTTACACTATTTTAGTACACATTATTTTACACCTATTGCACTTTTTCTTTTGGTAGTTGGGTGTCGAAGTCGGGTTACTGGACTGTGTGAATTCTCCAAGTCTGCACCCCACCCACCCCCATCACAAAAATTGAAAACAAATAGTGTACTAGGTGTAAAATAATGCGTAGTAAACAAATATGAAGAAAAAATTGCGCCAACAAATGAGGAAATGGTGAGAGGACTCGGAACACTCCCAATGTGAATTTTCCAAGTTGTCTCACCAGCGCACATGTTTTTTCATATTCACTTACTACATGTTGTTTTATACCTATTACACTATTTTTTTCCAGTTTTTTTCTTGTGTCAAACACTGGAGGTTAACCCAGAAGGTTTGTATCATAGAACAGAAATAGTCTTGAGCTGGTTGGTATCAACAAACTTAATTTAATATTTAATATGGGTTTTGTGGATTAACTTTCCTATATTTTCTCTCAACTAATCATCACTTTATTTACAATATTGTTTTTTTTTTAATAATTCTAGGATGGTGTTAATTGGCTGGGGTTTCTGAACAAATATAAATTACATGGTATTCTGTGTGATGATATGGGTCTTGGAAAAACATTGCAGTCTATATGTATATTGTCCTGTGATCATAATAGACGACTTGATGAATTTAAGGTGGGTATGTGTGTACATTGTATTAGTGCTGTCATTATTTGTCATTTACACTATTTTTCATATTTGTGATTTACACATTGGTCTATTTTTTTTTTTTTTTACATATGTTGACCATAGCTATTAGATAAGTGTTGTACTGATATTTTGCGAGCATAAAGTTTTTTTTATGCAAACTATATGAATCTTTGAGTTGTTTGGGAATCCTGGTTTTTTTTGTGAACTGGTGATTGTGTTTAAAGCTCATACACAACTATTTATTTTAAAGGGGAAGGGGACTTAATGAACAACAATTGGCTTTTGTCTGTAAATTTGTGAGGCCCTATGAAATTATATATTTTCAAGTATTGTGTATCTTTACATACATCATTATTTTTTGAAATGATTGTTTGGTTTTTATTTTCCATAGAAAACTGGTAGCCCTGATTGTGCCCACTTACCTTCAATAGTAGTTTGTCCTCCAACTTTGACAGGTCATTGGATATATGAAATAGAGAAATTCATATCTTCCAAATATTTGAACCCTCTTCACTACACTGGACCACCTGGTGAAAGAGTAAGGTAATGAAAGTTTCATGAACAATATATATATATATCAAGAAAGTCTGTTTAATTTTATTTAGCACATCAAAACTGTTATTAATTTGTTATATCTAGTAATTTTGATTCTTTAAAAAATGCTTAGTATCTGGAAACTGTTAAAGTGTTAAATACTTCAGGATTATATATATTTCTTTTTCAGATTACAAAAACTTGTGAAAAAACATAACCTTGTAGTAGTGTCTTATGACATTGTCAGAAATGATATAGACTTTTTTGGGTAAGAAAAATAATTTTCCTTTTATCATCATCACCATCATCATCATATTTAACATCTGTCTTTTTTGCTGGCATAATTCAGACAATTTCAGTGATTCAGTTCATCAGGTGACTGTATTGTGCTCCAATGTCTGCTTTGGTATTAACTAATGCAAAACTTATCATTAATACACTTCTGATAAGTATTGAAATGTTTGCATAAATATTAAAATATGGAATAGTATTTGTTTCACTGTTGGTATAGCACTGTATATGTATATCTATGCTGACTGTTAATATTCTTTTGTTTTAAATCTTTTACTGGTTTGTCATTAGGTTGTAGTCTTTTTGAGGTACCACCTCTAGAGGTTCAAACTATTATATAATGTGAATAGCATAGGAATATAATGCATAACAATGTGGATATTTTATATCAGATATGTGCATATATATATATATATATATATATATATATATATATATATACAGTGTTCTTATTATTTCTTTACTAATACCTTTTTTTAAACTTTTTCTTTATTCTTTTTACTTATATTTTGTGAGTTGAACAATCATTTGTAATTGATACTAGGCTTTCCTGGCTGTGGAAATTTTGAAAGATCCTTACTTTCATTTTTCAATGTTGCTCAAGTGCTTCAGAATGGGCCCAAATTACATTTTTGTTTATCCCTCAAGTAATTTTTGATGTAATTTAGGTTTGATTTCTCTCAGTACAATTTGTTTTGGTGTACCACTACTATCTACCTCACTGCATGAAAGAATTAGTGAACCTTGACTGATATACAAATTTAGAACCATAGGGAGTGAACTTGAAATCAGCAATCTCAGAAAAGCTCATTAGCATAGTTATTGATTTAAAAGAAATTGTTCTTCATTAATTATTGAATGAGTTTTTTTAAAATCGTATTTAACTTGTAATTTGTATTTAACAAAGTATTCTTGTGAAATAGGAAATTTAATTTGAATTATTTAAAAAAAAAAAGTATCATCTATGATTTTCCAGGTCAATTCATTGGAATTACTGCATTCTTGATGAAGGTCACATGATCAAGAATGGTAAAACCAAGGTAAGATATATTTTTTTCTAATGGAATTATAATAGAACTATTTTTTAGCTAATCTTTACTTGGTATTTTAATTCATCATCATTCATCATCATCATTTAATGTCTGTTCTCCATGCTGGCATGGGTTGGATGACTTGACCAGAGCTGGCAATCTGGGGAGCTGTACCAAACTCCAATCTGATTTGGCATGGTTTCTACAGCTGGATGCCCTTCCTAACACTATTCACTTTACAGAGTGTGCTGGTCTATGCTGGGTGCTTTTATGTGATACCACATGGACGCTTTTATGTTGCACTGCTCGGGTGCTTTTACATTGCACCAAACAGGTGCTTTTAATTGGCACCGTACAAGTGATTTACACCACCAGAGGGACCAGTCTTAACACTCCTGCTGCAGAGTACAGATCTTCCTGAGTTTTTTTATAGAATAATGATTAGGCACAAATTAATTTTTTGTTGAAGGAGCATTATCCATTAAATAATTGGCACTTCATCATCATCATCACCTCCATCATCATAATAATAATGTCTACTTTTCTATGTTTGTGTGGGTTACTTGAGAATATGTTGGGGCAGTGGGCAGTTTGCCGTAGCTGGATATCCAATATTGTTGCCAACCCCCACCTGTTTCTAAGCGAGGTAATAATCTCCCAAGAAGACAGCATCATCATTATTTAATGTCCATTTTCCATGCTGGCAATGGTTGGATCTGTCTAGAATAAAACTTATTTTCTACTTATTTTAGTCATTAAATTGCGGCCATGCTGGGGCACAGCCTTGAAGAATTTTTAGTCGAACGAATCGACCCTGGTATTTTTTTTAATGCCTGGTACTTATTCTGTTGGTCTCTTTTGCCAAACCACTAAGTTATGGGGACTTAAACAAACTAACGCTGTTTGTCAAGTAGTGGTGGGGGACAAACATACACGACAGGCTTTCAGTTTCCATCTACGAAATCCACTCATAAGGCTTTGGTTGTCCTCAGGCTTTAGTAGAAAACACTCGTACAAAGTACTATGCAGTAGAACCATGTAATTGGGAAGCAAGCTTCTTACCACACAGCCACACATGTGCCTATGCTGGAATACGCTTCCTAAACCAACTACCAACTATTCTACATAATGTACTGGGAGCATTTGGATTTATTAATTTCCCTAGTCATATTGGTCAATGAAGAAAAATGTAATTCAAGGTTTATTAGATGATTACTTAAGGTCTTAAGTATTTTAGATGTCTATGCTGTGACTACGAAGACCCGGTAGATAAAGTAAGTTCATGGCTGTATCCTACACCAGCTTCGCATAACCAGCCCCAGCTCATTCAAAAGTACCTTGGATCGTAGGGCGACCTGCTGTGCTTGAGGAGACCTAGTGAGTTAAGTACATCAATATCAAAATGAAAAACAAATGGAAATTGTAGTTATGATACCTGTGCTTGTGGCATGTAAAAAGCACCATCTGAATGTGGCCAATGCCAGCACCACCTTGACTGGCTTCCATGCCGGTGGCACATAAAAAGCACCCACTACACTCATGGAGTGGTTGGCGTTAGGAAAGGCATCCAGCTGTAGAAACACTGCCAGATCAGACTGGAGCCTGGTGCAGCCTCCTGGCTTCCCAGACCCCAGTCGAACCGTCCAACCCATGCTAGCATGGAAAACGGATGTTAAACGATGATGATGATGATATATTAGCAGATTTAAATGAAATTTTGGAATAATCATTTTGTGTTCCAAGTAAGAAAAGAGCATAACAACAATAAAGCTTTTCACTATTCCTATTTAGTAAGGCATGGAAACCAGGATACACCGAGTATTCATGTCATAGGTCTAGTTGAACAGAGATAACTATTAAACAGACACCATTATTGTGTATTGAATGTTGTTGAGAGTTCATCAGTTTGGCCGTATCATGGTTTTCCTGTTGTGCCCTAAAACCCATATTAAAGTACCAATCACCTTGTTGGAATGTATATTTTTCATTATCATCATCTTCAACATTATTTAATGCCTATGTTCCATGCTGACATGGGCTGGACTGTTTAACAGGAACTGATACATCCAAGGACTGCTTCAGTCTTCAGTGACTGCTTTAGCATGCTTTTTGCAGTGGGATGGCCTTCCTAATGTCAACTGCTTTACCACATGAACCGGGTGCTTTTCTCATGTCACCTGCACTATTGACATTGCCATGCAGTTCGCAGCAGGACTACAAGCCCTGGAGTAGATGGCGGGGTGGGGTCAGCTGCATGCAAAGAGAAGGGAGGCAGAGCAGCTCTCTGCAGAGGGATCTGTGTGGCTACTTACACCTTGTATGAAAAAAAAAGTGAGAAGAGGCAATGATCAGCAGGAGCTGCAAGACAGGTAATGGTGATAAGGTGCCCAAGTTGCCCCACAATGCACAAGCTGGGTAGAAGTGGGTAGGTGGGTGATTTGTAAGATTGTATAGGAAAGAGAATGAGAAAGACTGCCAAAATGGATAGAGTTGAAGGGAGAATGAGAGAGGGAGGTAGTAGCAGAAGTAGTAAAGGATGAGAGTGAGTGAGGGGAAGAGGTAGATGTAGTGCATGAGAAGGAGTCACTGTTATGGTTGGAGGACACAAAAAATAGCACTTTCAGGACTCAGTCTTGCAGATGTGGGCGAGTCTTTTTGAGAATCCCATATTGGCAGAGATCCTGGTCCTTTTTCATCTCATCTGTCAGGCTCAAAGGTCCTGAGGTCAACTTTCACTACTTCATCCCATGTCTTCCTGGGTCTTCCTCTTCAGCAAATTCCAGCCATATTAAGCAAACAGCACTTCTTTATACAGCTCGCCTCATTTGTACACATCACATGACCATATCAGCTCAGACTTCTTTTTTGAACATATCTGATTCCTCTTAAACTGTGCTAAGCACTTCTGTGCTAATTCTTTCACAGGCACTCACATTAAATATCCAACAAAGAATGCTCACTTCATTTTCAGTCTTCTTAAGTCTTCTCCATTCACGGTCCATGTCTCACTGCCATGCAGCATTGCAGTTCTAACACAAGCATCATACAAACTACACTTTACTCTTAGGGAAATAAATACATATACACCTTGCTCTCTATTTATCTTTTACCTTTTACTTGTTTCAGTCACTTGACTATGGCCATGCTTGGGTACCACTTTGAGGAATTTTTAATTGAATGAATTGTTCCCAGTACTTATTTTTTGTTAAGCTTGGTATCTATTTTATTGGTCTTTTTTGCCGAACTGCTAAGTTATGGGTATGTAAACACTGGTTATCTAGTAGTAGTGGGGGACAAACACAGACACGAAGACACAAATACATAGACATTATACACACACACACGCACATGATAGGCTTCTTTCAGTTTCCATCTACCAAATCTACTCACAAGGCTTTGGTCAGCCTGAAGCTATAATAGATGACACTTGCCTGAGGTGCCATGCAATGGGACTGAACGTGGAACCATGTGATTGGGAAATAAGCTTTTTACCACAGAGTCACACCTATGCTTATTCATTAAATAATTTGTACAAGTATCAGTAAAATATTGAAGTGCATCAATTTCTCTATCTTCAGCTGTCCAAAGCAGTGAAACAGCTATGTTGCAACCACCGGCTCATTCTGTCAGGAACACCAATTCAAAATAATGTGCTTGACTTGTGGTCTCTTTTTGATTTTCTCATGCCTGGCTTTTTGGGTACAGAAAAACAATTTCAAGCACGTTATGGAAAACCAATTTTACAAAGTAGAGATGCAAAGAGCACATCTAAGGAACAAGAAGCAGGTATATATATATATATATATATGTATATTTTCTGACAATCTATTTTTTTCTTGATATTACTCCCTATACCTGTTTTGGAAAAGTGAATAATTTTATTTCTTTATTTTTGATGTCATAGTTATACTATGAATTGTAAATTGTATATTTTGTTTATATTTTTGTTGTCAGTTTTCCTAATATTGGTTTTAAGTATTTTTTCTTGTGTGTTATCATCGTTTAACGTCCACTTTCCATGCTAGCATGGGTTGGACGATTTGACTGAGGTCCAGTGAACCAGATGGCTGCATCAGGCTCCAATCTGATCGGGCAGTGTTTCTACAGCTGGATGCCCTTCCTAATGCCAACCACTCAAAGAGTGTGGTTGGTGCTTTTACGTGCTACCTCCATGAAGGCCAGTCAGGCAGTATTGGCAATGGCCACGCTCAAATGGTGTTTTTTATGTGCCACCTGCACAGGAGCCAGTCCAGCGCCACTAGCAATGATCTTGCTCGAATGTTTTTTCACGTGCCACCAGCACAAGTGCTAGTAAAGCGACACTGGTAACAATCACGCTCAAATGATGCTTTTTACGTGCACGGAAGCCAGTTTGTTGCTCTGGCAACAATTACGCTCCACTAGCATGGATGCCAGTCATTGAATTTGATTTCGATTTCACTTGCTTCAACAGGTCTTCACGAGCAGAGTTTAGTGTCCAATGAAGGAAAGGTATGCATAAGTGGGCTGGTTACACCCCTGGCATAGGCCACGATGTTATGGTCTCACTTGGCTTGCCGAGTCTTCTCAAGCACAGCATATTTCCAAAGGTCCCAGTCACTAGTCATTGCCTCAGTGAGGCCCAATATTTGAAGGTCATGCTTCACCACCTCATCCCAGGTCTTCCTGGGTCTGCCTTTTCCACAGGTTCCCTCAACTGTTAGGGTGTGGCACTTTTTCACACAGCTATCCTCATCCGTTCTCGCAACATGACCATACCAGCACAGTCGTCTCTCTTACACACCACATCTGATGCTTCTTAGGTCCAACTTTTCTCTCAAAGTACTTACACTCTGTCGAGTATGCACACTGACATTACACATCCATCGGAGCATACTGGCTTCATTCCTTGCGAGCTTACGCATGTCCTCAGCAGTCACAGCCCATGTTTCACTACACTGTAGCATGGCTGTTCGCATACATGTTGCCTGGCTGAGTGGGAGGCCCTTTGTCACCAGCAGAGGTAAGAGCTCTCTGAACTTTGCTCAGGCTATTCTTATCCTAGCAGCTACACTTTCAGCGCACCCTCCCCTGCTACTGACTTGGTCACCTAGGTAATGGAAGCTATCAACTACTTCTAGTTTTTCTCCCTGGAGTGTGGCGGAAGTTGTTCTCTGCATATTTTCAGTGTTTATTGCTCCTGAGCATCTGCCACTGTTTTTTTAAATTTAAATTTTTAATAAGGTTTAATAAAAAATAACTAATTAATCAATAATGTATCCACCCTTGTTATTTACAACTTCTTCCCAACGTTCAACAAGATTTTCAATACCTCATTAGTAGAGATCGAAAGAGGTAGAAATCCATTGGTGCCAAATCAGGAGAGTATGGTGGGTGTGGCAGCACTTTCCAGCCATGTGTTTGAATGACTTCCTTGGTCATATTGGCGATATGAGGGCGGATGTTGTGCAGCAGAAGAACTCCATGCTGCCGATTAGACATTTTCTCTTGAATAGCCGTGTTGAGTCATTCCATTTGTTCTGCATTGACCGTTTGGTTCCATTTAAGCAATTCATAATGGATAATCCCTTCCCAGTTCCACCATACGCACAACATCGTTTTATGTGGATGAAGATCTTGTTTCATGCGTAGTGTCACTTGTTTACTGGGGCTAAGCCATTCCTTACGCTGCTTCATATTGATGTACAGGCACCATTTTTCATCACCAGTAACAATTCAGTACAGAAATCATTGTTTGTGTCCATGTGTTGATCAGTGATGAGCAAGCAAATCAGCGGATATTTGTGGCTCGTTGACTTTTGTTGTTATTACTTAAAGCATGCGGAACCTATGCTCCATACTTCTGAACTTTTACCATTGAGTAAAGATGCTTCTCTATAGTAGTGTGGGAGCATTCCATTTTCTCTGCCAGTTCCCCTGTCATTTGAACTCAACTGGACAGCCAGAACGAGGTGTGTCTCTGAGGTCAAAATTTCCATTTTTGAACTTGACATGCCAATCACGAGTGGTTCTTTCAGCTATGGCACCCTCTCCTTACACAGCACAAATGTCATGAGCAGTTTTGCGGCCTTAGAATCTTGATTAAGAGCAAAAAGAAGGAGGTGTCAGATGCTCATTCCAAAATTTTAAAAAATGATGCGAACTAAATGCCAACCCAATATATTTCTGTTAGCTTTTTGTTGCTGTTACAAAATATTTCATTTGTAGATAAAGAAATTGTATAACTATGTTTTTTTGTCTCTTTCCTTTTACAGGAGCTTTAGCAATGGAATCTCTTCACCGGCAGGTATTACCATTTATATTACGCAGATTAAAGGATGATGTGCTACAAGATTTACCTCCCAAAATTATGCAGGACTATTATTGTGATTTAAGCCCATTACAGGTTAAGATAATTTTTAATGCTTTTTAAACTCGTTTTAATTCCATTCTGTTAGTGAAATATTCGGTTTTTTTATTCTAATTTCTCTGAAATTCTTTGAATGCAGGTAAAACTGTATGAAGACTTTACACGTTCCCATGCCAAAAAGAATGTTGAAAAAAGCGTGTATTCTTTAGATGAAGAATCAACAAATAATACAAAGTTAAATAATACTTCAACACAATCACAGAAACCTAACCAAGGTACAACTCACATCTTCCAGGTAAAGATACTTTTTGTTTATTCAGCTTTGTTTTTATACTATTTAATTTCGTATCAATGGAGAGCTGTAAATTTATATAAAGTGTGGTTGTCATCATCATACGTCCATTGTGCATGCTGGCATGAGTTGGACTGTTTGACTGGGCTGGTATGCTGGAAGGCTGCACCAGACTCCAGTCTGATTTGGCATGTTTAGTTATGGCTGGATGTCCTTCCTAATGCTAACCACTCCGAGAGTGTAATTGGTGTTTTTACATGCCACTGGCATGATACCAAAGTGCTTTTACATGCCAGTTTGCATGATACCGGTTGTAATCAAGGTAATAATAATCATCATTATCATCATCATTTAACTTCCTCCTTCCATACTGGCATGGCTTGGACAGTTTGACAACAGCTGGCCAAGCTGGAGACTGTCATGTTTCTGTTTTGGCATGGTTTTACGACTGGATGCCCTTCTTAACCCCAACCACTCCACAGAGCAGGCTGAATGCTTTAATAATTCATTTCCTTTGATTTACACATATTTGTTTTTCCTTAACCCTTTAGCATTCAGATTACTTTGTCAAATATAATACTTATATATTCACATTTTATAGAATTAATCCTGTATTATCTTATAGCTCTGAGATTTCAAAGATGTGATTGTTTATTTTTAGAATGACATTGTAGGGTAGGTGTAAGTGGCTGGATCTGGCCAGTTTGAACATAAAATAGGCAGAATACTTTGGCTGGATATGAATGGTTTAAATGCTAAAGGGTTAATGCTATACTATATTCATAATTGGTAATATGAAGTCCTGTCAAAGAAAACATTTGTACGCTTGTGCTAAAACAGTTTTGGGCTACAACTCTGAGAAGTCATGATTTTTTCCTAATTGTCTCTTATCAGAAATCCTTTTAGGATGAGCATACAGATGCTTTATTAAACAGAATAGATTAATTTATATATATATATATATATATATATACTCAATGTGCTATGTAATATGATAATTTGCTGACACATACTTATACATGTTTCCTTTCCTTTTTATTTCAGGCTTTACAGTATTTGCGAAAAGTATGCAACCATCCAGCATTAGTTTTATCTTCACAGCATCCCAAATATAATGAGATTATAGAACAGCTTTCAGCACAACAATCATCTTTACAGGATATTCAACATGCACCAAAATTGACAGCTTTGAAGTATGTCATCACAATTTTTCTTTCAGTGTTTTACTTTCAACAGTTATCAGTTTTAAAAGAATAAATTTTGGTGCAAAGGCAGCAATTTTGAAGGAGAGTATGGTGAATGTGGCAGCACTTCCCAGCCATGTGTTTGAATGACTTCCTTGGTTGATTACATTGACCCCAGTGTTCAACTGGTACTTATTTTATCAAACCTGGAAAGACGAAAGGTTACATCAACCTTGTTGGAATTTGAACTCAGAATGTGCAGACGGACGAAATGCCACTAAGCATTTTACCCAGCATGCTAACAATACTGCTATTTGGCTGCCTTATAAAACTGGCAGAATTGTTAGCATATCAGAAAAAATGCTTCGCAGCATTTCTTCTGGCCTTTGCATTCATGGTTCAGATATTGTCATGGTTAACATTTCCTTTCATCCTTTTCAATTCGATAAAACAAAGTACCAGTCAAGTACTAGATTTGATGTAATCACCAAAATTTAATAGGCCAAAATTTGAAACGGTTGTTTTAGATATTACTGCTAAAAACTGTCTATTTATTCTTGAACATGAAAACAGTATTAAGATAAACAAGCAAACAACCAAAATATAAAAAAAAAATTTATGAGTGAAAATGGCACCATTCAATGCATAGATATTGCAATTTACTTGTAATTTGTAAAGTTGTTAAACTTATAAACATTCCACTTGTTTTATTTTGTAGACAACTTCTTTATGACTGTGGTATTGGAGTGACTAGTGGTGGGAATTTATCTTCAACAACACCTGTTGTCAACCAGCATCGGGTACTACTGTTTTGTCAGTTAAAAAGTATGTTAAATATTGTTGAGAATGATCTTTTAAAGTAAGTATATCATTGAACTTTCAATATATATTTTCCTTTGTATATCTGTTGGATGATGTAAAAATCAAATTTAATTTTACTATATGTATTTTCAATTATTAATTATATGAGTTCCAAATTCTCTTTTTTCATATTCTATTATACAGTTAGTATTTAGAATGGTATCCAGTTGTAAATATTCTGCACTATTTACATATATTTCTAGTTTTCAGTTCTTAAACCAATTACCATAAGATTTTCAAATTTTATATAATAATAATAATAATGAAATTATTGTATACAGTGCTCAGGTGCACCACAACTTGTCAGAAAGTGCATATAAATTACATTTTGATGATGAGTTTGTTTGTTGCTTGCAGTATGTAGTTATATTTAAGGTCTTTTTCCAAAAAATTATCAACCGGTTCAATTGTGGTTGTCCTGTTCATTGGAAGTTAAATTAAGTGTTTTGTTAGAATCTATTTTTTTGGTATCTATTTATGCCATTTAAAGTTTTTGGCTCCTATAATAACACTGAAGTAGCATGTTCTCTTAGCATTCAACATTGTATATACATTTTTTTTCCTACAAAGTGCATTTGCTTGTTTGAGTTTCTTTGCTTTTACAATTTCTTTAAATGTGTTTGAATTCTGTAAAGATATTTATAACTAATATTGATTTCTATCTCATCTTTATAATCTTTTGTATTATGAATCATTTTTATTTAATTTTAATATCAATATTCTTTTAGCTAGTCTCTCTGTTTTCTAATTTACCTAAACTATTAAAGAAATCATTACACTGTGTAACATGATATTTGTCCTTGGGTAGTGACTGTTATTTCCTATTTGCTTACTCTTAGAAAGTATGAAAAATGGCTAATATTTCCTTCAAACTTTGCTTTTGCTACATTTATTCAAACCCCAAAACCCCTCTCAACACATAGTAGTAATGCTCCCCAACTACTCCTGCTCATGATCAGAGATGCACTTATCAGCCACCAATGGACATGGCCAAGTGGTTGAGGTCAAGCAACTAACAAGCAAATCTGTGGTAGTGAGCAGAATATTTGCTACGACAGTATTTCTGCTTCAGCAACTCAGTGTTGAATCTGTCTAAAATGTAATGGAAAACAGGTCAGTTTCAAAACATTGATGTCCAGGTCACAAAAGCAAAGTTTGAAGGGAATAGTAGTGTTTTCCTTTGATTTCTAAAGAGAAACAACTGACCAAAGATAAAAAAAAATCTAAATTTTGTTACACAGTGTTATTTTATAAAATGTGGTACACTTAGTGACATAACTGAACTGTTGTTAAACACTTTTTGTTTTTGTTTTAAGAGCTCATATGCCAAATGTGACTTATCTACGGTTAGATGGTAGCATTCCAGCTGGTTCTCGACACAGCATAGTTAATAGGTAAGTAATTGTTTTTTGTATAATTTATACTAATCATGGTGTATGAAGCTGAAATCAGTTTTTTGTTTTTTAAATAATTCCTAATTTTACCTATATGGAAATATTTCTAAGTTTGTTGAAAAAGTTTTATGTTCACGTGATATTATTAAACAGGAATAAGAAAACATGATTCTTTTATACTTATTCCTATTTATGCAAACTGTTTAATTTGTCATTCTGGCACCTTTACAGGTAATCAGTTTGATACTAGAAAAGTGTGGCATCCAAAGGAGGAAATTATAAAATCAGGTTTTCCATCTTGTTAGACTAGTTGGGAACCACAAGCTAGAGGCCATTAATGAGGTGGAACCATAAAGCATTAGAATTTAGGAAGTCATATATTTTAATATGTCAATGGACATGGAAATATTTAAATTGTTAAAAATAAGGAATATGTAATTAAAATTGAAAAGAGTCAAAGGAGGAATTATCTTAAGTTGTAATCCAAAGAATTATTGAAATATACTTAAGGTCTGATGTATAAGCTAATTAACTGACAGAAATACAAACTATAAGGAGAGTTGAGCTTAACCAGCTTGTGAAATCAATTCCTGCTAAAATTAGAATGGTTTATATTAAAATATATATGTTGTTTAGACATTTTTGGTTTGGATTTAGCCTTCATTTGGATTTTCTTCAAATATCTTATTTATTTTATTGATTCTAGATATTACTAAGAGTATAGAGTGATGATTGCTTCAATTTGTCTCGATTTATTTTGTCAGGGAGTAATTTCTTCTTTTTATTTTTAGGTTCAACAATGATCCTTCAATAGATATACTGTTGTTAACAACACATGTAGGTGGGCTTGGCCTTAATCTCACAGGAGCTGATACTGTTGTCTTTGTGGAACATGATTGGAATCCAATGAAAGACTTACAGGTAAAGTTTATTGATAGATTTTGGCTTTACAAAAACTTCTTACTGTTTCCATATATAATCTTAATTGTACAACATATATAACAATGTAACAATTTATATATAACAATGTAACAAATGTTAAAAGTGAACATTAGAGTTTTAGTTCACAAAAAAATTGAAAGGGTACTCTCAACATCACATCATCTCTATTTGTTCACTAACCACTACTGAGTTCATTTCATCATGGCACCATCACTATTGAGTGAACGACCGTTAGATGATAAAGTGCAGCAGTTCATATAGTGAAATAGAGCAGTAGCTCTGCTAGTAACATGGCTCTTTTCACTAAATGTATGCCTTTCTGACATAAAGCTCTCTTTGTTGTGTTTTCTTTTTCATTACCTCTGTTATCAATGATATTTGTAAATAACTTGTTTCATCATTATCATTGTTTAATGTCCACTTTCCCTGCTAGCATGGGTTGGATGGTTTGATTGAGGACTGGCTAGCCAGAGGCTGCACCAGACTCCAATCTAATCTGGCAAGGTTTCTACACCTGGATGTCTTTCCTAATGCTAACCACTCTGAAAGTGGAGTTGGTTGTTTTTTATGTGCCACTGGCATGAGGGCCAGTCAGGTGGCACTGACATCAACCATGCTTGGTTTTTATGTGCCACTAGCACGGGAGCCAGTTAGGTGACACTGGCATCAGCCACGTTTGAATGGTGCTTTTTATGTGCCACTGGCATGGGAGCCAGTCTGGCAGCACTGGCATTGACCACACTCAAGGAAGTACCCATGATTATTTTCAGGGCACTTGAGAGGAAGGGACAGAATGAAAGTGGAGGCCTGGTCTTGAATGCTTGTAACAGAGTGGACTCTGCTGAAGGCACCCAAGAGCCAGGCATTGGTATTATACTGGGCAACTGATTGTGTACAAAATTTTTGGTACTTCTTGAGTCTTCTATAATAATAAATGCCAAAACAAATTTCTGTGTGTCAGTGTGTCACACTTTGACCCCCTCTCTCACTATTTAATGACACTTCTTCTACTCCTCTTGCTGGGGTGAGAGTAATAATAGGCATAGAGACGGTGAGGGTGGTAGTAGACTGACAATTGAGATAGTAATGGGGTGATAGTGATAATATGAGCTATAGTTGTGATAAAGGTGATGGTGGTTGTGGTAGCTGAGGCAGTCAAGCATGACAGTGATAGTAAGGGATGTGAAAGACAGTGGTGATGGTAGTGGAAGGGAAAGTGGTGAAGTCAAAGGTTTTGATGGTGGCATCAAAAGTCTGAATGGTGTATATATGGCAGTTGCAGTGGCGATGATGGTGGTGATGGTGATGGTTTAAAACAATTAACAGAAAAAGAGAGAGAAAGAAAGAGGTTAGACAGAAAAAAAAATTGTACTGACCCCTGAATGGGAAGACAAAAAAATGTTGTTTATCATGCAACTTAGCAATAAGTTGCAAGTCGACAAATTATATCATTGTTTTGATGAAAATTGTTCATTGCTTGAAAAATGTTGGTCAAGTTTAATAAAATTTTTATATGTTCTCAATGCATAAAGTGTCATTATTGGGCTCAAGACTCAATGAAAAACCCTCCACAGGAGTGTGTTGATCTCCATGTGTTTTTGCAGCAGCACCAATGGCATTTATGTACCACTGAGCTGCAAAAAATCCTGCCACTCAGTGGCTTGACAATGAAAAAAATGTAGGGAAGGTGTCTGGATGTAAAACACTGCCAACATAGAAAAGCAAATGTGATGATGATATCTCTTGTACTGTTAATAAAATCATTAAGTTGTACTTTTAATGCCATTCAAATAAAGGTTAACGCAATGATTTATCACTAAATCAGAGAATTTCAGTAAATTTATACTTGCACCTTTTCAAAAATCATTTTTGTATAAGTAATTATTTAGTTTCAGTGAGTTCTCAGGTATTTTCTTAATACTTTTGCAGGCAATGGACAGAGCACACAGAATTGGCCAGAAAAAAGTTGTTAATGTTTATCGATTAATTACTAGAGGAACTCTTGAAGAGAAAATTATGGGGTTAGTCTTACTTTTCTTTCATGAAATTTAATTTAAAACTCAATGATTTTACAAATTTGTTCTTAAAATTAAATGCTATATATCAAGTCCAAAGTATTTGATTTTCAGAAATGTGCATGCTTTCTTAAACTCATTTATTGTTATAAATGTTTGTGAAGCCGTGAGCTGGCAGAATTGTTAGCATGCCGGACAAAATGTCTTGAAGCATTTCTTTTGGCTTTACAATTGTGTTCAAATTCTGTTAAGGTTGACTTTACCTTTCATCAGTTCAGGATTGATAAAATAAGTACCAGTTGAGCATTTGCACCCCTCCTCTAATATTAGGCTTTGTGCCTAAAGTAGAAAGAATTATACGTTGTGGTGCACCTGAGCACTGTATACAATAATTTCATTATTATATTAAATGTTTGCAAATAATCTCAGTAAATGTACAGCATATATATGTATTAATAGATATAGAATAATTTATAATTATAAATATTTCAGAGAATATTTTTAATTTGAATGAGTAAAACGTTTTTCCTGTTTTCTTTTCCTTTTTTTTTTATATTGTAGAATTTTAATTTTTGCAATGTGTTCATTTCATTTACAGATTGCAGAAGTTCAAGATGACAATAGCTAACACAGTGATCAGCCAGGACAATTCAACATTGCGAACAATGGGCACAGATCAACTCTTAGATTTATTTATTTTGGATGTCAATCAAAGAGACTCTGACAAAGTTAATTCTAAAGACTTAAAAAATAGGAAGCATGCTAACCAGCAAGAAAGTATTCGTTCCATATTAGACAGTCTTGGAGACTTGTGGGATGAAAAACAGTATGAATCGGAGTACAACTTAGATACCTTTTTAAAGTCTCTTAATACATGAATATCTTAAATTAAAAGTATATATTTTTGAGATCTGTATTTAGAAAGTAAATTTCAAGAAATTCAATCTTAATTTCTTCACCACTCTCTCCCTATCCCTTTCTCATTCATACACCAACATACACACACACATACACATACAGAGAAAAGAAGCAAGATTTTCTATGAATTAAAGAGTTTGTTGTAAGATATTATTTTTTAAAAAAATATACCATTGAAATGAAATTTTGTAAATTATTTTTCATTGCATTGTACTTCCATTATTTATTTTATTTTAAAGGAGATTTTTAAAATATTTAATATTTGTTTTTTATAATTTCAAAACTCATTGTTATTTTCAGTAGATACAGTTGAGGCAGTATGTTATTAAAATAGCAATCTATGTATCATACTTAATGTATATACATTGTTGATAGGCTAGTTACTGCAGTATTTGTCCTGAGATAACATCTCTTATGGATTTTCTGTGTTAAAAATACAATAAATATCAGAGAAACAACAATTTGTCCCAGCAGTGGCCAGTGAGAACACCAGATGCATTTTAGTGTTTTTGATGGCATGTACTTGAATGACAATTCATCATCCATTTACACTTTCTTATATCAAAACAACAAATTTTTTTCAAGAATATGGCTGTTGCAAGTACACACCATTGATAAGGCTGAAATGCATCTGGAACTTTTGCTAGCTGCTGCTAAGATGAATTTTCCTCTCTCTCTGATATTTGCTGTATTTTTAATTGAACAAATCCATATGAGATGTTATCTTGGGACAAACACTACAGTCACTAGCCTATGCTATATGAATGGTTATTGTTATGTATTTTAATAATTGCAGCTCTTGAAGCTGTACATTCTGAGTCCAGATTCTGCTGGGGTCGACTTTGCCTTTCATCCTTTCATGGGTTGATAAAATAAGTACCAGTTGAACACTTGGGTTGAGGTAATTAACTATTCCCCCACCCCCCGTCTCAATTTCAGGCTTTGCGCCTATAATTATTGAAGGATTATTATTATTAAGGTGGCAAGCTAGCAGAATTGTTAACACATCTGACAAAATGCTTAGTGGCATTTTTTCCTGTTCAGAGTTCAAATTCTACCAAATTTGATTTTGCCTTGCATCCTTTTGGAGTTGATAAAATGAGTACCATTTAGGTACCCAACAAACCAATCTACATCTCTTTCTCATATTTCCTCCTTCATACACTATGCTTAGCTCTCATTTCCCAATTCTGTACTCACACCCCTGTCCTCTGTATCATTGCTATCCAGTAGCCCCTCCAACTCAGGTCTTTCACCACTTACTTGCACTCTTTAATCACACCTCTTTCTGTCTTCATTCTTCATTCTCCAGCCGGTTGACCTTGTACTTCCTGTATCTGTCCCACTATAACATTTTCATCATTACCTCCTCCAATGCCTCCTCCCCTCTTAAAAGGTTTTTTTTTTGTTGTTTTGCAAGTATTTGGTGACCCTGTCAGTGCAGGTACCACTTAAAAGTACCCAGTCCACACAGTAAAGTGGTTGGTGTTCAGAAGAGCATCCAGCTGTAAAAACCTTGCCTGTGCTTGTACCACGTAAAAAGCACTAAGTCTACTCTACTGAGTGGTTGGTATTAGGAAGGACATCCAGCTGTAAAAATCCTGCCAAAACAGTCACAGAAGTCTGGTGCAGGTTTCAGCCTGGCTGGCTCTTGCGGAACCGTCTTATCCACGCTAGTATGGAAGATGGATGTTAAACAATGATGATAATAGGTATTGGGGTTATTAATTTTTTCTTCCTTTCAAAAAAAATTACTGGCTTTGTGCCAAAACTAGAACATAAATAGATATTACATATAGCCTTAAGACATTTCATGTAAAATATGTAATCCAATATTTTAACAAATTCAGGTGCAAGGCGGGTAAGGAAATGACTGAAATATTAAAAAATTTAATCAGTTTTTCTCTGAATGATATCTATGGTTTGAAACTTTATTATAGACAGCACCATGTAAAAAGCTCTATGCTGGTGCCATATAAAAAGCACCCAGTACAACCTGTAAAGTGGTTGGCGTTAGGAAAGGCATCCAACCGAAGAAGCCATGCCAGAACAGACGACTGGAGTCTGGTGCAGCCCTTTGATTTTCCTACTCCTGTCAAACCGTACAACTCATACCAGCATGGAAAACGGACGTTAAATAATGATTATTGTTAACCTCTTAAACGAAGTAGAATCAATGATTGACCCAGTTACCTTATCTGGATTGTGAGTATCTTTAGTTTTTGAGGAGTATTATTGCTTTGACTTACTCAGCTGAAAGCAACTAAGGATTGTCAGTTATAACTATTCCTGTAAACGTGTATATAAACAATTTTTCTTAAACGCTTTAAGAAATCAGTTGAGTAGTGAGCGGACTTCTGAAGTTTTGTGGTTTGTGAAAAGATATGTTATTGCGGTTTGTCATGAGTTGTCTCCCATCCATACCATTTTCGCAAGATCGATTTTCATTTCGCATCAATCCAGTCAAAATTTTGGGTTAATTTGGGATGATCCCATGAATAAAAAACGATTTTGGCGATCTTTTTTGGGGACATATTCTTTGGTCACGTTTACATACGACAAACTTCAACCACATAAATGTATGGGCCTTTGTCAGAGTTTTTGCTTGGTCATTCAATCTGCTAAAAATAGTAGCCAAACCAACAAATCACACCCTACTATCTAAAGGAATAAAAAGGAAGAGACTTTAGATGATACGGTCTTTAATTGCTAATTCCTGGAAAAAAGGCCGTTTCAATACCTTTGACTATAGGTCATTTAGGATTGACTGGGAGCTAAACATCAACAACCACCAAGTCTTGTTAACTGAGAATTGCTGTTTAGCATTTAGTCATGGCACATATTTTACTGAGGCATTTTACATCAACACTCTCAGACTCGCATATATACACACCAGCATAGAATAAATTGAACACTCAAACATTCTAAACCAGTTGTCTAAATCTTGATTTGTCAAAGTAGGAAGTAGTTAGGATTTCTTTAGAGCTGACTAAACTTATTCTATGTTAGAATCAGAGCAATCTTTGGAATCATTGCTGCATTAGTAAACATTGCAGTACATAGAAAATGCTGCAGAAAAAAAAAGTTTGTTTTGTGAGCTAGGAAAGTGGCTTGGTCAAAGGCTTAAAGATCAGACATGCTAAAATCCAGTAGTGTATGGAAGATATTAAACTGGAACTCAATATTGTAAGCTCAATGAGTGAATCTTTAACAGATAAGAAACTGGTTCTCAATGCACTAATCCACATGTGTTTGACTATATAAGATATTGAAATAAACAAGGTTCTAGTCCAGGGATCCCAAAAACATGGGGCATGCATGACCCACAAACTACTTTTCAGTGGCTTGCAGCAGAACCATTTTTGTAACCAGTACTTTCCTAAAATTTAGTACTTTGTTCCTTGCCCATTCCATATAATCATTTTAAGATTAACCAGTGTCTGACCATGTTTCATAATATTTTCTGTTACCTTCACTTCAAGTTGAAAAGTAGAAATAGGTATCCAATTTCATATACATTTAAAAAAACATGATTACATTAAGATGTATTGTGGTGGAGGAGTGATTGAAATGACAGACAACTAACACACACAAACAGAAAATCATAGAAAATGTTCAAGAGTGGAATGTTAAATAAACAGAAATTTTGAAGAAGGATGTATTTTAGTCAACCATATGATTAAGATTTTTTTTTTTAAATGTCAGTATCAAAGAAAAGGAGAACTGAAGTTTTCAAGAAAAATGGGAATATTTGTATTTTGTAACGGAGCTAAATATTTGATATATCTGCATAATATTGCTGTACAAAAAGAATATAAGATAAGGAGACATTATGAAACAACATACAGTGATCTGTATAATGCATTAACTGGGAACAACAGAAGAAAGGAGAGAGCAGTTGAAGTCCTTTTTTGAGGCAACAGTTTTTTTCTTTTTTCAACTTGAACAAAAGTGAAAATGCTATAAGGGCAAGTTTTGCTCTCAGGGAAATGATTGAAAAATCATGACAAAGGTAATTTTATTAAAGACTGTCTTTTACAAGCTAGAGAAATACTCTGTCTGAAGAAAAGAAGAATGTTTGAAATCAGTAGCCTATCTCCTAATATTGTTGCCAGCTGTATTACCAGCATTTGGCTACTGCTGCTGAAGTTCTTGAAAATTTTTTATTGCACTTGCTTACAGCTTACTGCAGTCTTTATGCAACAACCATGGATTTTATGTTCAGCTTCAAATTGTGTAAATTAACCAGCTTTAACATGGATTGTAAATGTTCATTGGTCTTGAGTGTAATGCTGATTTATTTATTTTCATTGCTGAGAAAAACTACTCACAAATGTATATTGGATTTACTACCACAGAAGGGAATAGTATTGGAGTGAGATATATTTAGGGAACTAAAAAAGAGCATTGAGTGTGCAGGATTGAATTGGATAAAATTTGTGTCAATGGCAACAGATTGTGCATCTGCAATGTGTTCTGGAAAGGTGGGTTTTTGTAGGCCCTTTTAAAGAAAAGCTGAACAGGTTTGGTTTGCTTATCTCGGCTATCAATTACCATCTGCACCACGAGTCACAGTGTAAGAAAAGGCTGCAGATGGAAAACATGGGTGTGGTTGTGAAAACCAAGTACTTGCAGGCAAGAGCTCTTAGCCACCAACTGTTCATGTCTTTTTTTAACGACTATGGATGGTGAATATGGAGAGCTTTTGTTTCATTCAAAAGTAAGGTGGCTCTGTTGAGGAACTGTTTACAAGAGATTTTTTTTTTAAAGAAATTGGATTGCTTTTTGGTAATAAAAGGAAAAAATTCATTCAAGTTAAGTGATCTAATCTTTGTAAAGCTTGCATTACTCACTGATCTGAATGACCATTTTTACGCTCTAAACTTGAAACTCCAGGGCTCAAAGCTGGTTATAACAATGATGTACAACAGTGTGAAGTCTTTTGAGTGTAAGCTTTTGATATGAGCAAAGGAGTTTGCAAGCAGGAACTTAGTTCACTTCATGGCCTTGCATTTAAAAAGGTTACCTTACTTGAAAGAATATGCCAATATAATTTTAAAACTACATGCAGATTTTGACTGACACTTTCAAGCCTTTTTATCATTAGAAAGGTAATTATGCTTTTTGCTACCTACTCCACTGACTGTGAATGTTGATACTATTTCTAATGGAGTTGGTGTAATTTCAGTCCCATACTATATGAAAGCAGAAATATGCAAAGGTTGGTGTTTCTGATTTCTACTACTTCCTTCCAAGTGAGATATTTCCCATATTGCTTGCCTCATCTTGGCAAATTCTGGCCATGTTTGGATGCATATTGTGAGTAGTTTTTCTCAACAATGAAAATAAATAAATCAGCATTGCACTCAAGACCAAAGAACATTTACAATCCATGTTGAGGCTGGTTAATTTACACAATTTAAAGCTGAACATAAAATCCATGATTGTTGCAAAATGCTGCCAGAAATGATATTCAAGATAAACTGGTTGGGATCAAATGAAGATGATTATGACTATTTTACTTTCCATATAAGTCAGTAAACAAATATTTAAAAAAAAATATTATTTTAATTCACATTTTCTACTAATTCACATATCCCACTCACTATCATATGCATATTCATTTTGATGAATAAATTTGCCTATTGATTTTGATGACTGCATATTCATTTTGTTGAATAAGTAAATATCAGCCTATCAGTGGAAATCATGCACTGTACTTTTCCCCCAAGGGTTTTTTTGTGTCCTTGAGTTTGAGACCAATGTTTTAGTCAGATGCCTTACTGCACATTGTAGATAAAGTTCTGTTACTTGCTCATGTGTGCTTCATATTATGGACACAGTGAAAGTAGTTGTGAATTAATTTAGATGAGAAAAGTTCTATTCATCCAAAATATATAGGCGTAGGAGTGGCTGTGTGGTAAGTAGCTTGCTTTCAAACCACATGGTTCTGGGTTCAGTCCCACTGCATGGCACCTTGGGCAAGTGTCTTCTACTATAACCTCAGGCTGACCAAAGCCTTGTGAGTGGATTTGATTGGTAGACGGAAACTGAAAGAAGCCTGTCATATGTGTATGCGTGTGTGTATATGTTTGTGTGTCTGTGTTTGTCCCCCCAACATCACTTGACAACCGATGCTGGTGTGTTTACATCCCTGTAACTTAGTGGTTCGACAAAAGAGACTGATAGAATAAGTACTAGGCTTACAAAGAATAAGTCCTGGGGTCGATTTGCTTGACTAAAGGTGGCGCTCCAGCATGGCCTCAGACAAATGACTGAAACATGTAAAAGAGTAAAAATAGTAACTTCAATTCAGAAAGTCCTTAGAGCTCTCTGAGTATTTGGGGAAAAAAAAATGTATTTTACTGGTATTCTAATTAGTTGTTGACAGCTTCTGTTACCTAGGTAATCTGGTCAGTGAAGAAGACTGCTCTAAAGTATAGTAAAATAAGGTGGAATAGTTCATGAGGCAATTAATTTGCTGACTAGAGGATCCAGTCTTTAAGCAGAAGATATGATGCTTATTTATGGACAGTGGTGTACATGATAATAGGATGTAAGCACTTAATGCAGAAGAACTGAAGCACACATACTTCATTGGCTATGTTGTGTTAGTGTGCATGAATGATGAGGCACAGATGAGAGAAAAAGTGGGTAGAAAATGAATCAGATTTAGTGCGAAAGAGAGGTTGCTGTCTTGGTAGAGTCATGTATGCCTACAGAGGACAAGAGTTGGACAAGTGAATGTCAGGAGATGCATATGGAAGGGAACTGGAAGAGGAAGAACCAGGAAAACATGGACAATAGAGGTAAGTGCAGATCTTAGGATGTCAAAGGAACTCAGCCAGTGCTGAGATGCTGTGTTGGATCCATCTAACCCATGCAGTCATGGAAAAGCAGAAGTAAAAATCATGAGGATTAAAGGTTAATTATTGAATAAGTTAAGTGTAATTCATTATATTGACCTCAGTTACTTTATCAACCTTTGAGATGTAAAAGACAAGATTTAAGCTTACAACATAGAAATACATAATATATCATAACAAGAACACATTCTTCCCCATGTCCTGTTTCTGTGAAGTCATTTAGTTTACTCTTCTCTCATAGTTTCAGCACTCTCATCTTTGTTGATCTTGTAAGATAAGTTGTGGGCTAGAAACAAATGATTCTGAAATTAAGCCTTGTTAAATGACATAGAATGAGGGGATATGAAAACAATCAGATAATTCTTCCTGGTTAGACTGGGCAGTTGGATGTTTTTTCTGTTTCCAACTTGTTCCTGCTTTTCAAGCAATAGATTTTTAATGCTACAAGTCTTTGGAAGTGCTGTGTGGCTGCTTTAGATATCAAGAAGGCATGTAATACTATTATCATCCTTTGCTTAAGTGGTAACAAGCTTGGAATATGAACATTCATGCATATTTATTCATGCATGCACACATACATGAGAATTATAGTTGAAGAACTAGGTAAATTAAAAAGATATGGCATGTACTATATATATATAAATATATATATATAATGAAAAAGTCAGAAAATCTACATGTGTAAAATTGTATTGAAAATAGAGAAGAAAATTGACCGATTATCTTTGGTTGGATGCATGAATATTTTGCATTTTTAATCATAAAGATTCTAATGCATTTTCTTCTTGATTTTTTTTTCAATATATCTGTGTGTGTGTGTGTCATGTATATATATATATATATATATATATATATATATATTTATTTACTGGCTGAATACTTATTTTGTGCATAAATAATAAATCCATCACCATAATACAAAATTAGGTATTCTATTTAATTTATTAACATTAAGAGCCAGCTAAGTAATGCTAAATATAAAAAAAAAAGTTTATGGCCAAATTTTTGTGTGCATAAATAATAAATCCACCATCATTGAGGTGATGAGAGAAATCCATTTCTGTTAATATTTTTGTTCTGGTTTCAAACTCAGATTAAAAAAAAAAATTTACTACAATTGTTGTTAAATTTTTTTTGTCATTCTTTTCTTTTTTTTTGTGTAAATGATAGGCAGTAATGAAAAGGTGTTAATGCATTATTTTATGACAGTCGGTAGAAAAGAGCGAAACATGAAGCCAAACACAACACACTAGTGCATAGTTTTCATTTGATTGCCAGATAGCTTAGGAAGGATTCTTTTTCTTTTTTGATTAGCTTACTGCATATTGCACAGCAAACTTCTGTAATATAATTTATTGGTTATTCAGTTAAAAGCGCTGAATATTCAATGAATTGTATTTTATGGTTTTTCTATACCATATGGAATATGGCACAAAGTATTTTCCAAAATCTGCTTCTAAAATATTTGTCTCTCAGTATGGAAAATCTGATATTGATATATAAACAATGAATGTGGTTTGGTACCGCAACTTATTGACTAGGTCATATGATTTAGCTCGAACTTTAATTTTATATATTTGTCCTCCTTTCAAGGTTCTATTCGTGGAGACTATACCTTTGCCACCCTCCAGTCTTATATGGAACAGTCTCCTATGGTTTTCAACAATTTCAAAAATTGTATTACGTAACTGAAATTTATTTTGATTGAAAACAACAAGTCTGATGAGGTCCTGTTGTGGTTGCACACCACTAGGTAATGCTAAAATGCGGTATTCAATTATTTCGGTTCCACTTGCTGGGCAGTTTGGATCTGAGTCTGGATCACATTCCAAAATACAATAGCTAAAAAAGAAAGAAAATAATAATACAAATTAATCATTAGAATACAAACATGAATTTTCAGTTTTTTTTCTCAATTACTTTTTAGAAATTAGCCTTATGGCAGGTAAGTGATGAATGCTATGGGCATCTTGACATTGTCCTGTGCCATGAAATAAAGTCAATCACTATATATTTTTTTTTAATTTAAAAAGAAATGAATTTATTGTTACAATATACTTAATTACATAAATACTCCACATAAAAGTCCAAAACAGAGTTAAATATAATCATGTGTGAAGAAAAAAAAAAGAAAAAACATCAATCTAGCTCTAAGTCACACACCATAAGGGTCAACAGAACTTATTGAAGCAAGCCAACATTGCTTGTAGCATTACCATGAGCGATGGTGAGGCTAAGGTGTTGGAACAGCCAAGCACTTTCATAGGCATCACCTGACACCTTGGTAATGATGACAAGTCACTAATAATGACAAGAACTTCACTGTCAGTGGCCCAGCTCCTCCAAATGTCTAAAATGTCACAGGCTGGAAGAAATGGTTCACCAGCAAGTCCTGATACTTTCTTTGACCTTATGACAAATGTTATACTGTTTATCTCTTATTTAATGAGTAACTGAGTTTAAAATAGACCACTGGTAGCCAACATGAAGAAATCCACATGAATGTTTATAGCTGCTCTTCTAATTAATAATTATGTGCAATAAAAAAAAGAAAGGAAATATTAATACAAATTAATCATTAGAATACAAACATGAATTTTCAGTTTTTTTTCTCAATTACTTTTTAGAAATTAGCCTTATGGCAGGTAAGTGATGAATGCTATGGGCATCTTGACATTGTCCTGTGCCATGAAATAAAGTCAATCACTATATATTTTTTTTTAATTTAAAAAGAAATGAATTTATTGTTACAATATACTTAATTACATAAATACTCCACATAAAAGTCCAAAACAGAGTTAAATATAATCATGTGTGAAGAAAAAAAAAAGAAAAAACATCAATCTAGCTCTAAGTCACACACCATAAGGGTCAACAGAACTTATTGAAGCAAGCCAACATTGCTTGTAGCATTACCATGAGCGATGGTGAGGCTAAGGTGTTGGAACAGCCAAGCACTTTCATAGGCATCACCTGACACCTTGGTAATGATGACAAGTCACTAATAATGACAAGAACTTCACTGTCAGTGGCCCAGCTCCTCCAAATGTCTAAAATGTCACAGGCTGGAAGAAATGGTTCACCAGCAAGTCCTGATACTTTCTTTGACCTTATGACAAATGTTATACTGTTTATCTCTTATTTAATGAGTAACTGAGTTTAAAATAGACCACTGGTAGCCAACATGAAGAAATCCACATGAATGTTTATAGCTGCTCTTCTAATTAATAATTATGTGCAATAAAAAAAAGAAAGGAAATATTAAAAAAAAATCTTTAGAATCAGACCTCATCAAAATTTTAAGGACTAAACTAGGTCTCAAATCCAGTAGTGAAAAGCCACCTCTGATTACATTTTCTAGACTTGTATTTGAAGGATTTATTAAATAAACTCATAATTCTTCTCAGTATTAAATGTTCTTTTGCTTAAAAAAAGAAAATGCAATTCATAATCATCATCATCATCGTTTAACATCAGCTTTCCATGCTAGCATAGATTGGACAATTTGATTGAGGACTGGTGAACCAGATGACTGCGGCAGGCTCCAATCTGCTCTGGTAGAGATTCTACAGCTGGATGCCCTTCCTAACACCAACCCCTCCAAGAGTGTAGTGGGTGCTTTTATGTGCTACCAGCACGAGGGCCAGTCAGGCAGTACTGGCAATGGCTACACTCAAATGGTGTTTTTTACGTACCACCTGCACAGGAGCAAATATTTTCGTCGCTTTGAGACCGTGACCTGTTCATTGACAAAATTCTGTGCTGCATCTCAAAGCAATGAAAATATTTTGGCAAATTAAATTTAAATGTTGAAGTGAATCTAACGGTTTTTGCGTGTTTCTTAAATAGCTTATAAACACCTTCCACACTGCAATTGTCTAATAATTATGCCAATCCACTATCTTGGCATTTTCTGGTGAATAATAGCCAGAATATCCTTAAAAAAGAAAGCCTGATTTTATTGAACAAATGTTTACAAATTGTAACTCTATTTTTAAGTGACCGAAGTTTAAAAAACCTTGGACCTGAGAGCTAGAGTTTCTTGCTTAAAACACTCTCCAAACTGGTCTTATTTCATATCAGAGTTACTTCAATCATCATCATCCAGTGTTTTAAATCCAGCTATTGTCCCCATTAACAGGGGTGGCTGGATCTACCTCAATGCCATAACGACCATGGTGGGCAGATGCAGCCCACCCCAACCTTTGGGCTGGTTGGTGTCCATCTTCTTTGCTATCAAGAGGCTTTTTTTGGAGCTGAATTTTCTACAGGGGGCATGGTCTTGCTTACCTCCAACCTCAGTTTTTAGTGGTCCCAAGACCAAAGCCTCTACCATGATTTTTAAGAAATATGGTGGAAAACTAGCCCAGGAAGGCAGGTATACTACTCTCTGAGATCCCTTTCGGAGTCCCCCAACCTATATCAGAGTTACTTTAATACTGATTTCAAATTTTGGCACAAAGCTAGCAATTTGGGGGGGGGGGGAGGGTTAAGTCAATTGCATCAACTGCAGTGCTCAACTGATATTTATTTTATTGACCCTGAAAGAACAAAAGGTAAAGTTGACCTCAATGGAATTTGAACTCAGAATGTAAAGACAAATGAAATGCCACTAAGCATTTTCTCTGGCGTGCTAACAATTCTGCCAGCTTGCTGCCTTAAAGAGTTACTTTAATATTAGGTTTGGCATTTGTCTTGGAGGGTAGGAAGGGTTGCACAAACAAGGATGGAGATGACATAGAAAAGCTAGTTAAATCAAATCAAAAAATAGGAATAAATATAAATTAAAATAAATTCAAGAAGTCTAGGAGTGGTTAGGTCAGTGTGTGGAAGAGAAACAGGAAAAGTGACAGGAAGTCAGGATAAATAACACTCAGCTCTGCTTACACACACACACACACACACACACACGAATACTTATATGGGAAGTATCATAAGAAAACCAGCCCTCTGTTGGTTATGACTTTAAAGGTTCCAGTTGATCTGATCAATGGAACAGCTGGCTTGTGAAATTAACATGCAAGCACTCCATAGACACATGTACCCTTAATGTAGTTCTCAGGGAGATTCAACATAACACAGAATGTGACAGGGCCAGCCCTTTGGATTACATGTACAACTCAATTTTGCCAGCTGAGTGGATTGGAGCAATGTGAAACAAAGTGTCTTGCTCAAGGACACAATGTGCTGCCAGGAATCAAACTCATGACTTTTTACGATTGGGAATCACTGGGTTAAGGTATTTAGGTCAAAATGTGGGACTTGGGAAATTTGCAGTGGGGCATGGGATCCAAACTTTTTCTTTTTTTTTAAGCGGGACATGGAATTGCGAAAATCTTTTTTTCACAGCAAACATACTACACCTATACTCAGCTTAGCCAAACCAATCCCTCCAGCCAAACATACTGTGTGAAGACTGTTTGCTATAGGATAGTGCTGTTCTAACAAAATTGTCTCCTCAAATCAAGGAAATCTGTCACAGTTAGGCACAAGATTCTCATTAAAGAAATTTACTTTTTTTCTCTTAGTCAATACTGTACTTTCTTTTGGAACTCAGTACTTAAGAGTTACTGGTAGATTCTTTTGTATCAAATAACTGTGATAGAATATTAAAAATAAAATCCTTTTTTTTTCAACCACCAGTGGGGCATGCATTTTTCTGGAAAACTATAGTGGGGGCCTGGGGGAAAATAGGTTGGGAAACACTGCCCTAACCAGTAAGTCACATGCTTTCACAGTATCATAGTGGTTAGAGGAAGAAGGTGACAGTGACTGGGGTCAGTTAGCCTTTGGAAAATCATACTTTATATAAGATAATATATGATATAAATGATATATATATATATATATCACATGTGTAAACTTCATTCTTATATGCACACTTCCAGGCAAATATCTACATATATCTACATATATGTACATATATCTACAAAAATATCATAACCATGTGGTCTTGAGTTCAGTTCCACTGTGCAGCATCTTGGACAAGTGCCTTCTACTAGAGCCCCAGGGCCAATAAACCTTTGTGAATAGATTAGGTAGACAAAAACTGAAGGAAGTTCATTGTGTATGATGGCCGTCCACTCGTGACTGAGGAAGACCATTGATGACCTTCAGGAACATTGTGTGCTCTAGGATCAACTTATATTTTGCATTTGCAGCTCAATTGGTGTCTAATGAGACCTGCTCTTGACAAGCATACATGACTGCAAACATTGCAGACCAAGCTTTCCCCATTCACTACACCAGCAGTGTGCTTTCAAGCAGCTTGCTTAAGTTCTTCATGCAGAATATTTTGCTCTCTCAAAGGTGTCAACCATCTTTTTAACCTGCTCCCTCCATTTGTGGTGATGACAGGCATTGCTCTCCCAGTCAGTCTCCTGCATATCACAGGCCTTTAGTGAGGACTTGACACAGTCCTTAAATTGCAGCCTTGGTTTCTGCTGGGGTCTCTTTCCATTCACAAGTTCCCCATATAGAATCTGCTTAGGTATCCTGCTATCCTTCATACTAATAAGGTGTCCAGTCCAACGTAACCAGTGCTTGTGCACCATCAACTCAATACTCAAGATATCAGCTGTCCTCAGGACCTGTGTGTCTGGAGTTTTTAAGGTCCAGCCAACATTCAAAATGTATCTGAGACATTTCTGATGAAGGCGTTCAAGGACCCTTACATGACATTTGTAAAGGGTCCATGTCTCATATGAGTAAAAGAGTGATGTCATCGCTCATTGTGTATACATACATATTTGTACGTGTATATATATATGGGTAAGTATGTTTGTATGGACCCTTATCCTAACTTCATGGTTGTAAACAAGTGTCACAGTCACAAAAAAGGTGTTGTTCATTTCCAGACTTCCATTAAAATCATGTCTAGCCATGGGGAAATATTAGTTTGCTTGAAAACAGGTGAGAGCTGGTGATTAGAATGAGACATGGCTGTAGAAAATCTACCTCAGCATATTCCATCTGATTCATGCAAGCATAGAAAAGTGAGTGGTAAAGGATGATTTAATGTTAGCCAATATAAATGTTTGTATGTTGATTTCTATAATCACACTCAATATCAAGTAGAGGAAGTGAGAGGGAGAGTTGAAGAGAAATATAAAGACAGTTAAAATGAGAGGTGTAAGATGAGTGCACATACTAGGCTTGGTACAGGCAATGAATAAACAAACACTATACACACACACACACACACATACACACAATGAGAGACAAAGAACCATATAAGCAGAAGAGAAAGAGGTGAGAGAATAAATGACAGTAGTTATGGAATGAGTTATACAATCAGGAAATTTGTTGTATTTAATTTTATTGTAAGATAATAAATATCTTTCTTTTGAAAATTAGCATTAATTTCATCATTTTGTATAAGAACCAAAAGATTTGACAAAAGTTAAATAATAATAATTGTTGTATGTATGTCATATTTGCTAATAATACACAAGGTAGCAAAAGCATACTTCTAAGGTTACCCATCATAGACAAGTAACATTTCATATATACATATATGAATATTCAACATTTAAAAGTGAATGTTGTGTTAGAACACACAAATACTGTGATATTTACCAAGAGAGAAAGCTCTTATATGGTTATCTGCTGTATAAAAGTGCATCAAAGCGATCACAAGTGGGAGACAAATCACTGGTACTTCCACTGCCAAGACTACCAGGTCATATGATTTTAGCTTCATTTGGCCTTGTCAATGATAGATACCTTGCAGTTGTATTTGTGTGTTGTAGTGCAACATCCATATTTAAGTGATGAATATTTCACCTTTTTGTATTAATACTGCTTCTGTTGCTATATATATATATAATATATATATATATTATATATATATATATATATATATATCCACCTCCAACAATAGAGAACAGTCACCATATTTCATTCCATAATGGCTACCTCAGATGAGCACAGGGTTACATAATCTGACTGTTACCTAACACTCTGCTGAATCCCTAGCATGAAACTGATCATCATCATCATCATCATTTAGTGTCTATCGTCCATGCTGGCATGGGTTGGACGGTCTGAACTTTGCCCAGCCTAATCTTATTCTCACAACTATGCTCTCAGAGCATCCATCTCTGCTAATAGCTTGGTCACCTGGATAATGGAAGCTATCTACTACCTTTATCAACTAGAAAATAGACTCCATCAACTGTCAGGCAATTGATGGTGTCTATTTTTAGTCTTTATTGTAGCTGTGCATATTTTACACACAAAACCTATTTTCCCTGTTAACGTTCCTCTGATATTGCTGCACCTCTTATGTGTCTATAGCTTATTCCGGGTACATCTTATGGAGTTTCTACCTACGCCTTTTCTACAGATCGAGCAAGGGATTTGTGGTTTGTCTGCCTTCCTACTTACTAAGACTTTGGCTTTTGCTAGGTTAACTCTAAGGCCCCCTTAATTCTAGACCTTGCTTCCACACCTGAAACTTATTGCTTGGAGGACTATGATGAACAAGAGGGGCCTGAGGACCAATCCCTGGTAAACCCCCATTTGTACCTTGAATTCTTTGTTGTACTCATTGAATGTATGTGCCAAGAATTAGATACTCATTTAAAAAAATTAATTCTGAAGTAATGAAATAGATTTGGAATGGGAGGGAGCCAGTTCAACACCTTCCCACAAAAAAAAACAAAAAAAAATAACAACAACAACAGCAACATAGAAGTGGACATGATGAAATTGAAACTTTAACAATCTAAGAATGCTGTTTGAGAAATGGCCATGTTCCCTTTACTAGAACAAATATACACAAATTGTGTAGTCAGCTCTGAAAACGTTTAGTTATCAAAAATGGCAATTATATCAAAGGTACCAGTTAATGTATGCAAGAAATGATTTTTGCATATATAATCAGATAATGTAATTGGATAAAGAATGTTGGATCAAGAAACAAAGAAGCACTTGAGATTGAAATAAGACAAGGAAACTTGGAAT
>NC_042998.1:97182599-97280099 GCF_006345805.1 Octopus sinensis
CCATCATATATAGATGTTACATTTCCTTTTTAATTGACTTTATTAAGAGTGAATCAGCGTTCATGGACAGCACTCAAAAATTGATAATAAACTTACCACTATCATTTCTCTTTTTCTTAAAAATTGTAAACCAATATTAATTTATGGGGTACACACAGAACAGAAAGAATCTAAACAAAATGTATTTGTTTGTTCTTAATAGGTCTTGACAGACTTGCATGTGAATATCTAATCATTGTTGTTTTTTGTTGTTGGCAAATACCTCAGCCCTTTAGATGATGTGTGTTCATAACATACATGTATAAATACATACAGTGTCCTGCCAAAATGTATACACACTTTAACTGACAGTTGATGACTTACTTAATTTTTATTTATTTTTAGATTTAACCTATTATAAATAATGAAGAAAGCCAGACTAAGCTTTGAACAAAGGAAATTTATCCTTAAGTGTTATTGGATGTTTGAAAACACAACTGATGTTCAAAGACGGTTTAGGAAGGAGTTTCAAACAGGTTCACTTATCATCTTGCTGTCAGTCAAGTTACAGATAAGGTTGAAACATTTAGAACTGTTCAGAATGTCTACAAGAAATGTTCCAGAAGATTGCAGACATCGATGAGTTCCCATTAACGAAGGAAGGCTACTAGAAATGCATTGTCAGGGTTCAAAAAATCTGTATAGCAAACAAGTCGTGAGATATGAATTTCAAACTCAAATATCCATCACAATTTGCATTACTATCATCAGAAAGTTACATCCCAAGAATGGTCGATTCTCTTAATGAAGATGGTCTGGACTGAAGAGCAGAGTTTTGTGAGTGGTGCTAAGCAAGATATGTAGAAGATGCAGATTTTCCAACAAAGATTGTTTGGATTGATGAAGTTATGCTTATATTCAATAGCTTAATCAACCACCATAATTGCACCTACCTGGGACCTGAAAATCCATATGTTACAAAGGAACATCATATTAATTTACCAGGAATTACAGTATTGTGCAACTTATCATCAAAAGGATTAATTCTTTTTTGGTGTTACTATAACTCATCCTATTTACTTGAACCTTCTCTGACAATCTGTCATGCCAAGTATTCAAGAAATCTTTGAAGATGTGGACCTTTATTTCCAGGGAAATGGATCATCCCCATCCTTGCTTATCAATGTAAAGACTTATCTCGAAATTTTGCTAAAGAGATGGAGTAGACAAAGATGTTCTGTAGAATCCCCTCCACATTCACCGAACCTTACATCACTAGACTGTTTTTAATGGAGATACAAGATTAGGCCATAAAACCAGCAACAGTCAACAAATTGAGGGCAGCCACTGAATGAGAATGCATATAAATATTGATTAGAATATTCCTTGATGTTTGTGCTTCCATTGCTTTATATTATCTGTAGTATCTAGACCAGAGCAGTCATCATTTTCAAAATAAGTATTCATAAAAGAATTCCATTACATTTTGAAAATGAAATTTTTTTATAAACACTGACTTGATAAGTATTCAGTGTGATATACATTTTTTGGGATACCCTGTATATGTATATATATATATATATATATATATTATGTGAAATTTCCTTTTTTCTTCCTGAAGAGAAAGACACAATATGGTCCCATTATTCAATCGGATTTTGGTAATTTGTGCCTTTCGAAACACGTGTAGAATGAAATAAAACGATTTCTGTTCAATCTGCGTTCAGCTCCATTTCTTCATTCACCAATAATGTTTTATATATATATATATATATATATATATATATATATATATATATATATATATATATATATTGGTATGAACTTCATTTCAGTTATTATGAAAGGTTGGCAGGTAGAAAAATGGGGAAATGTAACATTTTCTATAGTGAGACTATTGCAATGATATTAAATCTTGTACATAACAAAGTGACATTAGGTTAATAAATTTAAGCATTGATGTTAAGGATGGCATTGTGTTTTTTTTTAATTTATGAAGCAAGGAGGTTTTAATGGGTAAGCTATTTGAAATGGAGATGATATACCAATGCATGTTGCATGTTGTTGATCATACTGATGTCCAGGTGGACAGGCTGGAGCATCTGCCAGTTGGATCTTGTCTGAGTCAAGAGGAGAAAGGAATATTGATTTGTTGAGTCTATGGAAAGGAATATCATCAAAGATGCGTGAATTTTCCCCGGGTAATCTACCACCCCTTGCATCCTCATCAACATGTACCAGCCCTGTAAGAGAAACAATATCATTGTTTTCTATAAACAGAATATATATTAGGTCTATATGTACTCATATCTTATCTGTGCTTTGGAAAAAACTGTAGCTTGAAGTAACACATCCTTCCAAGTTTTAAAAAAGTAATTAAGCATTATCTGAGTTAAAACTCTATTAAGTCTTTAGCATTCAGATTTCTCTGTCAAATTTAATGTTTATTTATTCACATTGTTTTGAATTAATCATGCATAGTCTTATAGCTTTGAGATTTTAATGATGTGATTGTTTGTTTTTAGAACGATGGTATACAATAGATGTGAGAGGCTGAATCTGGCTGGTTTGAACATAAAAGAAGAAGAATATTTTGGCTGGATAAAGGGTTAAATAACTGAAGGAAGCATTTTTAAAATGGATAATATTTGTGAAAATATTCAGCCTTTGCAGCTGCTGAACACAGGATTAATATCTATCTAATTCTTTACGTAACTTAAAATTTTTCTATCTTATATTCAAAATATGTATTAAATGCTCCAGACCTCTAGTGCAAGTTTCAACCTAATTCTGGTATAATTCTCTATTGAGTGTATCTGCAAAAAATATTTAATGATGTATATACATTTTCATTACAGATTTCAAGTTCATTTTTATTGATTGTTTTTTAACTTTTAGTCTTTTATATCAATGATATTAGTATCACTATGGAAGTAAAGTGCTGTGGTACAATTTGGAACCAATAACACAGTTTACAAACTGTATGCTTGGAATGACCAATTTTAAATACTATTGGAACTCATACACAAGGTACATGAAACATATACCATTCTGCTTAAATAATGGAACTGCAGATACAATATACCTGCCTGCATATCTCACGTCTGTTTTCATTCCTCCTCTTCACTCTCTATTTTAAATCACAACCCTCTACAAACTTAGTATCCTGCAAGTCCTCTCTTGATATTTCCCTCCCCTTTGTGAACTTACAACACCAACAACAGAGGATCACAACTGCCCTGATGAAAAATTCACTGCATTAAACAGTGACTTAGGATGAGATAATACCATCATGAAAAAATGTATATAATAATATCAAAAAGGATGCTAACACCTACAAGGATGACATAAAGAGAATATAAAGAATGGAATATCCTCATAATCATCATTAAACATCCACTTTTCCATGCTTACATGGGTCAGATGGAATCTGTTGAGGCAGATTTTCTGGTCAGATGCCTTTCCTGTTGCCAACCCTCACTTGTTTCCGAGCAAGGTCATATTTTCCCATAGCCAAACACGTTTTTCGAGGAAGGTTAGAAATGAACAATATTCTTTTCTACTCAAGGCACAAGGCCCGAAATTTTGGGGGAGGGGGCCAGTCGATTAGCTTGACCCCAGCATGCAACTGGTACTTAATTTATCGACCCTGAAAGGATGAGAGGCAAAGTCAACCTCAGCAGGATTTGAACTCAGAACATAAAGACAGACGAAATATTGCTAAGCATTTCGCCTGGCATGCTAACGTTTCTGCCAGCTTACCACCTTAGAAATGAACAATATTGCTTGTATGACAGTGAAGCTCGTTTACAATCATGATGTCAAGAAATCAGTATGCACAAACACACACATGTGTATGTGTGTGTGTATACATGATAGGCTTATTTTAGCTTCTATTTAATTGATGGGCTATAGTAGAAATCGTTTGTCCATAGTTTTGTGCAGTGGGACTGAATCCAAGACCACAGGATTGAGAAATAAACTCCTTAGCTACAAAGCCATACAGGTACCTATTAATATTTGAAAAATATTGGTTTCAAGTTTTGGCACAAGGCCAGCAATTTCAGGGGTAGGGTAGGGGGGTATGTCGATTACATTGACCCCAGAGCTCAAATGGTACTTATTTTATCAACCCTGAAATGATGAAAGACAAAGTTGACCTAGATGGAATTTGAACTCAACTTAAAGATGGATGAAATACTTCTAAGTATTTTTGCCTGGTGTGCTAATGATTCTACCAACTTGCTGTCTTTAATATATGAATGATATTAATTATATATAATGTTATTACTGAGCAGAGAATAGTTACTAAGAGGCAACTTTCCATTCATCTATCTCTTTATACTTTTATAGTGTTGAATGTTTTAGCATGAAAAGTAGGGTTATGAATAATAAAATTGATGACTATGAAAGACGACACATAAAGGAATTCGGAATGTGTTAGAATCATATAAACCACCTTTATTTCGTTAAATGATCTGACTACATATCTATATGCATATTAGCAGCTATATTTTATTTCCTAATTATAAATCCATACCATTCACAACTTTTATAAATTTTGCATTTGAAATTAAATGTATTAGCATTATTGATAGAAAGGTGAAAGTGTTTTGACTCAGAGGAAGTTTTAGTTTGAGCTCTTTGAAAGATTTTGATGACAGAAATGTTACAAGTTAACATGCTTACTAAGGTAAAGCACTGATAAGACAGAAATCAGAAACAGGTATAGTTACTGTTTATGGGAAACTTTTGTTGGTAAATTTCTATTTTAATAGTTTTTATTATATTCATTAATAACTTTAACAATTTTAATTCCATAGTTGATGTTCTTTAAATCTGAGAAGTTTGTAATAATATCCCTCATTAAACATCATATCTTTCAGTGATACACACACACACAAGCACGCGCACACACACACATACACACTTCATGTATATACATATTTTTATATCTATATCTGTATTTCTCCATGTGTGTGTGTGTGTGTGTGTGTTTGTGTCCGTGTGCGTCCAGAACAAAAATAAAGTATAGTTTAACGATGTCATTTTATGAGTAAAAACATAAAAATCTATTCACCAACACATGACTTCTTATCAGGCAGTCTGAGCTGACCTGGTGGGCAAAGACACTCATAATTGCCATCTGTATTTACACATCGATCCAAACAAATATCTGGTTTTTCAGTACATTCATCGATATCTGAAAATGGAAGGTAAAATTGAAGGCTAAGTTGACCCTTCTCTAAATATATTCAAACACATTGAACATTTTATGTGATCGAGGCTTTCAACACTTTGAAATATTTGTTGATGTCCTACAATAAATATAAATATGAAATACTGTAAAACACAAGGGATATAAAGAAAGAGCAAAGAGAAAAGCTCAAGTCAAAGATCATTAGTAAACAGCAGAGCCTCGATATTACTCACAGCCAAAAGAAATAAGAAGTTACATTTGAAATAAACAAAAAAATATTATACAAAAATTTTACAATATTGGTTTTGACATGCCATTTCATATTGCTAGACATGAAAAGAATATGTCACCTGTTTAGGAACATTCTTATTTCTTTATTGCCCACAAGGGGCTAAACCTAGAGGGGACAAACAAGGACAGACAAAGGGATTAAGTCGATTACATCGACCCCGGTACGTAACTGGTACTTAATTTATCGACCCCGAAAGGATGAAAGGCAAAGTCGACCTTGGCGGAATTTGAACTCAGAATGTAACGGCAGACGAAATACCGCAAAGCATTTTGCCCGGTGTGCTAACGTTTCTGCCAGTTTGCCTTTAGGAACATTCTGCAACAGTATTTCTCAACCATTTTTCACCTATGGACCCCTTTGATTTCTATTTTACTTGGATGGACCCTCCTAGCCATATGATGTTTAAAAACTCATTATACTTTTATAAATAAATATTATTAGGAATTTTATATTTAAAAAACTGTTAAAATATTTTGTGCATAATAGAAGTATAACCCTTTCTGGAGAGCTGAAAAGTGACAATGATTCCAACAGGATTTGAATTTAGAACAATGAGGCACCAGTGATCAACTGTTTTGGTATCTGCAATATTACTAAAAGAAATCATTACTAATGCATGACTACAGGTTTGGAATTTAAGTAAGCAGAAGAAATTAATAAATTAATATTTAGTCTAACATGCAATATAATACTAAAAGGAATCAATGATTTTGAATTTGAGATTGTGAAGACTAAGATAACAAGCACTAAATTGCAAACAAAACTTTGATTTAGCATGCCAAGATTTCCGAATCTAATCATCATCATCTTTACACAATATATTTCTTCATAGATGCACACATGCACACATACATATACACAGGGTCAGATTAAGTTAGTGTTGACCCAATAGTATGTCATAAAGGGGCACTGAATTATAAGATTTACCTATTTTATAATTGTAATTATATAAGTATAATTATTTATGGATCCATCTTTTCTATTTGAAGGACCAATGCAAATGGATCAACAAGCATGAAAATAAAAGTGAATTCAGGAGTCCTACTAAACTGTCACTCCATCAGTTATGATGACGAGGGTTCCAGTTGATCTGATCAATGGAGCAGCCTGGTTGTGAAATCAACGTGTGAGTGGCTGAGCACTCCACAGACGTATGTACCCTTAACATAGTTCTCAGGGTGATTCCATGTGACACAGAATGTAACAAAACCGACCATTTGAATTACAGGTATGACTCATTTTTGCCAGCTGAGTAGACTGGAACAACAAAAAATAAGGAGTCTTGCTCAAGGACACAATGTACAACTGGGAATTGAACTTATGACCTATGATCTTGAGCCGAATACCCTAACCACTGAGTCACATACCTTCACCTACCATTTATTAATTTATTTAAAACTTGATATCTATCTGTTTGCTGATGTGTTTGAGATATTTAAAAAAGACAAACCCAAGAAGATAACAGTTTAGATTAGGTAAATTACGTGGTACATGTGAATGGTCATATCCATCTCTTCCATGCATCCTCATATTGTTTTGTATCAGACCTAAAAACACAAATCTTAAATGCAACAACATTATGTGAATTCACTAAATGTAGCATTGTCACTTAAACAACTAAGATTTACATGTTAGATATTCTTTTCTGGTACACGAATTGAATACTAAGTAATTTTTTTTTATTTGACTTTGAAACTGTGACTATATTAATTTAAACTTGCTATTTGTGCAAAAATATTTTGCAAAAACACATAGGTTAAAGTGGAAATTGTATACAATAATATATCATATCTGCTTAAATTTCTGAATTGATTTAATGGAGTTGCTTGACATTGTGTTGTCTATAATGTATTAGTAATAATCTGATTTGTTCAATCAATCTTAATTATGAAAAAAACAAACTTAATTATTGTGTGACAAATTTGGATGTTATGACAATGACATACTGTGTACTGCATTACTGAATGTGTCCTCCAAATTTGTTGGCTTTGTATCTATGTAAGAAATCATTGTAAGATGAATTTAGTGTATTAAAATAGAGAAATAGAAAGGCAATTTTATGAATCAGCAATTGACAAAGAGTCTAACCATTTATCATTGCCATTCACTTCAACTATTTTAATTTATTTAATTTAAAATGTATTGGGTCTTGAATACTAGACCTATTTCAAACATCTTGTTATCCATGGAAGATGAAAGCAGCATACAAACTATAGTAATAGAACAAGAGCAGAATCCCTTAATCAGAAAAGATAACTTGCAAGCCAACATTCCCTTTAAGATGCATAGGTATACAGCTGTATGAGTGCATAGCTGCATGAGTGCACAGCAGCACAATTGCTGCATTGACGATGCTCTTTATAATTTACAAATGTCTATTTGATAAGCTGTGTGAAAAATTTGAATGCTACACACTAACTTTGATTTAAAAAATATTTAATGAAAACATCAAAAGTTCTGCTCAGTGTTTGGGGACATTTGGATGAAACCTTGCTTGTGAGCTTTTGATATAAAGTGCATTGGATCTAGTATTACATCAGCCTTAAACACCCAGTAGTCATAAAGTTTGATGACAGAATAGTACTATAATAACAAAGCACTAAGAATGAGGTGCCTGAAAATATGAGATCTGTAGTGTTTGATATCAGGTTGAATCAAAAGTTTTTTTTTTGTATTTCAAGATTTTGTTATAGTTCAAATAAATAACATACATACATAAGGCATTTATTCATCAAAATATAACCCCTCATATTTTATTCCCTGTTGCCATCGTTGTGCTAGAAGATCAATTTCATGCTTATACAATTTGGCTGGTTTAGAGGCAAAAACCTCCTGCGTCCATTTTCAACTTCATCCACATTGTTGAACCTCTGTTTGTGTAGGAAATGAACCATGGTTTGAAAATGGTGGTAATCTGATGGTACAGGGTGTGGACTGTAGGATGAGACAGCACTTCCATCTCTGCGAGCTTCTCAAGTCTGCACATGGTTACATTGGCAATGTGTCCCTGAGCATTGTCATGCCATAAGAGTGTACATCTTCAATTGACCAATGCTAGGTGGTGGGCTTTTAAAACTTCCTATATTTGCTGCAGTTGTTGAGCGTAAAGGCTGGCGTTCACAGCATAACCATCTGAGACAAGTTCAAAGTGTAACACACTCTTGATATTTAACAAAACACACAATGTGGGTTTGTTCAAACCACCCTTGTTTAACAACAGGTTCAGAAGCCTGGCCACTGATTTCTCTTATTTGGGTAAAGAAAATTGATCTATAATTCAAAGCCAAAAATGTGCATCTCAAGGATTTACCAGCAGTTGTTTGCATGAGCATCTTGACGGTGTCTGTTCACAAGGCTGAACCAATGGAGGTGTCAATTGATGGTGCTTTGGGAAGGGTGAAGCTCTGCCAATAATGTGTAAGTGCTTGTGCTTGGCTGTTGTTCAACCATTTCAAGCAAGCCCTCATCTTCCACAACAGAAAGTCTCCCTGACCTTGGTTTGTCTTCAAGACTGGTGTCACCTTTCTAGAAATGTCTGAGCCAGTCTTGTGCCACAAGTTTGTTGACAATTCCTGAGCCTTCCACATCATTAATTTCTATTGTAGATGCCCTAGCACTCAGTCCTTTTTTTCCACAGGTAACATAAAATGACTCTAATTGCAATTTTTTCACCACTTATTATCAAAGCTGTAAAATAAAGAATAAGTAATTAGTGTTTATATGTTATTTATAAAAATAAAGAATAAACAATTCAGCAATGATTGAACAAGTTGTATTAAATTAATGGTATAATATGATAATACAAGTTGCCAAAATCATCAGTGAAAATCTGAAAAAACTCTTTGACTCAACCTGGTAGTCTTGCTGTTAGGTTATCCCAGTACTGCATCAATTCATTTACACAAACACTCAGTCTGAATTTTTGTATGTTTATTTATTGATTAGTCTATCTATATTAACAAACTAAATCTATTTTTAATTGCTTACACTCAAAATTGCAATATAACCAAGATAATGTTTGTGCTTTAAGTAAATAGCATACTAATATTCTCCTCATTGAGAATCAAACACTTAATTTTGATGCTGGCATAGACAATTAAAAAGACAATACAGAGTTGTTTGTTCATAGATTTAAATCTTCAATGATTTTCATCTAAATTCACTTACCTCAAGTATATGAAAAAGAAAGAACATAACTTGCCATTGAGTGACTTGGTGCTCTTAACTATTGATTCCTCTTTCTAATCACAACACAGCTGAAGTGGCTTGCTCTCCAATTTGACAAATAAGAAACCAGGTGATGGTAATGTTTTATGGTATTTGTATTAGAGATGACAAGGATATTTGTAGAGATCCTGCTAAGTTCACAAAGTCCAAAACAATTTGTATCGCAAGCAAGAGATCTTTTTTATTGCTAGATGTCATTCTGTCAATTTGATGTAACACACTGGATACACATTAAATGGTACCATTACAAAAGAGATTGTTTTTGTAGGTTTAAGTTCTTTGATTTTCTTAAGACTCAAATTTTTGCAATGGTTCTGAATATCAGTTCAATGAACAATACCTTCACGAATAAAACCTATCCACATGATAGTACTGATTTTATTTGAAGACCATTTGACTTCCAAGATGTACTGCTTTGATTGCAATTTGAGAAAACAAGTCTCACACATGTAATAACATTGCTTCTAAGAATTCATTTATACAGATTTCACTAACATCACTCGTATCATATTATCATAATATTATTTGTGGAAATACAACTTCAAAATATTCAATAACTTACCAATTTTCATCAATTATGCTTAACATAGTAGCATGTTTACATCTTATAACATTATTAAAATAAATTATAGATATATAAATTTCTGCTATAAAACAATTATGAATATTTAAATTTTTGCTGTAAAATAATTATAAACACAAATTTCTGCTGTAAAACAATTATAAATATATACATTTTTGCTGTAAAACAATTATAAATATATACATTTTTTGCTGAAGGATATATAATTTTTAATCCAAGTTGACCTTTATTAAATTTATGGTAGGTTCTTTGCAATGGATTTATTACCAATTGTTGAAGTGAAAAGGACTGAGTAATATGAAAGTGTTTATCAAAAAAATGTTTTGTGTTTATTTTTAGAAAGTTAACAATGCTTCATTTTATTACTAGAAAGGAAAGACCTGAAGATTATAGTTTGCAATGAGCAGTATTTAATATCTTGACATCAAATAAATTTAGGAAACTGAAGTATGGATAATTGTAAATGAGGTGTACACAAGAAAGAAGGATCTTACCGACACACTCATGGCCCACTCCTTGTGATGCATATCCTGACCGACAGGTACATTCATAACTTCCGTGCATGTTATTACAGTTTTGCGATGGATGACACTGGTGTTTTCTTAAGTCACATTCATCAATATCTATCAAGAAATAAAGGCAATGATAAAATAAAGAGACAAATGATAAAGAGAGACAGAAATAGAAACAGAAGTACACAAGAATATTAAACTGTAAATCTTATTTTGATTACATTTGCAATATATAATATTGGCAGTTGTCATTGTCGTCATTGATGTTGCTGTCACTGTCATCATTGTCATCATCAACATTTAGCATTCACTTTTCCATGCTTATATGGGTCAGACAGCATTTGTAGAGGTAGATTTTCTATGGCTTGATGCCCTTCCTGTTGCCAACCTTCATTTGTTTCCAAGCAAGGTAATATTTTCCTGTTGCTAGGCATATTTTCATGGAAGATTGGAAATGAACAACATCGCTTGTATGACAGTGATGCTCATTTACAGCCAGCAGATGATATCAAAACAACCAACAAAGAACTACACACACACACATACATGATAGGCTTCTTTTAGTTTTCACCTATCGAATCCACTCACAAGGCTTTGGTTGGTCCAAGGCTATAGTAGAAGACACTTGCCCATGATGCCACATAATTTTAAAGTTTATGGCAAAATTGGGAATCTGTGGAAAGTGGTGGCAGTCTTTGTCCTTGAAAATAACTAACTTACCAACACATATACTGTCAAAAAGCGATTGTTAACAAATATTTTTATGAATTTACAGGTAATCAATTTTCAACATATTTTGTGAATGCTTTTCCTTTGTTAATTCTTTTACTAATATTTCTTCTTAAAAATTGACAAGAAATTTTTATCGTATATTGCTGACTTCATTCATAGTTTATTCTATGATTATCAAATATCCAATACATTTTTTTATCAAAGTTTGGCACAGATATAATATTTTGTTTAAATACTAAATGTTACAAAGTTATCATTTTAAATTTAACTCCCAATAATAAATCAAACAAGTACAAAAGAACAAGCTAATTAACAAGCTGTTTGAATTACCATTTTAAGTAAAAATCCAATATTCACTGATCTCTCAAACTAGCATTGCTTTTGTCGAAAATAAATATAAAGATTTCAGTTATACTTGTCATGAAGAGTGAAAGAATTTAATATTTTGAGCATTTGTCTTCCTTCTGAGAAAGAGGGAGAGAGAGAGAGGGAGAGAGGGAGAGAGAGAGAGAGGAGAGAGAGAGAGAGTATACAGGAATGCTGGTGTCTTGGTTAGAAAATTGTGAATTGAAAAATGGAAATAAGTAAAGGAGCGATACTGGTGGGTGGGGATGATATTGTATGAGAGGAAGCGAGTAGCCTACTTACCAACACATACACTTCCAAAGCCTAGTTTAAAACCTGAGGCACAGATTCTAGGGCACTGATAGCTTCCCATTGTATTTTGACAGCGGTGCCGGAAATCACAATCATGCTGTCTTTCTAAGCATTCGTCAATATCTGAAATAAAAAAAAGAAATTATATTCAAATTTTAGCTTATGCTGAAACTGAATGGAACTGTTAAACTGAATGCTGAAAATTACTGGTAAAAATGATTGCTAAAAATGACAGGTAAAAATGATTGTTAATTTAGGTTTTAAGATGGCTGTTAAAATGTTTCTTAAAAACAACCATTGAAAATAACTGTTCAAATTGAAATGGCAGTGTGATTTGCTTCTTAGCTACATGGTTTCAGGTTCAGTCCCACTGTATGGCACCTTGAACAAGTGTTTTTTATTATAGACTTGGGCCTAGTGAGTGGATTTGGTGAACAGAAACTGAAAGAAACCCACCATATATGTATTACCTTGTCTTTTGATTACAAGATAGTTTTAAACAAGCATCAAGTGGTGCTGTTCATTTCCAGTCTTCTGTGAAAATATGTCTGGCCAAGGGAAAATATTACTTTACTTGGAAACGGATGGATGTTGGCAACAAGAAAATCTCCTTCAACAAATTCCATCTGACCCATGCAATCATAGAAAAGTGAGCATTAAAATTATGCTGGCACTGAAGATGCTGACTGCAATGGTGCCACTGTTACCACCTCCACAAATGAATTATTCACATAAATAATTGAATTTAATTGTGTCCAATCAATTGAATTGGAAGAGGAACAAGGATAGTAATTGGGTATTATCAGTAGAATTCTAGAATAGTTGTTATTAGTTTTTTATACATTTCTTACTTTAAAATTAACAAATGTTATATGAATTCACAAATACTCAACTTCCTGTAAATTATGTTAATTTTCGTTTTCCTTTCTGTTCTACTAATATTTCTCATGGTTTATAAACAAGTAATTTTGTCTATAGTATCTAGTATTGCTGACTTTATTCATTACCAAACATTTTACATTCTTTTGATAAAAATTTGACATAGAAAGAATATTTTCTTTTGAAACTGAATATTACCAATTTATTATTTTAAATTTAACCTCCCACTACAAAAAACAAACATGTACAAACACAAAAGAACAAGCTAAGTAACAAACATTTTAACTTTATCATTGTTTGTATTGAAATCCACAGTCTCTGATTTGACTAATTTTGAAAATAATAATGAATTCAGTAAAATAGCTTTATCATTATTAAGCTGGTGTCTGGAACATAAATTAGCATGAAATTAAAGTGGGAGCATCATTGAACAAAGGGTTGTCTCAGACAGATTGTTACTGAAAGACTGTTTGAAATTAAAATATATTCTTTGCTCTCTTTAACTTCAGCATTATTCTAGTAAATGATTTGATCTGAGACTGTGTGTTAGAACTGAAACATTTACAATGTGGAAAAGCTGTTTGATTAACTTTAAATTTATTCATTTCATGAGTGTAACTGCAAGTTAGTTGGTCACTGATACAGTTCTGTTGCATTAATGCAGTTTTAGTGGGACTGTGTCAGTAACCAGGTTGCAGATGTATCACATAAAAATGTTGATACCTTATGAAATAAATTTAAAATTTAAGATGAACTTAACAGCTTTGTGTTTCATTAAATGGTTAGAATGACTTTTCCACACTGTAATATAAAAGTTGCATTTAACAAAAAAATACATGATTCTTCCACTTTGTAGATATGTATTCAATAGCATATATAACATTATGCACAGAGTATAAAGATGAGATTGGACAAATTCATTGTTTCCTACCATCACATGTTCCATCATCTCTAAGACGGTATCCTGAGTGACAGGAACATCTAAAGCTGCCTAGGGTATTTTCACAAACTTGAGCACAAGGTGCATCTTCTGTACATTCATCATAATCTGAATAATAATAATAATAATAATAATGATAATAATAATAATAATAATAATAATAATAATAATAATAATCATAATAATAATAATAATGATGATGATGATGATGATGATGATGATGATGATGATGATGATGATGATGATGATGATGATGATGATGATGATAATAATGATGATGATGATGATGATGATGATGATATTTTACATTCTTTTGATAAAAATTTGACATAAAAAGAATATTTTGGTTTGAAACTGAATATTACAAATTTACTATGATAAGGAAAATATTAGATAACTAGCAGTATCGCCCGGCGTTGCTTGGGTTTGTAAAGGAAATAACTATAAAGCATTTTTAGAGAGTTATAGCCAAAAGATAGCAAAAAAATGCATTAAAAATGGAAAAAAATTATAGTAAATTTTTTTTAAATCGTTGACTCATCGTAGACATTTTTAGAGAGTTACTTCCCTTATATAATAGCAAAAAAATGTATTAAAATGGAAAAAAATGATGGTAAATTATTTTTAAAATCGTAGACTCATCGTAGACGCGCGCTAATACCCAGAAGGGCTCAATATGAATCACGACTATAAGATACCCGGTTTTGGTTAAACTGCACCGCAAAATGTGGGAGTAGTTAGGAATCTAAATCGTAGGAGACAGACACACAACTTCACTTTTATATATAAAGATTTGTGCAACAACTAAAACATTCGGTTGTGCAAATTGTTTGCACAGGAAACCTGCCCTGTGTGGCGGTTTTTGTCGTTTTTGTGGATCTGTTTCAGCTTTTTTAGCGATTTCTGTTTTGGCGACTTCAAGCCATGAAGTCGTTGTTCTAAAAGAACGCTGGTCTCCTTGACAACGCTTTACGACGTTGATTTCCTTACACTCCCTTCCCCACAGCTTCACAAGGGAGGGAAGAAGGGGGAGAAGCAACACAGGTGCAGGTGTGAGCATGGACGCCAACTCCGCCGCCATCGACACACGAAAAAATATGCGTTAAAATGGAAAAAATTATGGCAAATTATTTTTAAAATCGTAGACTCATCGTAGACGCGCGCTAATACCCAGACGGGCTCGATATGAATCACGACTATAAGATACCCGAATTTGGTTAAACTGCACCGCAAAATGTGGGAGTAGTTAGGAATCTAAATCGTAGGAGACAGACACTCACACAACTTCACTTTTATATATATAGATTAGGAAAACAGATAGCATGGCACTATAGGCTGCATGTAGCAAGCCTTCTATGCATGCAAGACTTCAGGAGTTCTAATTGGTTACATCATACCCAGTGCACAACTAGTACTTATTTTATCGACCCCACAAAGTTAACCTTGACAGAATTTTGAACTCAGAGTGTAGAGACAGTCACAGTGCCAAGCATTTTGACTGGTGCAGTAACGATTCTGCGAGCTCTCCAAATTAAATGATAGCAATAATTATAATAATAATAATAATGATGATGATAATGATAATAATAATAATAATAATGATAATAATAATAATAATAATGATAATAATAATAATAATAATAATAATAATAATAATAATAATAATAATAGTCAAGAAGAAAGGTAAAAAGATAGAGAGATACAACCCTCTTAAGTACAAAATAGCCCGGCTATGGAAAATGAAGAAGGTGAAGATGTTGCTAATTATTACTGAAGGCATCAAGGAGAATATAAAGGAAATAGGAATAGAGTGCCCAGTAGAGCTGTTACAAAAGGCTTGTCTCCTTGGTACAGCCAGAATAATCAGGAACGTATTAGATAACTGAAAAGAATGGATAGCATGTTGCTGTAGGCTGCAGATAGCAAGCCCACTACGCATGCAAGACTCCAGGAGTTCCAACAAAACCTGTGATAAAGAGAAATAATAATAATAATAATACTAATAATAATAAGAATAGCAACAACAAATCTGAAGGCATTGTCGAAAATAGAAATGCAAAGATCCTATGGGATTTTATGATTCAGGGCAACGATGAAGTTGAGAATAGGAAGCTGGACATAGTCTTAATTGAGAAAGAAAACAAACTATGCTGGATCATAGATATAGCTTGCCCAGCTGACAGCAAGGTATGCGATAAAGAAGAAAGAAAAGTTGAGAGATATGACAGGTTAGCTTGGGGAGTTAAGCAGTTGTGGTTGATGAAAAAGGTAGCAGTAGTACCAATAATTGCAGAGCCCTGGGAACAGTGAGCAAAAATCTTGAGAAGTACGTGGAACAAATAAGGGCTACAATAAGGGTGGAGCACTTGCAGAAAACAGCACTGCTTGGAACCGCTTGAATACTCCGGAAGGTGCTCAAAAAATAAGTACATCTCCAGTGTTAGAAGCTGTACGAAGGCAATAAATAATAATGGTAATAATAATAATACAGTGTTCAATACCACAGATTTGCTTGTCAGTTGTTTGACCTTAACCCTTTCATTACTGTATTTATTGTGAGATGCTCTGTGTTTCTTTCAATTATTTTAATTAAAATAAAGAATTTAGTAAATTAACTTCGTTATCATTAAGCTAGTGTTAGGAACATAAATTGTGACTAAGGTTTGGTGGAAGATTTGAATTCAAAACTTATGAAAGCAAGACATTTATACTAAAGAGCCAGAGCTGGTTTCAGCCGGGTTGGTAACGAAAGGGTTAAACCAGTTGAGCATGTCCTTTGGTAGCTCACAATATATGCATCTCTGATCATGAGCAGAAGTAGTAGGGGAGCATCATAGCCATGTGCTGAGAGAGAAATTCTTTGGAGTTTGAATAATTCATGTCTGGAAACATGGGTGGTTCATTCAACATCCTTAAACAATCCTTATTCAAGGACTATTTGGGTATACTGGGATTTGTTTATTTTATCCCACTGTCACTTTGATGGTGTGCACTACTCTCTCACTCAACAATAATAATAATGATAATAAAGCTTTCTTTATTAACCACTAAAAGTTCACAAAAACATTAGAGGTAGAACAGGGCAATACAATGTGGGGTTGCATAAATGAGCATATAAATAAGAACAAGAATGATATATTCTAAAAAAGAATATTTCTCCCACAGAGGGAGACTTCCTTGGCTGCTCATGGATGCTCCACAAAACCACAGTCACCCAGACTACTAGGGAAAGTGTCCTCTCCTCATCATCTTCTTTCAATCAATAGGTGCATACTTAGAGCAAGCCTGTTCTTTCTGACTATCATTGCCTCAAGTGTACAGAGTTGGAAAAAGTATTGTGAAGCATTCTTTCTGACACTCTAATGACTTTGCTAATTCACTGGTTGATAATGGAGAATTTTTATGGCTGGAAAACTTTTGATCATAGTTCTGTTCATCCAGGGTCAAGCTGTGGAGGAGAAGAAGGCAGTGCCAATAGCTACCACTACCACCGCTGCCACTGCCACCCACCCACCACCACCACTGCCACTGCCCCACTTCATTCACCAACAACAATGTCTCTTGGTCATAGGCTTACTCACCAAGACAACGAGAACCGTTAAATACGTAACCAACAAAACAGTTACATCTGAAACTTCCATCTGTATTAACACATTGCTGTTCACAAATATTTATTTCTGGCATCTCACATTCATTAATATCTGCAAGAGACAAAGATGAAAAATAAAAGGCGGATAGAAAAAAAAGAAATATGAGAAACAATAAGAAATTAAAACAGAACATCAATCAAATACTATTTACAAAAAACTGAAATCTTTTCTTTTAAATATGTAAGCAAAAATCTTAACTCTATAATGTGTAAGTGTCTGATGTGCACAAATAGTAAAATTTATTGTTTAGTTTCTTCAGCTTACTTAAAAAGTAAGAAGTATGTTTGATGGAAAAATTATAGTTTTTTAATACATACATCATCTAACCCATGCTGCTATGGAAGGCAAACATCAAATGATGATGGTGATAATCTTTTCTACTCTAGACACCAAGCCCAAAATGTTTGAGAAGGGGGCCAGTCAATTAGATTTACCTCAGTATGCAATTGGTACTTAATTTATCGGCCCCGAAAGGATGAAAAGCAAAGTCGAGCTCAGCGGAATTTGAACTCAGAACATAAAGATAAACGAAATATCTTCTTTCAATCACATTTATGTAACAGTCACAAGCTAAGACCCACTATCAACAAATTAAAATCATATCAAATGTTTAAGGTGAGTCTCTTTGCTTAAAGAATGAAGTAACCGTACAAAGTAATTCTTATTTTTCCTGTTTATATTTCAAAATGATTTTAGTTATAAATTTTGTTATACTAGTTATTCTTACCTATACACTTGGGTTTGCCATTATCTCGTTTGAGACCAAGAGGACAAGAAGGATAACATTGATAGGAACCAATTGTATTGATGCAGTCTTCTCCTTTGAAACAACTTTCAAACTGGTCAGCACATTCATCAATATCTGAGAAGAAAGAAACAGGATGAAAATTATGACAAGAACATGGTCTAAACCAAAAGTTTTCAACTGGGATCCATATGACTGTTTGGGGTCCATATAAGATTTCTGGGGAGCCACACAAGCAAAATAGTAAATTGGTACCCATAAATTTTTCACAGATCCATAAAATATTACTGTGAACACAGTAATATTTTATGAGTCCATGAAAAGATTTTTTCTTAAGATGTATTTATTGCAAGAAGTAGTTAGGTTTCTTTCCTCTTCAGCCTATACTAGCGAATGTATGTAAAACGAAATACAAATTTTGAAAGAAGTATCTATAAAACTAGTTTTTAAGCATTGAATGGTTATGGAGGTCCACCAGAATAAAACTGGAAACAAAGGGATCTATAGATAAAAAATAGTTGAGAACCAGTGGTCTAAACAGTAGATTGAATTCTCAATTATAAGAAATTTATTTCATTGAAATTTGTTAACAGTCAGTAGAATTACTAAGCTAACTATTGAAGAAAGCTTATGTAGAAATTATATTGCTGGTAGTTAGTAATATCAACTTAATTGATTAAATTAGCACAAATATTTACATTTAAATATCCATATATATACTTGCAGATTTACACATATAGCAGCTCAACTGCCATATATGCTGACTATAATTGAAGTGATATTGAATACGTGACTTTCCAGCTAGATTGGTGTGCAATTTCTTGCGTAAGATTAGTCTAGAACCCAAACAATTGAAGAAAGGATATAGGCATGGTAGCTGAAACCAGCTAAAGGTAGTTATGGTTGATAAGAGACCACAGATGGAATCCTTCTGCAGGGGAAGACTAATGCAGTCCTTACTTCCCCACTCAGGTGAAAATTAGAGGCAAAAGAGTGCAACGCTTGTGACCCTTAGATACACGCTGATGATACAGTAGAGTTTTTGACATTTCAATGGATTCAGAAGAGTCTGCAATACCCCTGAGTAGCTCCTGCAATTTCTTATGGGGCAAAGCATCTCCAATATTTATTTCACCTGAATATATTGAACTTGCTTCTTCTGAATTAGATATTGGTAAGTTAGGTAAGGACGAAAAATCTCAAAAAAAATTCAGGAAATTATTGGGTTAGATCACTCACCAACACAAGTTGACTGATCACTATCCAGTGTAAATCCTGGTTCACATGAACAGGAATAACTTCCAGGGGAGTTGTGACAGAAATGAGAACAAGTATCTGGTTCTCGACATTCATCTTCATCTAAATATGAAAATAAAATTACATATATTTATCTAACTTTATTGATTAGTACATACATATAAAAATCTGCTTTCAGCTTACTGTTCTATATTTCATAGACAATTTGAAAAAGTAGATATTTTATTATTGTTTTATCATTATTTGATGAAAAGTAAAATTGACAAGAATGTCCTCTTTACTCATCTTTGTAGACTACAGTTTTCATTGTGGATCAATTCATAATTCATGATCTCATTGCACACACTCATCCACACTCACCAACCAACACATATGTACATACACACACACAGACACACACACAGACACACACAGACAGACACAGACACACACACACACACACACACACACACACACACACACACACACACACACACACACACATACACACACACACACAGACACACACACAGACACACACACACACAGACACAGACACACACACACACACACACACACACACACACACACACACACACACACACACACACACGTGGCTGTAAAACTAAGGAAGTAATGAAAACTTCACAAGAATACTTCAAACTACTAATTCCTGCTTCTGCAAATGAGAGGGGATATATTTCTAAACTGGTCCTATGGCAATCAAAAGGAATGGAGTGGAAGAGATTTAAAAAGTTAATATATCATATTAGTAATCTAAATGAAAACTGATTTGCAAGTTAAGAAAAATAGTAAAAGGGATACTTGGAACTATTGGAATATTTAAGCAAGAGATTAACCTAACTGAAATCCAAGAATTGTTGGATTAGAGGGTTTCTCTAAGAAATGATAAATAATAGATCTAAACCATAATTTAAATGCTGTATTCGATTTTGATTATTATACTGGTTAGATTGGTTGGGAGTGGGAAGGACATTTTTCTTGAAGAAAAAGAATTATTTAACTTGAATTTAAGCTTTGATACAAAATTTTTGAGGACTCTTTTGATACATAGCAGAAACGGAACATCCAGATGTAACATGCAAAATAAATAAATAAATGAATAAATAAATAAATAAATAATCAACAAAAAGTTGGTGGTAATTGAAGTAAGGGAATATAACATACCATAACAGTAGAGCCCTTGTGATTCCAAGAAAAATCCCTGAGGGCACTGATTGCTTGGGTAACCTGAATAAATATAAAAAGAAACCAATTTTTAATGTCATGATTTTTTGTCACACTTATCAATATTATCTTCTTTCTGAACAGATATTAAAAGATGGTTAATAACAAATTTTATCTAATATTGCCTTATATAGTCCTATGTCATATAACTGTTATACAGTACTCGGTTATATGAAATGATAGACAGGGCTTGAGTTTGGAATGATTTGTATTGTTATATTTTAAGGAACAGAAAATGTTGAAATTATTGCTAAACTAAGACTTTAACTACAAATTGTGACTTTCCCAAAGTATTATTCCCTTTGACATTTATTCAATTATTTAATTTCTTCTTAACTCCTTTTTTGTTCTTGAACTTTTTTTTACTTTAGATTAATTTTTAATAAATATTATAAATTTGCCCTATATATATTTTTGTAGTTTGGTTTTTATCAGAATTTTATGATAAAATCAAGCTTACTGAATTTTTTGTAGTAGAGAGCTATAACTAATAGAACCCATCTACTATATCACCTGAGGTTATAGTTGCTTTTTTTGAGTAGATCTTTGGTCAATGGGATATAATTTATGATCATCCCATCTCAATTTTTTTTATCATTGTCCAGTATATCTTACTTTTTTTAAAGAGTGAGATTTGATTTGACAGATATTTAGCTGTTATATCAAACAGATTGAACAGCTGATGAATGGGTTTTAGGTTCTGTGATTCCTTGAGGGTCATCCTTGAGTAACTGGATAGGTACTTTGCCGAAAGATGAAGTTCAAAGATAATTCTTGTAGAATTTGAACTCAAACAACTCAGTTAAATCATCTCTAGTAAGATGAAAGATTAGATGGAAATAATTTGTGGTTCTGAACTAGCATACAGTAAGTACCAAATCAAGCTTTCTATATTTTATATTATCCCTAACATATTATTATTCATGAATTATGGAAAGGTACCTGGTCGTATTTTAGAATATAAATTAAATTTAACCAATCTTCTTGCAGAGTTTATTTTTGATTTCAGAGAATATGTTTGGAGTGATTGAACTAGGTAAGGCATTGTTCCAAAATCTTCATCATAAGTGATAGAGTGATTCCAAGCATATGGCACAGGGATTCCATTCATTGAAAATCTCCGGGAGGAATATGCATAAATAGAACCTGAATAAAAGAAAAAATAATATTTTATTTATTATGCAAAACTAGGGGTTTTATAATAATAGTAGTAGTAGTAGTAGTAATAACAAATAATAATGCCCTGATGCAGTACCAGGCAGTGGCTCTCACGACTTCTGATCTTAACTGATTTGAAGTGTTATGTACATTATTTTGTCTTGGTAGAAAATATGGGCTACAACAAATATTCTGCACAGTACCACAGATTTACTTGTCAGTTGTTTGACTGTAACCAGTTGAGCATGTCCTTTAGTGGCTGATGATATGTGCATCTCTGATCACGAGCAGTAGTGGAGGAACATCATAGCCATATGTTGAGAGGAATTCTTTGGGGTTTGGATAATTCACCTTTGGAAACATGGATGTTCACCATCCTTAAACAACCCTTATTCAGAGACCTTTTGAGTGGGATGGGCTACTCGACCTGAAGAAAATTCTAACTGGGCCCCACCTGCAAAGGCATGTCCTGTTTATCTTGATATGAGATCACTATGTTGTGCACATATGGTTGTGATGCATATGCCTGGTGTACCCTTATCAGACAGGTGGTCATGATGGGTATACTGAGCTTCGTATATTTTACTCCAGTGTCACTTTGATGGCACGCACTGCTCTCTCACTCAATAATGATAATCAATACTAACAGATAACAAAGTTTCTCTAACAGAAATGAAGAAACTTTCAACATACAAAGATCTGGAAATAGAGGTAACTCGAATGTGGAGTCTAAAAACAGAAACAATTCCTATCATAGTAGGTGCATTAGGTACGATAAAAAATATTCAGACAAAAACATAACAAAAACGCCAGGACTAACAAGTATATATAATATACAGAAAATAGTACTTCTAGGTGCTGCACGTAAAACACTTTCAATACAGTAAAAATAAGAGCATCACAACAAACTACAGCACATACCCAAAGCACACAGAACTGTGCTTGGTAGTTCAGTGGAAGCACGTGATTAAAATAAAACTACTCAATAATAATAATAATAATAATAATAATAATAATAATAATAATAATTTCTACTACAATGCACAACTAGTACCCATTTCATTGACCCTAAAAGGATGAAAGGCAAAGTCGGCCTTGGCAGAATTTGAACTCAGAATGTAATGATGGATGAAATGCCACTAAGCATTTTGTTTGGTGAGCTGATGATTTTGCCATCTCACTGCCTTAAATAAAAATAATGATAATAATAATTAATTAAGATTGATGTAACTTTTCTTGAAGGTAAATACAGAGAAAGAAGAGCATGATATGACTTGTAATAAATAGACTGACTCTGTTTATTGAATTGAACAACATTTTGTCAGAATGACATTCTTGGGTTCAAAATGAAAAATGAAAAATACATAGAAATATAGAAATTCAAAATTTGAACTGGAATATTCTGTGTTCCTTTTTAGACAAAACAATGTCATCAATTTTCTTTTTTCCATAACTGGTAGCAAGGAAAAAGAAGGAAGGAAAAAGAAGCAAAAAAGAGAAAAGAAAGCAGTCAAAACGTTTTGTATAAGCATGATAGAAATCTCCTGTCATTTCGTTTATTCCTCCAGGGCTGTGATGTTAATAATTCACAAATATATTTATACTCATGTGTTTTGAGGACTGAAACTGCAGAGTTAGAATATTTTCTGAGAATAGTACTTTCAGGTGTTCCTCTATTTTACAGATGTTTAATCTAGGATGTTTGGCATGTTCTGTCAAACTACTGTTATTGTGCCTTTGCCCATTGAATCTTTTATTTAATTTTTTTGTTGTGCAATCAACATAAATCAAGTTGTGTTTGGTGTATTCTGCTACATATACTAAATGGAAATTCTTGTATATATATATATATATATATATATATATATATATATATACCTGCACAATAATATATATATCTAATTATCATGAACAGATCTTAATTCATCCAAAGTGGAGGAAAATCTATTTTAAGGATAGTTGTATAAAGAAGTGCCAATCACTTACAACAGACAGAACTTATGTTAGAGAGGGAACCTAGAAGGTGTAGGATAAGATGGTAAAGGTTGATCTCAAGATGTTATGCTTCACTGAGAAAATGACAAAAACCAAAATGATTGGCAATGTGCAGTGCATAAAAAGACCTGCCCTCCTCTGCTTGGATATCACGAATGAAGTCCAGGAAGCATAATGTATATGCACCACTACATAAGCACACAACTGGGTCCCTCATCCAATGTCCCTTTTATGTTCACAGCTGCTTCCTCCCCTACTCAAACATTGGAGTCCTTTTCTCAAGTCATTACATATTGACAGTCATTCTACATTTTTACCATCACTTCCAACTCACATTTACCACATTTACTATAAACTATCCTACCTTTGTTATATGCATTTCTCATTCTCCCCTACATTTTTTGCAAATTTTAACCCTAACCTTTATCTCCCTACAATTTGTTCCTTAATCACTCTCCTATCTACTGAACTATTCTGTTGCTGTAAGTAATGAAAGCAGAACCTGTTACTACTTAACAACATCATAGAGTGATTCTCTCATTTGAGCTACTCCCAGCTGACACCATTCCCTCATTCTTATCTTGTTTTCCATCAGTCAAATTTTACAAGGCTTACTTAATCTGTTTTTATAGTAACCAACTGAAGATGGCCTCTTGATCTATAATACAAGCTTCATGTCTCAAATGATCTAAATTAAAATCTTCCGTCCACATGTCATTTTAATTTATATTCCAAATACCAACTTAATAATGACAAAGTCATTTTAATAAATTCTTCATTATTTTCAAAATTAATTGAAACAAAGGCAGTGTTTCAACATTTCAACAGAAATATGGTAAACAAAAGGGTTAACCTGAGGTTCTGGTAGAAAACACTTGCCTGAAATGTCATGCAGTGAGCTTCTTAACCGTACAGTCATACCTCATAGAACTCCTACTTCAACGTTCTAAAGTTTTGACATGACTTCATACCCTTTTAGGAATTTAAAGACTTTTAGACTCTTTTTGACTTATAGTCTGTTAGTGATCATTATAACTCATGTGAATAAGTTGCTTGAAGCAAAACAATTTTCGTTGGTGGACTGACAACATTCTTAAGAACATATACCATATGATATGATATAGTCTAGAAATCTGAAATGTTGTAACCCAATTTCTTAAATAATATTCACGGAAGAAAGAGTCCTGAAAATAAACTGTATTATATATCAAAAGTCAGCTTGGAAAACAAGATTAGAACTAGAAAATTTTGCTAAATGAATAATGTTATACTTAACTATATTGTTAGATGTTTAGATTGCTTAGATCAGTGGTTCTTAACCATTTTTTTTTTTACCTATGGATCACTTTGATTACTATTCTATTCTGGTGGATCCCCATAGCCATTCATTGTTAAAAAACTAGTTTTATAGATATTTCTTTCAAAGTTCCTATTTTATTTATCACACATTTATTTGTGTAGGCTGAACTATGTAAAATGCTAGGGAAAGAAACCTAGCCTGTTTCTTGTAATAAATGCATCTAAAGCAAAATTTTTTCATAGGCACATAAAATACTATTACTCTCTTTACTCTTTTATTTGTTTCAGTCATTTGACTGCTGCCATGCTGGAGCACCACCTTTAGTCGAGCAAATCAACCCCAAGACTTATTCTTTGTAAGCCCAGTACTTATTCTATCGGTCTCTTTTACCAAACCGTTAAGTGACGGGGACATAAACACACCAGCATTGGTTGTCAAGCAATGCTAGGGGGATAAACACAGATACACAAACATACACATATATATACATATATATGACAGGCTTCTTTGAGTTTCCATCTACCAAATCCACTCACAAGGCTTTGGTAGAAGACGCTTGCCCAAGGTGCTATGCAGTGGGTATTGTGAATCCAATCTACTATTTTGCTTGTGTAGACACCCAAAAATCTTACATGGATTCCAGTTAAGAACCGCTGACTTAGATATTTAGGTAATCTCTTTTAAAATGCTATTTTCTCCTTTTCATCTCTCTCTCCATCACATCTTATGAGCCTAGGCTTTACAAGGCTGGAGCTTAACCCTGTTTTCATGAAGGTATAAGTGACTGCTATTGTAACACTCTTCCTGAATGGGCTGCTGATCCATCACTGAGCTAACCTCCCAGTAATTGTTGGGACTCATTTACAGATGAGTGGACTGGAGCAATGTGAAGTGAAGTGTTTCGCTCAAGAACACAATGCATTGCCTGTTCTAGGAACTGAAACCACAACCTAACAATTGTGAGTGCATCACCCAAATCACTAAACCATGCAACTTCACTCTCAGTAACAATAACAGTCACAAAACAACAACAACAGCAGCAGCAGCAGCAACAACAACAACAACAACAACATTATCAAAAACAATATCTAGGGCTCTTTTTTCTTAATAGAGTATTAAAATTTTACCGTAACAAGTAAGGAATGCTTATTACCTGGTCCAGTCTGTATGTAGTCTTCTTTGTATGGTTCCAAAGTGATTTGTCCTGAATCATTAAGCTTTGGTACATTTCCACGAACAACAATATCCAGCAGAAGATTACCATCTTTGTCAATACCTTTGGCATAATGACTCATTTTCAAAATCTCCCCTGAAATAAATGAAATAAATTAACACTCAAGTGTACATTTATAACTTTTATCTTTTACTTGCTTCACTCATTGAACTGTGGCCATGCTGGGGCACCACCTAGAAGGGTTTAGCTGAATAAATTTCCCTCAGTACTTATTATAAGTCAGGTACTTATTCTATTGGTCCCTTTTGGCAAACTATTAAATAACGGACATAAATTAACCAACACTGGTTGTCAAGTGATAGTGGGGAATGGGGAACAAATACAAAGGTGCATATGTGCACACACATACACTCACACACACACACACACACACACACACACACACACACACACACACACACCAATGCTTGTTACAAAGATTCATGGTCACTGTTTTTCTGAATTTATTGATTATATATTCCCAGAATTTAAACCTTGTTCCAGCCATTGCTTAATATTACTCTTTTACTCTTTTACTTGTTTCAGTCATTTGACTGGGGCCATGTTGGAGCGCCACCTTTAGTCGAGCAAATCGACCCCAGGACTTATTCTTAAGAAGCCTAGTACTTATTCTATCAGTCTCTTTTTGCCGAAATGCTAAGTTACATGGATGTAAACACACCAAGCGATGTTGGGGGGACAAATACAGACACACAATCATATACACACACATACATATATATATATATATATACATAATTTACAAGATAAGGGCAGAAGAAAATTCTAATGCCAAATATGCCGAAGCAAAAAATTTTTTGTCGATAACCATTATAATTTAAATTATAAATTATAATGGTTATCGACAAAAAATTTTTTGCTATGGCATATTTGGCATTAGAATTTTTCTTCTGCCCTTATCTTGTAAATTATGTATAAATTTTACCTTTAAAGGCATTTTTTGATATGCTGGCCATTGATAAAATTTTTTTTCCCGAAAAAATTTTTATCCTATATTAATTATATATATATACATATATACGACAGGCTTCTTTCAGTTTCCATCTACCAAATCCACTCACAAGGCTTTGGCCGGCCCAAGGCTATATTAGAAGACACCTGCCCAAGGTGCCACACGGTGGAAATGAACCCGAAACAATGTGGTTGGTAAGCAAGCTACTTACCCCACAGCCACTCTCACAAACTAGACTAAACTATATCTTTTTTGAATTCTTTTTTAAATTTGGCACAAAGCCAATGGTTTTGAGGAGAGGCAAAATCAATGACATCAATCCCAGTGCTCAGCCTTGCTAGGATAAAAGGCAAAGTTGATTTCTGTAGTATTTGAACTAAGAACATAAAATGCCAGAAGATATGCTGCTAAGCATTTGTCCAGCATGGTAATGATACTGCTCACTTGCTGCCTGAGACAAAACCATATCATGAATGAATTTATATTTACATAAATTATTTCTTTACTGATCTATTGTATAACATTCTATGTTTCTTTAAGTGATTTTCAAATAAAAATAATATAATCTTTTCTCCCTATTTTTATTAGTGTCTAAACTTAACATACTTTCATGGCTATGCTTTTCACCTCACTTCAGCAACTGTGAGAAGAAAAACAGATGAATTTTATATTGATTCTGTTGTAGATTACAGGGTACCTCTCTCTCTCTTTATATTTTGTTATGCAACTAATTTGGATATTAACTTTACAATTTGGTTTAATAGTTTAATTTGTTTGTTGCAGTTAATTTTGAATCTTTAGTAATCATGACTGAAATAAATTTTATTATAGATGGATGCAAACTCAGTCACTTTAGTGGGATTTTCAGATTTATATCAATTTAACTTCAAATTATCTTTATAAAGTTATACAAATATTATGCCTGTAACTTCATATTCAACAGTAAAATGAAATCATATAGCTTCTGACATTTAGAACAAATAGTTATCAAAATAAACATAAAATTTGATATTATCTCAGCTGGTTCCAAACACACTAGACAGTAAATTGGCCATGTTAGAGCGTCAAAATAGAATGACTCACAGTATTTGTCCTGATACTCAGCATTCTATTTTCAAATCCCACCAAGGTCAACTTTGCTCTCCATCCTTTTAGTGTTGTTTTACAAATGCCAATTTAGGATGGTGAACTGGCAGAACTGTAAAACTGTCAGAGTGGATGCATTGGAGTATCTGTATCAGTTCTTGGCATCCTGAGTTCAAATTCTGTCACAGTCTACATGGGTGGTGGACTTAATCCATTTCCTGGTTTAACCTCATTACAAAGTTTACTTTGTTATAAGCATTCAGGTTAGGTCCCTGGCTTGAGGATACCTTTCCCCTTCCCTCCCCTCTGTCTTGGAGGCTTGTGAAGGGTCATGAGCACTGCCTTCCCTCTTGACCAAAACAAAAAATACCTCAGCAGAGTTGGCATGGCTGTGTGATTAAGAAGCTTGCTTTGCAACAATGGGGTTTCAGATTCAGATTACTGCATGGCACTTTGGGCAAGTGTCTTCTATCATAGCCCTGCATTAACTAATACCTTGTAAGTGAATTTGGTTGATGAAAACTATGTGGAAGCCTGTTGTGTGTGTGTGTGTGGTGTGTGTGTGTGTTTCTGTGTTTGTTTGTTGACTTCACTCTCTTTCACAGCGTTGGTTTGATTACATTTCTGTAACTTAGCAGTTTGACAAAAGCAACTGATACAATAAGTACCAGACCTAAAAAAAACAACTTAAGTACTGGGAATGATTTGTTTGACTAAAACCTCAGTATGACCTTAGTCCAATGACAAGCAAAAGAAAAGATGAAAGATAAAGTTATTGTTGAGATTTGGATTATAAAAAAACAAAACTATTTACCAACCTGTTAAGAATTCAACTTGAAGGTGCTTAGTGAATTTTCCTTTCGTAAGTGTGAAACCATTGTAAGCACCATGTCTTTCTTTGGCAGTTGTCCAGTAGACTGGACTCAAAATTGATATCAAATTTCTCATATATGGGGCTGGAATAAAAATTGAAATTTATTTTTAAAATAGCCAGAGCAATGCAATTTAAAATGATAAAACAACAACACTGATGGAAAATGTTCATATGTATATATATATATTATACACATGCACACATATGCATATACACATACATGAACGCATGCACAAACACCCACCCATCCACACACATACACACACACACACGCACACACACACACACACATCACACACACACGCACACACACACACACACATGCACACACACACGCACACACACACACAAGAAAACTAACTCTCCATTGGTTATGAAGATGAGTAATCCAATTGATCTGATCAACAGAACAGCCTGCTTAAAAGAAAGAGAGAGTACAAAACAGCGAAAGTGTAAGAGAGAGCAGAAGAGAGATGGTATAGTGTTAGGGTATACTCACAAGTAACAAGAATATGAACGTAGAATCTGGGTAGAAAAATAGGGTAGGGGTTTTGGGGGTGTGCGGAGCAGTGATACAGTGAGCAGAGCAGTGAGGGCAAGAAAGGGGATTGGAAAACAGTCATAATTTATGAAAAGGAAATGTGAGGAAGAGAAAGGTGCAGTTAGAAGAGGAGATGTAGTTTGATTTCTTAGGGTAGTGTGGGTGAAAAGTGTGTTGTTATATGTAGGTGGGACACAACGCATCTGGCACTCAGTTTCATGGACAGTTCTTCTCTAGAACCTCATATTGCCAAACATCTTGGTCCACTATCATTTCCTCTATGAGCCCCAACATCTTAAGATCAGTCCTCACCACTTCATCCCATGTCTTCCTGGGTCTTCCTCTTCCACTAGTATCATCCACTTTCAGTGACAGGCACTTCTGTGTACAGCTGTCTTCACTCATACACATCCCATGTCCAAACCAATGCAGTCTCCTCTCCTGCATACCACATTTAATCCCTCTTATGCCTAATTTTTCTCTCAACATAGCTGTGCTTTGTCAGTCATGCACACTGATGTTGCAAACCCAACAGAGCATACTACCTTCATTCCTCTCCAGCCTACACAAGTCCTCAACAGTCAGAGCCCATGTCTCACTACCATGTAACATAGCCATTCTCACACAAGCATCATACAATCTATCTTTCACACTGAGAGAGAGTCCTTTTGCTGCCAACTGAGGTAGTAATTCTCTGAACTTCCCCACCCTTTTCTATTTGTGTATATATATATATATATATATATATATATATACACACATATATATATATAAATATACATGTGTGTAATTAGTTGATGATCCACTCTGATTGTACCAAGAGATTTCTTACCATTGTACTCACTTAAGGAATGATAAAAAAAATGTGACTGGTAGGAAGAGATTAATTGCCAGACACTAGTTTAGGCAAATCTCATAAGTTGGGAATAATTTGTGAGGAGTTTGTGTTGCAGTCTCATATATAATATTGTTGCTGTTAGTTTTAGCTTCTACAGTGTAGGGAAAAGTGTTCAGTTACTGCCAAGATTTCACACCATAACCAAAAAATTAGGGAGTTGTCATCTCAACAACCCCGAATCTGTCTGCTTAAAGGATTGTGCCTTTTCAAAATTGTGATATATAGAACAAGCATCATACCCTTTCATGGTATTGAAAAGAATTGCATAGGATTCATTGCAAATACTTTCAAAAGCAGTTACAACCAGCATTTACACTCATTCCAGTCAACAAAGAACTCCACTTATTTGTCTCTCCTTGTTTGAAAACTATGAGACCACAGGTCTGAATGTACACTAATAATCTGGAAAATAATGGTTAGAACTACTCCACACAACAACAGAGTGAGAAAATGTAGGTTATACTCGATAGAGATTTCATTGAATATGAGGCTTGAAATAATATCTAGCTGCTATCACCAGTGACAATTCCTTTTGAATAACTTCTTGTCCTCTAAAGTAACTATGAAACCTAGATAGTAACCAGAGCTGACAGAATATAAGTGTTATGAAGTAGCTCCCACAGACATCTCAATGTCAGACCTAATTTATTTCCTCTATGACAAAATAGTTAAGGCAACATTAGCAATAAGGCTGCAATACAAACTACCACCCGACCAGTCTTGCACCAGACCAAGAAATCTCTTCTTACAGATTCCTTTAATTTATTTCATCTCTTCCTGAACAAAAGTAATGAGCATGAAACTCTGAATAGGGATTGGAGTCAGTCAGTTGATTATTATTATAGATTATATATCATATATGTATGCACCTCCCCTATCATATAAAAACACTCACACACATAAAGAAATGGAGGGAGAGAGAGAAGGGAAGATCGAAAGAATGGATGATTATAAGGTAAGACAACAAACAAACAAATAATATATTGAAATTAGACAAATGAAACAGGCATACGAAAAGGAAATCTGAAAGAAAATGAAACAAAACAATCAAAGTATGTGTACAATGAAAATCAATACACCAGATGAAAGGAATGAAAGAGGATTTAACATATCGTATTTATACTCTATATTAAAGAATAGTAAGAGGTGTAAAAGAGGGAGGGGGAAGAAGAAATATTTATAGTTGGGATGTTTGATTGAGAATAATCTGGCGCCAGATCATGAAAATAAGCTTTAAACTGAGATGTATATGAAACAGCTTCATAATGTAATTCCTTGGCTGAGAAGTAGGTATGTTATGAAGAAATTTCTAGCAGCAAACTTTATGAATATTTTATGGATCATTCAATCATTTATAATTCTTTACTTTATAAAGCTGTCTGTCTTCTGTTTTGTTAGTTAAGCTCTAGCAGAAATTTGGAAAGGTGAATAAATAAAAATAAATAACAGAATTTCTATCTGTAATTGAATTTAAATGTATGCAAGTAAAAATAACTGAAATATATAAACAATCCTACTTAGATCTTATGTTACTGATAAATTTTTGTCCCAGCATGGTTGCAGTCTAATGACTGGAACCAGTAAAAGATAAATGATATTATTGCAGAATTTTTTTTGAAAAAATGTAAGACTAGTAATTTTGGTGCATAATGTGAAAGCAATTATAAAAAAATTAAATATACAGACCAATAGTCTTTGGAAGATTTTTTACAGTTCCTTTAACCAGTGTCTTTTCTTTCTTTGTAACAACTCGAGCTGTCAATAAGGATCCTGAAATGTTCCGCTCATTCACAAAACCAATGATGTTGCCAAGTGCTCTAACAATACTTTCTAGAAAATGAATTCAAAAATTCAAAACAGTAATCATGTGCTACCTGGTATAGATTATAAAAATCAATTATGCATAGTTTCCCTAGTAATGGCAGTTATTACAAAGGAGATAATCATCTTTTTATAATATGAGGTGAGATCAGAAATTTGAATTTGAAATTAAGGTATTACGAGGGAAAAGATATATAGAATCTACATTTTGAAATTTTCTTTAAAATTTGCTTAGGGAGTTCTTACAATTTCTAGTCTTTTGTACTAATATATAGCACCATTTCATTCTTTTTAGAAGTCATCAGAATGATATAATCTATGGCTTATTAATTACGTGTTATTTTACAAAGTGAGATATTTCATTATAGATGGAAATTCATAAAATGTGTATTTTTTCTTTTTCTCATAGAACGTTAGTAGTTTAGGAATTGCAGGGAAAATTAAAGTTTAAACTATTCCTTTTGGTCTGGAAAAATTCATAAAATTACTTTTCAAACAGTATGTGAAACAGTGTCCCTTGTCATTGTTATATGTGGATCTACCTTGATTGGTGAGATTGATTTGATTAATATTGTTTTATTCTTTGAACTTCTGTAGGTTGTTGATGTTGACAAAAAAAAAAATGAAGACACAAAGGTTATTCCAAATAGTTAAAGTTTTAGGTAGGAAGAATTAGGAAAAGTGTTAAGTGCAGGATTTAATTGGTGTAACAAAATAAGAATAACAAACAACAGAAAAATGTGCTCATGGGATGTGTTTAGGAGGGAGGTAATGTGCAGTTTGCTACACCAAAAGAACACAAACCATTATATTTGTGATGGCAAGGTAGCTGTAATGTATTTATGGGTGAGTCTGTTAATCAGACAGATGGCCTCTTTGGGATGTGCATTAGGACAGTAGTTGTCAAACTGATGAATACCTGGCCCCACCCCAATATTTTAGCGAATTTTTGCTGCCATTCCACTTTATTAATGAGTACAAAAACAGTTTGCATCCATATAACTATTCTTTCTTCACCAAAGTGTTAGACAAGTTTAAAAACATTTTAATTTTATAAAATTTGACAATTTTGTCTTCCTCTTTTCATTTCTCAAAGCACCACCATGAGAAACATTGTTTCAGAGAGAGAGAGAGAGAGAGAGAGAGAGAGAGAGAGAGAGAGAGAGAGAGAGAGAGAGAGAGAGAGCTGCATAAATGTTAAATTTACAGGTAAGCAAATAGTTAAGGGCTGGAGAATCAAAATTTTAGGGATATATATATATATAAGGAAATTAGTTGATGCCAGACAGAAAAATCTTTGCCATACATCAGCAATATCAGTGTAGTTGTAGAAGAACCAAAAATGGTCTTGAGCATTGCTTCTGTCTCAAAACAAAATGATCATGGTTAATGGTGACTGTGTTAATTGGTGATAAGGTGGAAGAACAAATAAAAGCATTAAATAAATCTAATTTCTCTTAGAGACACATGATTTTTGGTTTATAGGGAAGGATAAATGGTGCTTGGTGCTGTTGATGTTGTCTCAAAAGCTTTAGAAACTAAGTGAAATGAATAGCTTATTTGAATACAATACTGAAAAATCCTTACTTTGGCAGTTCTTAACATTACATTTTTGGAGTTGTATTTTGTCTCCAAGGCAGATGTGTCCACCATATTTTGGTTCATAGCATAGTCTAGTCCGTTCCTGTGTTCCTCCTTTACATGATTTACTGCAAGTTGACCATTCACTCCATTCAGACCACTCACCATCCACTGAAAATTAAATACAGGAAAATTATAACAAAATTAAAGAAACACATTTAAATCAACATTTCATTTAAAATGAAAAGTATTTTCAGTTTAAAAAATCCTCTACCACTTCAATTATCTGTCATATTGTGGATATGAGAATTAACCATTTATGTTCTCATATTAACATGTCACAAACAAGAGCCACATTACAACAGACCTTTATTTGAATTATTTTAACACAATTAATAGTTGTATAAAGGGCATCCAATCATGGAAACCAATTGTGCCAAAGCAGATACTTGAGCTTGATATAGACCTCCTACTCATCTGATTCTTTCAAACTGTTCTACCTTCATGCAAGTTACCTAATAACAGAGTGCAGAGAACACAAACAAGATGATAGTGGCTTACAAACTGAAATTAAACACCCATGAAAAAAAATTATGTATATTTGTAAACTCTGTCATATGTTTAGAAAGCTCTTGTTCATGTCAATAATCCTCTGTCAGAAATATCTGTTAATACTTTTCTATTTTTAAAATCTACCTTTACCTTTAGCACACTGTAGGTGCATCATGTCACTGTATGAATCTTCTCCCCTATAGTAACAGGGCAGTGGCAGAGGAAACAATTCTAGAGAAAATGCAGTGTGCTCAAGGTTAATATTCAGTTCAGGTAACCCAAAAGAAACTCAACTGAAAACACTAATGATTACTGTTATTATTGGGATTTGAAGAACTGTTCAAGTCATGAAATTTACTTTAACATTCAGTTCATAGCCTTAAAGAAACGTTAGTCTTGCAAGTTGCATAGCAACTTCACTAGTGGAGGTTCCATGAAAAAAGTACTCAGTACATTCTGTAAGACTGTAACAATTTATGTTACTGTTTGGATTCAAAGAACCACCAAAAGTATGGACACAGATATTTGTGTACAGACATAAAGATTTGTTACTGGTATTAAAACTAATCACCTAATACTTGCCATTAATCAGACTTGGATTATTTTGTAAAAGAAATTGTCCATTTTATTCTTTATTAATGAAAGTAAGGCATAGGAGTGGCTGTGTGGTAAGTAGCTTGCTTACGAACCACATGGTTCCAGGTTCAGTCCCACTGCATGGCACCTTGGGCAAGTGTCTTCTACTATAGCCTTGGGCCGACCAAAGCCTTGTGAGTGGATTTGGTAGACGGAAACTGAAAGAAGCCCGTCGTATATATGTATGTGTGTGTGTGTGTGTGTGTGTGTGTGTGTGTGTTTGTGTGTCTGTGTTTGTCCCCCCCCCAACATTGTTTGACAACTGATGCTGGTGTGTTTACGTCGCTGTAACTTAGTGGTTCGGCAAAAGAGACCGATAGAATAAGTACCAGGCTTACAAAGAATAAGTCCTGGGGTCGATTTGCTCGACTAAAGGTAGTGCTTCAGCATGGCCACAGTCAAATGACTGAAACAAGTAAAAGAGTAAAGAATAAAGAGTAAGACTATTGAGAGTGACACCTCAAATGTCTGCAATTGAACTTAAAATTGGTATGCTGGCATTAACAATAAAATTTATTTACCTGGACAAGGTTGTTTGTTACAATAAGCCATTTCTTCTATAGAACCAGGGCATGATCTTCCTCCATGTTCAGGTGCTGGTCTTGTGCAGGTTCTGAATCTTTTATGCTGTCCTTTACCGCATGAACGAGTACATTGACCCCATTGACTCCATGGTGACCAACTTCCATGAACTGTGCAAGTAAAAATGTGATACTGTTCGTATAATAACATTAATAATGTAACAGAACTAATAAAAACAATGCTTTTAAGTGGAGCATATATAAAAAAAGGGATTTTGGTCAGACTTCCTGATCATGAGATTGTAGTCGTTCAATTAATTGAACTACCAAGCTCATTGAATCAACATGTAAGTGGCTGAGTATTCCATAGATATGTGTATCTTATATGTGTATCCTTAATAAGGTGGCAAGCTGGCAGAAACGTTAGCACGCCAGACGAATTGCTTAGCGGTATTTTGTTTGCCATTACGTTCTGAGTTCAAATTCTGCTGAGGTCAACTTTGCTTTTCATCCTTTCGGGGTCGATAAATTAAGTACCATTTATGCACTGGAGTCGTTGTAATCGACTTAATCCCTTTGTCTGTCCTTGTTTGTCCTCTCTGTGTTTAGCCCCTTGTGGGCAATAAAGAAATAAGATATGTGTATCCTTAATGCTATTCTCAAGTAAAATCGGCATGACCACTGTATGTAACAAGGGCAGATTGGCTACCTCACGGTTTTTAGCTACAAAATATAATTCTCACAAGAGATTGAATTCAGGAGTTAGTGATTGAGAAGCAAACTGCTTAACCATTCAGCCCTATTTCTTTTATAATTAAGTAGAGTAATATGAATAAAATATTATATTATACTATCTAGTAAATATAGCAATAGTAGTTCAGTATCCTACAATAGCTAAATAGACTACTTAACTACACTACAAAAGTAGGCTCTCAAAGTATATCAAAGAAGACTACTGAAGCAGCTCATAAGGGTATAGTATCCAATTAGAATATATATTTAATAAACCGCTAAAGTATAATATTTAAGTAGATTAGTAATGTATATGTAAGAAGACTGCTGGAGTACAATAACAAAGTGGATTCTTTTTTTTTTAATTGTTTTGAGTTGTACAACACATTGAATTGTCTATGCTTGCTATGTTCCATGATGTCTTTGGATGATTTTTATAGTACGCTTAACAAAAAGAGGATGCAAACACCACATTCCAGGGAGTAAAACTACAAGTAGTTAACAGCTTCCATTACCTAGGTGACCAACAGTAGCTGCTAGAGTAAGAATAGCCTGGGCAAAGTTCAGAGAGCTCCTACCTCTGCTAGTGACAGAGGGCCCCTCCTTCAGGGTAAAAGGTAGACTGTATGACGCATGTGTACGAACAGCCATGCTACATGGTAGTGAAACATGGGCCATGACTACTGAGGACATGCGTAAGCTTGCAAGGAATGAAGCCAGTCTGCTCTGCTCGATGTGTAATGTCAGTGTGCATACACGGCAGAGTTTAAGTGCCTTGAGAGAAATGTTGGACCTAAGAAGCATCAGACGTGGTGTGCAAGAGAGATAACTGCACTGGTATGGTTAAGTGGTGAGAATGGATGAGGATAGCTGTGTGAAAAAGTGTCACACCCTAGTGGTTGAGGGAACCTGTGGAAGAGGTAGACCTAGGAAGACCTGAGATGAAGTGGTGAAGCATGACCTTTGAACTTAGGTCTTACCGCTGCAATGACTAGTGACTGAGACCTTTGAAAATATACTGTGCTTGAGAAGACCCTGCAAGCCAAGTGAGACCATAACCCATGGCCTATGCCAGAGGTGTAACCAGCCCACTTATGCATACCTTTCTTTCATTGGACACTAAACTCTGTTTGCGAAGACCTGTTGAGGCAAATGAAATTGAAAGCAAATTTGCTGACGAGGTCGATGACAGCACCACATGACTGGCATCTGTGCTACTGGAATGCTAAGAGCACCATCTGAGTGTGATTGTTGCCAGGGTTGCTGACTGGCTCCCATGTTGGTGACATGTAAGAAACACCATTCGAGTGTGATTATTACGAGCGTTGCCTTACTGGCACTTGTGCCGGTGGCACGTGAAAAACAACATTCAAGTGAGGTCATTGCCAGTGCCACTGGACTGGCTCCTGTGCAGGTGGCATTTAAAAAGCACCATTTGAGCATGGCCATTGTCAGTAACGCCTGACTGGCCCTTGTGCCAGTGACACGTAAAAGCACCCACTACACTCTCGGAGTGGTTGGCGTTAGGAAGGGCATCCAGCTGTAGAAACTCTGCCAGATCAGATTGGAGCCTGGTGCAGCCATCTGGCTTGCCAGTCCTCAATCAAACCGTCCAACAGCATGGAAAGTGTTCTTTTACAGGACTTAGAAAAACTGAAGGACCACTGCAATAAGTTTATGGAGCTGAGAGGGGAACATGTTAAATAAAATCACAATTAACTGATCCTCCTGTATTTTCTTTTACCCAAAGCCAGGAACTTTTCAGCACTCCATCGTATATATCTTTCACTACATAAAATGTTATAATGATGTTACTTATATCATCTCAACAATGTACTAGGGGTGTAACGTGTGGAAACAATTGTAATGATATGAAATAAAGAATGTCATTCAATTCATTTTCCTTTATTCATCTATTCATATACATATATGAACATATATATATATGAACATATATATATATGAACATATATATATATATATATATATAATATATATATATATATATATATATATATATATATATATATATATATACATACATATATATATATACATGACATTAGGAAGGGCATCCAGCTGTAGAAACACTGCCAAATCAGACTGGAGCCTGGTGCAGCCTCCATGGCTTACCAGACCCCGGTGAAACCGTCCAACCCATGCTAGCATGGAAAACGGACGTTAAAGGATGATGATGATGATGATGATGATATTACATACATAGAGATAGAAAGATATCATTTAGATATTAGTATACTTGGAATGTAGCACCTCATTTAAGCAAGTCTAGCTAAAGACATAATTAGAAACCTTTTTAACCAATTTTATATTAAGTCACTGGGTACTTTCTATTGACTTATGGGGTTAATAGGGAAAGGAAATGAATTAACCTTTAACTCATGGATATTAATACTTCCTCTTTCTCCCTTATCACGGTAAATCCTCAGAAGGCACGAGCTATTTAGTATGTAACAAGTAGGGCGATATCTGGTGTGCACCATATTCTTCACCCCAACATATATGTATGTGTGTGTGTGTGTGTATGTGTGTGTGTGTGTGTGTGTGTGTGTGTGAGTGTGTGCGTACATGCATGTAAGTGTGTGTATGTGTGTGTTTGTGTGTGTGTGTGTGTATAGATTCAGCAGATTCTGAGACGTTTGAAATTACTGCATATAGCTATGGAATGCTGTTTATATTATATTAGTCAATAACCAGAAAAAAAAATTCATCTGGTGATGTTGATTTTTGCAATTAGTGTTCAAGGAAGGTGATATAATACACCATTAAGTGTATGAATTAATTAACCTCTTCTAAGAAATTGCACACACTCATGTACGCACACACACACGCACACACACACACTCACACACACACACACACACACACACACACACACACACATACACATGTATGTATGCAGGCATGGCATAGACATAGGCGTGGTTGTATATTAAGTTTGCTTCCTAACTACATGGTTCTTGGATTTAGGAAATCTGTCTTAACAAATTCCATCCAACCCATGCAAACATGGAAAGTGGACATTAAAACAATGACAGAGATGATGATAATGTACATATATATTACTCTCTGACTCACCCACTTTTTTTATATCACTTTCTAACTCGCTTGCCTTTCTCTTCCAAATGGAGTATCCATGTATCTACCCTACAGCAAGACACTTTCTATATCTGTCCTTCTATACCTTTAATCTCTCATCAATTGGCACTAAGCCATACCCCTCAATACCACTCTTCCCTCCCAGTTGAGGGGTTTTTGTCTTGCAAGTCACTTGGTGACCTGGTTGGTGATGATGTCATGTAAAAAGCACTCAATAGGAGTACACAAATAATGTATAATTCAGTTCATCATCATCATCATCGTCGTTGTCGTCGTCATCATCATCATCATCATCGTTTAACGTCTGCTTTCCATGCTGGCATGAGTTGCATGGTTTGAGTGAAAATTGGTAAGGTGGGGGGCTGCACCAGGTTCCAATCTGATTTGGCAAGGTTTCTGTGGCTGGATGCCCTTCCTAACACCAACCATTTCGTGAGTGTAGTGGGTGCTTTTTATGTGCCACCAGGACGGGTGCCATTGACCAGCATTGGCCATGACTATGATTTCACTGGGTTCAACAGGTCGTTACAAGCACAGCATATCGCTCAATGATTGAAGGGTACTTTTAACGGGCCCATTCCTTGACGTCAGCATTGACCACAAGTATGATTTCAGTTGGCTTGACAAGTCTTCTCAAGCATGGCATACCTCTAAGGGTCTTGGTCACTTGTCATTGCCTCTGTGAGGTCCAACATTCGAAGATCATGCTTCTCATCCCATGTCTTCTTGGATCTACCTCTTCCACAGATTCCCTCCACTGTTAGAGTGTGACACTTCTTCATACAGCTATCCTCAGAAAAAGAGTGATTGATAAATGCAAATGAAAAAGTGACCTAAAAGAGAATTAGCCAATGGTGGAAGTGGTGGGCATGTCAGGAGGGCAAATGAGAAGGTAGTGGGGGTGGTGGATTCAGTATGTGCAGATTGAAAGCTTTCTTCTCAGTTTATATGTGGCATGGTGAGGTATGTAGAAGAGATAATAGGGTGATGAGGGGATATAGAATAAGCGTGGGGTCTGTAGTACATACAAATGAGCAAAGGCCCTTATCTATTTATATGAGTATGTATATATGCACTTATACACATGTATGTATGTACTTATACACATGTATGTATGTATGTATGTATGTAATGTATGTATGTATATATATATATGTGTGTGTGTGTACGTGCATGTGTGTATATATATGTGTATGTGTGTGTGTGTGTGTATATACATACATACATACATACATATATATATATATAATATAAATAATATATTAATATATGCATATATACATACATATATATATATAATATATTAATATATGCATATATACATACATATATGTAAATACATACATATATATGTATATATATACATGCATATATGGGTACATGACATTAAAAAAAACGTTGAACACAATGAAAACGAAAACATAAAAACAAAAACATAGAAACGAACTTTTTTCAAACAACGAAAAACACAGAGTACAAGACGTACAATGCAAGGAATATTCCCCTTCTTCAGTTGTCTCTGTTTCATCTACTCCACGTTCGAAGGTAACACATATTAAGTTTAAAGATTTAATTAACAGAATATATTCAATAAGATAAGTCATGTTTTTATTTTAAGATATATTGTTGAATTTTGTTCGATTTTTTTATTGTAAAATGACGTATTTTTATATATATTTATCTTTTCTTATAAGATAATATATGTACATTTATTTAATTATTTTATTGTTTTTATCTTAGACCTGATGAGTGACTATATTTAAATTGAATTGATTTTATTGTTTTCAGCTTGAAAATATAGCCACGAAACACGTGTAGTCTATTTACTAATTATATATTATTTATTTATTATTTGGTACTTTATTTAGTTTTAGGTAAATGTTTTATCGTATCTTTAATTTTTTTCTCTATGGTATGATTTAAGTATACCATTGTTGAATTGCTTCATGGTGGTTCTACTCTAATTCATACACACACACACACACACACACACACACACACACACACACAAACACACACACACACACACACACACACACACACACACACACACACACACACACACACACACATATATATGAATGTATATAACTCATTCAGCATATAAAAATGTAGAAATGTGTATAAATAGTATGTAAATATATGAGATCATATAGAAAATATGAGAACTCAGTAATGATAATGATATTTACCTGGACAGAAATCAGTGTTGCAATAGTCTGTGATAGATCCTTGTCCTTCACAATATGCTCCACCATCTCTTGGAGCTGGTGAATCACATTCTCGAAAACGTTGTCTTGTTCCTCCTCCACATGACTGGCTGCAGTGATTCCATGATGACCACTGACTCCAACCACCATCAACTAATAATGAAAATGAAAATAAAAGAACATGAAGGAGAATCACACAAATGCTTTTTGGAATTCAATATTTTTATTGATGCTTTTACAGGGCAGCACTTTTGGGTCTGCTATATAAACCTATACAAGCTGTTTGCTGGTGTGTGTGTGGAGGGGGGTGTCAAGTGCTGCCCTGGGGTGAGGGGCACACTCTCTACACTACTGTATGGCGATGAGCTTCTCTAGACTAATTGACATTCAATACAACATTGTAAGATAATGAATTGTTTATAGTGTTGCCATTGTAAAAAGTGTCAAATTGTTCCTAGCCTTCAGTGTCTACTCACAAGGTGGACTAAATCATTTGAGAGGTAAATGTTTTGGCTGTGCATTCAAGCTTTAACATCAAGGAATATAAACATAGAACAAGAGAAAGGTTGTGTAAATATTACATGTGGTCCATACTATTATATGATGCAGAAATATGGATACTGATGAAAACTATCTGTCAAACTAGAAGCTTTTGAAAAATGGACTTATAGAAGAATGTTATGAATATCTTGGTTAAAACATAAAACTAATGAAGTGCTAAAACTAGCAAATTCAAAAAGATCATCATTTTCAACTATTGAAAAAAAAGGAAGTTAATGTACTTTGGTCACATATAGGGTTGGCCAAAAGTCACCTGAGAGTAAGTCAAAACCTATCTAACTCCAAGATTAAAACAAAAATTATTTTATATGAGACTTCACTAATAAATAGACAAATGTTGAAAAAAGAAAAAAACGATGATTTTAACTCACAGCATTCAATTATTAAGCATTCATAATTGGAATGAATAAATAAAATTGAATATTGAGTAATTATGGGATTTTGATTTACTGTCGGGTAACTTTTGGCCAGCCCTGTAGTAAGAGCACAAGATATACAATGGCTATTACTAGAATTAAGGGGGTGAACTGCCAGAATTATTAGCATGCCAACTAAAGTGCTTAGCAGTATTTCATCCATCTTTATGTTCTGAATTCAAATTCTTCCAAGGTTGACTTTGTCTTTCATCATTTTGGGGTCGATGAAATAAGTACCAGTTGTATACTGGGGTTCTTATGAGGTTTGCTACTGAGGAATACATTGTTTTGCAAAATAATTCTATAAAACATAAAAGCTGCTTAGAGAAATAACATTTGTCTACATTAAAAGTATATAACAGAATTAAAGTCTCTGAGGAAGTTCATATATTACAAAATATATATCTTCACTTTATTTCATTGATTCAATAAAGACATTTCTTTAGCTTGGGAATGTCAGAGAAATATGTTTTTTTTTTGTGTGTGTGTTGTGTTGGTGGTGGTGTGTGTGTATGTGTGTGTTGGTGGTAAGGGCTTCAGACCTTATTTTTTAAATTGACCGAAATAGAAATACATATTACAAAAGATTCAATAATCAATACAATATAAATTCTATAAATTTGTGTTAAAAAAAAATTTTCAGCATCCAAGTATTCCATGGATGTAAGTACAGAATAAATATATTTGATTGTCATACTGAAACTGACTTAAGAACCATATATTGTCTGGGTTATTGTTTAGCCCCAGGTCAGTCTTGATCAAACACACCTATGATCAAAGATGTCCCAGCTCTACTATCTGTCCTTTTGTATGTCCAGGACTAATTATTGAATAAGACCATTATTTCTTTTTAAGATGGTAGAGTGTACTTGAAGGAAGATTTGCAGACTGAGAGTTTTCCTTCATTGGCTGAAAGCACCATACAATAGGGATCTCTGCTAGTGAGCACTTAGTTTAGCTCTCTTATGGTTGTTATAATTGAGCTCATCATATTCAAATATACAAAATGGTAGTTAATATTAATCAGTTGCCAGCAGTAACTTTATAAACTTCAATGGAAAATAGGATATTAGGAGCAAACTAACCTGAACATTTGCCAACTGTGCATAGTCGGCTCTCATAATTGTTACCCATACAGTCCTTTCCATCATGATTAGGTTTAGGATTGTTACATAAACGGTATCTTAACTGATGGCCTTCACCACATGTTTTGCTGCACTCTTGCCAATGGTTCCATGTCCCCCATTCACCATGGACTTTACATTTATATAAAACAAAGCAAGGATTTATAATAAACTGGTATTAAAAAAATAAAATAACAAAAAACAAAAACAACAACAATGCTACTGTTAATTAGTTTTTCACTAGATGTATCTAATACAAGATAATACAAAAATATTTTGAGAGAAAATGGTCTTTAATCCTTTTCATATCAAATTGCCTTAGACTGCTATTATTTCTAAGATACAAAATTCATTTTAAAATGTTCACAAAATTAAAACCTCCCATCACATTAAAAAGTTTTTGTGAAGTTGTGTCCCAAATACCAACTCAACAAGGGAAAAGTTGTTTTACAAAATTCTTCCAATTCCTGATTATTTTGAAAATTAATTCAAATATATGATCACAAAACAGTTCATTATAGTTACTTATTATTTTCATATAAAAATTTTGAAGGAAAAAAAGATGATGATCCCATCTAGTTGTTATCAGATGAGCTTCTCTTTCATTTAGTATTGAAATTATCAATTGCAGGAATCTAAAATAATTTTTTTACAAATTCTATTGTTAAATCTGTTACCAATTAAAATGAAAATATATCTGAACCTTCCAAAATGTCTCCAAAATTCCTCACCATGCACCTGTGTTTTCCTAATCACTAGATTAAACTATATTACATACAGTATGAGAAGATCTAAAACGTCAAGCATCACTGGTGCTTGGCTCATTCACATATCCCAGCTCAACAATGAATATATTTCACATTATCATACTAATTATATAAAAGAGTTAATATAAAAAATACAACAGTAAATTGTAAATTAAAATGAAAATAGTTTTATAAGATTGTTATGTCAAAATATAATCATTATAAATTAGAACTATAAATTCAGTTATTAACTCAATACTCACCTGGACACTTCTTCTTGTTACAAAGCTCTTTCATGACATTATTGCCATCACATTCTCTCCCACCATACTGTGCAGGAGGATTGTTACATTGTCTACGGCGGGCACGGACACCAACTCCACATGTCTTGCTACATTCTTCCCATGACAGCCAGGGTCCCCATCTGCCATCAACTAAAAAATCAATATTATTATAGTGAGGAATTTGTTTCAAAAGTCCTTGAGTATTTTTGTCATGGGGTAATATGTAGGATTAAAAAATAAAACAAAATAAAACAAACAAAACAAGAACATTAAAATATAAAATAGTATTAAATATTAAAATAGTATCTAAACTTATCTCTTTGTTTAAACATATACAATTATTATTGATTGTGACCACCTCCCTTGAGCCTCTCCTTTTTCTCATTCCCCCTCATTTGCTACAGTCACCACATCTGGTCAACTCAATCAGCCCAGGGCATGGCCCAACACACCTCTGTCATCATCTCTTTCTCTCCTCACACTCCCTTTATCTTATTCTTTAACTCACTCTCCTTTGTTTTCCAACTTGGGTATCCATGTATATACTCTGCACAAGATGCTTACACCTGTCCCCTCTATACCTTCAATCTCTCAACTGGCACTGATTCACACCTCTTTAATACTACTCTCTACATCTCAGTTGAGGGGTTTTTGTCATGCAAAATATCCAGTGACCCTATCACTGCTGGTGCCACAAAAAAGCACTGGTAATTGTACCACATAAAAACCGCTGGTGCTGGTACTACATAAAAAACACCCAGTACACTCTGTAAATAGGTAGGTGTTAGGAAGGAAATCCAGCTGTAGAAAATAAGCCAAAACAGACAATGGAACCTGGTGTGGATCCTGGGTTTACCAGCTCCTGTCAAACTATCTAATCCATGTCAGCATGGAAAACAGATATTAAATGATGATGATGAAAAATGTTCTTTCTAACAAAAGTTAATAATGACATATGAGGAAACTTCCTTTGTGTATAATAATTATTTCTAACTTAGATATAAGGCCAGTAATTTTGAGAGGAGGAGGATATTAAGTTAAATCACCCCAGATACTGTACTTGATTTGTCTTTCTTAATTTATTAACATTGGTGGGATGAAAGGCAAAGTTGAGACTGCAATAGGATTTGAGCTAAGAATGTAAAGTTCTGGAATAAATATTGGTTTCAAATTTTGGCGCAAGGTCAGCAATTTCAAGGGAGAGGACAAGTCGGTTACATCGATCCCAGTACTTGACTCGTACATATTTTATCAATTCTAAAAGAATGAAAGGCAAAGTCAACCTCAGTTGGATTTGAACTCAGCATGTAAAGATAGACAAAATGCCACGAAGCTTTGGCCTGGTGAGCTAACAATTCTACTAGCTTGTCACTTTAAAAGGGCTGGAATAAATATTGCTAGGCATTTTGCCCAATGGTCTAACGATTCCGCTAATCTACTTATCCTCATTGTGTGTAATGATAAAAATAATCGTTGTATTGAGTGAGACTTTTACTGTCATACATATAATAGGTTATGAAGGAAAAACTATGAGACAACACCAGCTTCATAGCCTTTTCTTCCATATCCTCAATTAAGCTGTGTTCTAGTTGGTTCTGTGGTCGTACAGTATCGTCAAGACAGTGAAGGCAAAGGTGACACAAAAGCTTAATTATCATCTCACACACCCAAAGATAATTTTAACTTAACTGAGACTATATAAAAGCAAGACTAACTCTGAGGCATCGCAGTCTGATGATGGCTAGCTGGCTCAAACTTTGAAGTCACTGTCAACAACATTCTTGTGTAAGAATAATAAATTTGTGCACTACAAAAGTATAGAGTAACCCATCAGATTAATGTAAAATTGTTTTTATTATATAACTGGACATATAAACAAACATTAATATACATACATACATACATACATACATACATACATACATACATACATACACACACACACACATATATACATATATATATATATATATATATATATATATATATATATATATATATATGATCATGTGATGTGTATGGATGAAGATAGCAGTGTAAAGAAGTGCCAATCTCTAACTTTGGAGGGAACCTGTGGAAGAGGTAGACCCAAGAAGATATAGAATGAGGTGGTGAAGCATGATCTTTGAACTTTGAGCCTCACAGAGGCAATTATTAGTGACCGAGCAATAATGGCGTGCTTGAGAGGACTCATCAAGCCGTGCACCCATGCTGGTGGTATGTAAAGAACACTGTTCAGTGTTAGGCCTCATGGAGGCAAAGTGGCTGAGTTCCTTTCGAGTATTGGGCCTCATGGAGGCAATGACTGAGACCTTTGGCATTATGTCATGTTTGAGAAGAAGACTCATCAAACCAAGCAAAATCACAGTCTTGACAGATACCAGTGTCACGCAAATTGACACCTGTACTGGTGTCCTGTAAAAACACCCCGCTGTCATACAAATGGCATATAAAAGTACCCATTATACTCTCGGAGTGGTTGGCATTAGAAAGGGCATCCAGCCATAGAAAACCATGCCAAATCAGACTGGAATCTGGTGCAGCTTTCCAGCTTGCCAGTCCTGGTCAAACTGTCCAACCCATGCCAGCATGGTGAACAGATGTTAAATGATGATTATGATTATGATGATGATGATGATGATATATATATATATATATATATATATATATATATATATATATATATATATATATATATATATATAATATATATATATATATATATATATATATATATATATATATATATATGATGATGATGATATCTATCTATCTATCTAATCTATCTATCTATCAATCTCTCTCTCTCTCTATATATATATATACACACATACACTCACATATAATACAGATAGACACATACAACACACACACACACATATAATGCAGACACACACACATACACACACACATACACACACACACACACATATATACATATACACACATGCACACATATGTATATGCATGTATATATATATATATATACAGACACACATGCATACATTTGTATATGTATGTGTATATATATGTATATATATATATATATATGTGTGTGTATATATATCATCATCATCATCATATATATATAAAGAAATATCAATTTTTGATTATCGATTTTGATATTGTAGATTCATATACATAGTCACGAAATGCGCGTCATCGTTTTAATGCGTATTTTAATGTATTTTTAATGATATTTTAGTATAGAAATTTATACTAAAGTAATTTATAATAAAATCGTTTTAATGTGTAGAAATTTTTAGTACAACGTTAATAATAATATATATAAATTTATGTAATATCTTTCAGTATTAATTGAATTACCTTATGGAGGTTCTATCTCTTAATTCTATATATATATATTATATATATATATATATATATATGATGATGATGATGATGATGATATATATATATATATGCATGCATATGTATGTGTATATGTGTGTGCTTGTGTGTATACACCCCCACAACACCCCCACACACTAATACAGATACAGATATATATGAGGTAAAAATGTTCATGTATTGACTTTACCTGGACAATCATTCAACGTACTGCAAGGAATGAATTCTTTATGAGAACCAACACAAGGATTTCCACCATTTACTGGTGCAGGGTTGTCACATAAACGTGTTCTGAATGTTCTTCCTTCACCACAAGTTGTACTGCATTCTGACCATTTATTCCAGGATGACCACATGCCATGAACTAAAATAAATATATCCAGCAATAACTCGTTAGTCTTCTTTTATAATCTCAGCCACAGTTATGATACATGATAGGAAAGTAAACAGTCCTCAGTACTTGACTGTTACTTTATTTTATCAACCCCAGGTTGATGAAAAGCAAACCTGACTTCTGTGAGATTTGAACTCAGAATATAAAGGACCACAACTAAATACTATAAGACATTTTATCTGACACTCTAATTATTCTAGTGATTAGCCACGAAATAAGTAGAGGCTATTAAAGTCAAAACTATATAGATACATGTTAAAATAAAATAAGTGGTTTTCTAGTCCAAGATATAATGTAGACACAATATTGAACAGTTAAATAATATACTAAAATAAATAAAATAAAATAAATAATATATATATATATATATATCATAATAATAATAATAAAAATAATAATAATAATAATAATAATAATAATAATAATAATAATAACAGAAAAAAGATGGTGTAGGCACACACCGGAGGGGGTCACAGAGAACGAGAGAGCAGCCATACTCTGGGATATGCCGATACACACAGATAGAGAAGTTGGGGCCAACAGACCAGATATAGTTGTCAGAGATCATGAAGAAAAAAAAATGCTTTCTAATTGATGTATCAATACCGGCAGATGACAACGTGTCTCTAAAAGAAATGGAGAAACTCTCAAAATACAAAGACCTGGAAATAGAGGTAACTAGAATGTGGAACCTGAAAACAGAAACAATTCCTATCATGGTGGGTGCATTAGGCATGATAAAAAAATATTCAGACAAATACATAACAAAAACACCAGGACTTGCAGACACATATGACATGCAGAGAATTGCACTACTAGGCACTGCACACATCCTACGCAGAACACTTTCCATACAATAACCATCAGAGCATCACAACAAATCACAGCACATACCCAAGGCACACAGAGCTGCGCTCGGTAGTGAAGTGAAAGCACGCTATAAAAATAAAACTACTGAATAATAATAATAATAATATTGTTGTATTTAGGAATGGTCATTTTGCCAGTTTAGCTAATAAAAACACACACACTATATATTTGGTGTTACTTTGCTTCAGTGTTATTCATTTTTTACATTAATCTTAATCTTATTTTGGCCAGAGTTCTTTCGTTACACTCCTGTGACCTCATCAGTGGTCCTTTACTTTCTTCTTTCTTATTGGTGTGTCTCTCCTTACTAACGGTCAGCCATTTTGTATTTTGTATTCCTATTGTATGTCTTCATTTGCACAAGCGTATACCTCTATGTGTGTCTATGTTTAGTTAGTATGTGTGTGAGAGGGGGGGAGTGTCTGTAATATTTGTATCTCCTGTTTATATACGTTCGTGTAATTTGTTTTTTGTTTGTTGTTTGTTGTTTTTGTTTTTATTGGCTAAACTGGCATAATGACCATTCCTAAATACAACTATACCTGTTTCAACACACGATTTCACATCAAAAGTCTTGCAAAACAAATATATAAATGTAATAATAATAATAATAATGATAATGATGATGATGATGATGATGAATAAACATAATACAATAAATATAATACAATGAATATAATACAATAAATATATAATAATTAATATCTAATAAATATAATATATAATAAAAAATGAAACATAAAAATTAAAATATAGAATTCAAAAATTAGAGCTAATAGCTAATGAAAAATAATAAAAAATGCATTTCAATTATGTAGACATAATACTGATACAATACAACTATATAATTTTTACAAAAAATATGTTTAAGATGGATAAAAGTTCTCACCAACTACTGTTAGGGTAGCTTTGGAATGTTCTGCTCCAAGAAAATTTCTAATTGAACATGTGTACAGACCAGAATCTGTGAGTTGGGCTCCCACAATTCTAAAATATAAAAAAAAAGATTAAATAGCTAAGGGTATAAAGTTCTGTCCTGTGAATTACATGAAAAATTCTGGATATATGAAACAAGAATTTGTATTCCACTGTACTGGAATATCATCATTAGCCTTGCTATGTAACTATTTTCTTTAGTTTACCATTACAAGGAAGTAAAGGAACCTGGAAAATTATCTTTTAGGAAAACAATCAGCACCATCGTCGTTTTAAAGTCTACTGTTCCTTGTTTGTATGAATTGAACAGAATTTGTTGAGGCAAATTTTCTATGATTGAATACCCTTTCTGCTGTCAACCATCACCTGTTTGCAAGGAAGGGAATATTTTTTCCATGGTCAGATAATTTTTTCACAGATACAAATGTCACTGTTTGTTTGATGGTAACACTCATCAAGTGTCATGTGATGTTGAAGCAAGGAGTCACATCAACACACACACACACACACACACACACTCTAGCATACACACACATCGATACATACGTATGTCCATCAAAATAATTTCCAAAGTAAAAAACAGAAGTTGTGTTTTTTTATAAGAAAGTCATAAATGCTAGTTCTGAGTAATTTATGCCTTTATGGCATATAAGGAAATATTCCAAACAATTTTCAGAAAATGAAGTCTTATTAAAATTAACATTGTAGTAAATTTATAGGTGATTGAATAATACATCTGATTTGAATATTAAATGCATGCTTATACTTTTTCATAAAACAAAATGTGTAAATATATAAGATATGGATGTGAATTAAACTTCATCTGTCATGAACTATGGTTGCAGCTGCAGCTTAATCTTGTTTTCATAGTATTTCTAGTTCCCAGTTCTTCCCATATCAATATGAGAGAATAAAAACGTGAGGACCACTGCTGTATATGTATTCTTTTTATTTACACATTTTTGTTTAAAACATAAACAGGTAAAAAAAAAAACGATTTTGCCAGCTTTGAATTAAAATAGAACAAATGTTTGTAAAATTTACCTCAATGAATTGTTTTGTAGCTGAGTAAAGCGTTCTTCTGAGGAAATATCTACAGAATATTTTACCCAAGTTACTTCAGGAATTGGGTTTCCTTCTGGAACACAATCCAGTGTAACCTGGTTTCCTTGGTCAACTTTGGTATTTTGGGGTTTTAGTTTAAATTTTGGAGAATCTATAAACAGTTTTAAATATAAATTTCAAAAAATTGTAATGTAATTACAACACAGCAATTTGCATGTAGATTAATAATCTTTATAATATTTAAATTCCTATGACTGATCTTAGGTTTAAAAGTTCCTTTAATTATAGGTTTCTATATAATTTTATTAGTAAGAAGCATACTACTGACATATGGAATTGTGATTATTTTACTTGGTATATTTCTTTAAAGAATTTTAGAACAGGTATTGTGAGATCCCATTGAGGATTAAATAATAAATTTGATTTATTGGAAAGTCTGGAAACAAAAAGGTGAAGTAAGACAAAGAACTGCAAGCAATCATTGAGAAATTTAAAAGTAATTGGAAATATTTACAAGTATGAATGTCCTTTTAATACCAACCCTTATGAGACCACTTGATCCTATATTACAAACTTCCTGACTAAAGTGATTTAAATTAAAATCTGCCATCTAAATTTCACAATAATTTGTTTCAGGCAACAGGTTAATAAAGACAAAGTTATTTTACTAAATTCTACATTATTGTCCAAATGAACTGAAACAGAGATAATGTATTTCAATAGAAATTTGGTAACAAACGGGTAAAAGAAAACTATAATGTTGATAAAAGTAAGAAATGTTAAAACTGGTCTTAGATTATTATTTAAATGCAAATATGTCTTGGTCATATATACATATACATATATATATACATATATATATATACATACATACATATATATATATATATATATATATTATATATATATATATATATATACACACACACACACACACATATATATATATATACACATACACACATATATATAGTAAATGCTTAAAATATTAATTTACTTTGAATATCCAATATTGCAACTCCTTCTGCACTTCCGGCATCATTTGTGGCTACACATTTGTATTCTCCTGCATCTAAACTCTGAAAAGAAAATGAATTTGTAAATTTATTTTGTTAACTAAAATTAATTGAAACAAACCAAAAAGTAGTTACTTATTATGTTGTAAATATTATATATAAAATATATTTGGAAGTCAAAAATTATACAGATTTAACTTTTCTGGAAAATAATCTTTAAACACATGGTTCACTCTGGCAAAGTCTGTTAATTGCAAGGGAAATATCCATCCCCTCACAACATAGAGATGAGATTAAAAATACATATTTGAAATGGAGGAGTACAAGGAAGAAGATGCATAAAGTTAGCAATATTTATTTTTGTTTTATCTATGACAAAGTTCTTACAAATTCATATTGGTGATAATCATGTATTTCAAAGCATTAATTCGAAGTTAAGATCATAACTTTTGAGTTCCTTAAAAGTTGCTGGTCCATTAACTCAATTGGTTGGTATTCATAGAAATGTAGTGCAGTCAATTCAAAGAATATAGTAGAATCTCAGAGAGATGAATAGGTAGTTAATTAATGCTTTATGTCTGCCTTATATTATAGTGAATGACTGGGACATGAAGATAATTGCTGAGACGGTTCACTAAAGCTAATAAGGCAAGTTTTTGTGTTTTCTTTTAGTTAAAAGGAAAGACAGTGCTTATGATCCTTTACAGAGCCTCCAAGACAGGTGGGAGGGGAGAGAGGGAAGGAGGTATCCTTAAACCAGAGATCTCCCCTTGATGCTTGCAACAGGGTGGACTCTATTAAAGGTACCCAAGCTAACCAGTTTAATGCTCCCACCCTTTTTCTGACATCAGCATCATCAGTGTTTTTATGTCCATTTTTTCATACTTGCATTAGTCAGATGGTCAAATGCCCTTCCTATCACCAGCTCTCACTGTTTTCAAGCAACACCATACTTTCCCATAACCAGACATTTTTTTCATGGAAGAGTGACAACAAGCAACCTCACTTGTATGACAATGATACTCATTTTACAACCATCATGTGATGTCTAGACAAAGGTACACACAAAAAAATTCACTTGCATACACATCACAATCTTGCACACACACATACACAAATACACATATATCTATAGAACGGGCAGCCTTCTTTCAGTTTCCATCTACCAAATTTACTCACAAGGCTTTGATCAACACAGGGCTATAGTAGAAGACATGCTACGCAGTGGAACTGAACCCATGACTGCATGGTTGGGAAGCAAGCTCCTTAACCCCATTGCTGTACCTAAAGAGATAGGTGTTACAACTTAGTGATGGATTAAGTTACCACACAGGAAGGCCATAACAAGATTTGAACTTAGATGCAGTTCTTCCAGTATCACCAATCCCATATCCTAGATTGGTACTTTTTTATTAACCCTTTTTTATTGAGCCTCTTCCATAAAAATGATAAGTAAAGTTGATCTGATTAATTCAAAGGCTAGAATTAGAGGTAACATTTATGGTAGTTTCTTATGTTTTATAAAGTTATTGCTTGGTTCCAAGTGAATCCTGAATGAGCAGACCTTCAATCAAAGGTTTATAACAATGTCAGAAATTACAGAAATGATCACCCCTTGTTTTTAGGGACATGTAAGAATAATGTAATTTAATGAACATTGATGTTATATAATGATGTATGATGTGATTTAAGTGGAGTGTGGTTGTGTGGTTGCTATTTCTTGCAGGCCAAGTAACTATAGAGGGATTTCTCTGTTGATTTGATGAAACTAAACTATATGGTATTGAGTTAACTAGAACTAAGTAAGGTTGCTTCACTAACTCAGTGACTTAGGATTTTGTTATCAAGAAATATATTAACAACTTATGGAACTTTTCCATCACATATCAAAATAAATATTAAATCATTATAACTACCACCACCGCCACCATAACAACCACCATTCTTATTATGTTTACTTTTTCCTTGCTGGGATGGGTTGGATGAGATTTGTTGAGGCAGTATTCTATGGCTAAATGCTTTTCCTGACACCAAATAAGATACTTTGCTCCATTGGGCTTCACACACAAAGCCACCAAACTGTGGGACATAGGTAAATATCACTGTTGCCCAAATGGTGTTAATGTGAACACACATGAAGATAAGTAACAAATGTAAAGAGACAAATCCCACTACTCACAGTTGTATTTGAGATAATAAGGGTTCCATTTCCAAATTCGTGTATGCGGTGGTTCAGTTCTATAGGCTGGCTATTTTTCATCCAAAGAATTCTTGGTGGAGGATCACCATCAACTGAACAAGACAGTATCACATTCTTTGCTTCTGAAATTACCTGACTTTCAGGAGGAAATAAAATTTGTGGAGGCACTAAAAGAAATATGAAGAATGGGCAACATTTTAAGAAAACAATTCATATATAATTAATTAATAGAATTAATATCAAATTACTTCAATAATTATGTTGTTTCAGTATTTTGTATTGTGTTACAAAAATACCTAGATGATTTTTCTATTTGCAGTATGCTGAATTCTCATTTGTTCATTTGATCATAAATAGATCTAATAAATAAATTGAATATATTGGTAAATTCTTTGTCAATTTTTAAAAACAATTGGAGAATGTACCTGAAATAGGTATAAAGTTCTGAGTAATGGCAATCGATTCCAACTATGGAATAAGAGACTGAATTTCAACATGAATTCAAGTACCAAGAAGTAATTTACTCCTGATGTAAATGCAAAGAAAAATAATCCATCCCTCCATTTAATATCCTCCACCCATGGTCCTTGCTACCACAAGGACCAACCCTTGTTGTGATGTGGTGGCTTGTGTGCTTCAAAGATCTTGAGAACCATGCCAATAGAGCACAAGATGGACAGGTCAAAAGATGGAGGCCAGGTTAATATGGACCACCTCTTCCCACAGGTAAAAATAGTTAGTGTAGAGCTAACACCCATACATAGAATACTGCAAAGCTACAAAAGTATTCATGGCAATTCAAAGCTAACAAGACCTGGGAGAGAAAGGCCTTCCTTCAGACAAACATATAACATGGTGCAACAAAATCAGAATTGAAAAAGCAGGGATCCAACTGGGGAGAAGTAGAAACGACAGTCCAGAATCAAGAATAATAGAGAGAAGATCTCAATAGCCCTTTGCATCACAGGGTGCAAAGGGCCATTGGAAAGGAAGGAAGTACATGGTCCTTGGGTGCTTTTAGTGGAGAGAATACTCTGTTGTATACATTTGGACCAGGTCTTCAGTTTGAGAATACCTTCCTCCCACCAGTCAGGGATCCTGAGAAAGGTCATGTGCATTACCTTTCTCTCCTGATTAAAAGATTAAAAATTAAAAGAAAAATAAATAAATGTGCACCCAACTTCATTGAGTTAATTTTTCAAATTCACCTTTCTCAGATTATCTTGAGTGAATTTAAAAATTTTGTTATGGATTAGTTATAGGAGGAATAAAAAAAAATCAGTATCCATGACCTTTAAATGACCTCGGCGATTGGCAAAACAAAAGAAAAGAAGAAACAACAACTTTGGCTTTGCTGCAGTTGAAGCAGCATGTCAATAGATATTAAATTACTTTCTGTGCAGAGACATAATCTGAATGCTTACAACGGAAAGATTTCCACTACACAAAATATGTTTAGAGCTTTCCCACTGCAGTATGTAAACTACAGCGAGAAATAATATCATCAAAAAATAATATTAGCAAGAATAATATTCCAAGAATAAGTTCCACAGGGCAAAGTTCTTTGTGGGTTTATATTTCAATACATTATCATCATCATCACCACTATCATCATCATTTAACGTCTGCTGGCATAGGTTGAACGGTTTGACTGGAGCTGGCTAGGCAGAAGACTGTATCAGGCTTCACTGCCAATTTTAGCATGATCTTTATAGCTGGATGCCCTTCCTAACATCAACCACTCTGCAGTGTGGAATGAGTGCTTTTTATGTGGCACCAGCACAGGCGAGGTCAGTTTTGGCATGGTTTTTACAGCTGGATGCCTTTACAAATGCTAACCACTTCACAGTGTGGACTGAATGCTTTTTATGTGGCACCATCAACACATTCATTATTATTTTCTATTGTTGATGCATATAGTTGTCATCGTCATCATTATCATCATCATCCTTATCATCACCATTTTAAATTTCACTTGCTATATTTGCAGGAGTCAAATGGAGTTTATTGAGGCAGATTTTCTACAGCTGGATGCCTTTCCTATTACCAACCCTCCTTTGTTTCCAAACATGCTAATATTTTCCCATATCACAACGTTTTCACAGAAGATTAGAAACAAACAATACTGCTTTTATGACTATGACACTTATTTAAGATTATTGCATGCAACTACTGCATGATGTCAAAGGAAGGAGATGCAAACACATGCACACTCACGTCCACACATGCATACATCTCTCCTTCTCTCTCTCTCCCTGTATATATATATATATGTATATATCATCCTTGTTGATTAACATCCGTTTTCCATGCTGACATGGGTTGGATGGTTTGACTGTGGTATGGAGAGCCAGCAACTGCACCACGCTCCAATCTGGTCTGGCAGAGTTTCTACAGCTGGATGCCCTTCCTAATGCCAACGACTCCGAGTGTGTAGTGGGTGCTTTAATCAGGTTTGGATCATGCTTTTTACATGCCACTGGCATCAGTCATGATCAGTTGGTGCTTTTTATGTGCCACTGGTACAGGAGCCAGTAAGGCAGGCTTGGCAACGAACACATTCAGATGATGCTTCTTACGTGCTACCAGCACAGGAGCAAGTCAGGGGGTACTGGTATCGATCATGATCAGTTGGTGCTTTTTACATACCACTGGCACCAGAGTCAGTTGGGCAGACTTGGCATTGACCATGTTCAGATGGTGCTTTTTATGTGCCATCAGCATGGGAGCCAGCCAGGGGGCACTGGCCCCAGCTACAATATATATATACATATATATTATATTATATATATATATGTGGCACCATATATATATATATATAATATATATATATATATATATATAATATAATATATATGTATATATATATCGTAGCTGGGGCCAGTGTCCCCTGGCTGGCATATTAATCACTACTACTACATAAACCTGATGATTGTGTAATACATGAAAGTACTAGTTTTATCACAATAAATATATAATATTCTATCATTATGATGTTGTAAAATTGTAAATAATAAAATGCGAAAATCAGACTAGGTTGGAATTTCATTGATTAATATATTCTTCTATACACAATTATACAAATCTGTATATATATATATATATTTGACAGGCTTCTTTCAGTTTCTGTCTATCAAATTTATTCACAAAGCTTTGGTTGGCCTGGGACTAAAGTAGAAGATACTTGCCAAAGGTCCCATGCAAAGGGACTGAACTTGAAATCACATGGTTCTGGAGCAAGTTTCTTAATTGTGTACCCATGCCAGTACTTCTGATAAAGAAATATTTATGCAATATGTATTAAACTTGGACCATGTTTTAAGATCATTTGCTATGTTGCTTTTCTTTTTCAAACCTTGTGAGTGGATTTGGAAGAAAGAAACCCATTGTGTGTATGTGTGTGTGTGTGCGTGTGTGTGACTGTGCAAGTGTGTGAGTGTACATGTGTGTGAGTGTGTTGTCTTGTCTCAACATGGTATGATAGTTGTAAATGGATGTCACTGTCAAACAAACAGTGTAATTTATTTTGAATGTTTTGGGGAAATGTCTGGCTACCGGGAAATATTACCTCTAGTAGACCCATGCAAACATTGAAAAATGGACATTAAAATGATGATAGGGATGCGGGCGATGATGATGGTGATGATGATACATTAAATATGTCTTGACATAAATATTTTAGAATACACAGACACATATATTAGGATTGTTTTATGATTAAAGCAACTCTATGAATATGTTAATGTTCCTTTTTATATGTAAATAGGCATCTTTTATTCTTTTATTTGTTTCAGTCATTTGACTGTGGCCATGCTGGAACACTACCTCTAGTCGAACAACTCGACCCCAGGACTTATTCTTTGTAAGGCTAATACTTATTCTATTTGTCTCTTTTGCCAAACTGCTAGGTTATGGGGACGTAAACACACCAGAATCGGTTGTCAAGCAACGGTGGGGAGACACACAAACATACCCCCCCCAACATATATATGGGCTTCTTTCAGTTTCTGTCTACCAAATCCACTCACAAGGCTTTGGTTGGCCTGAGGCTATAGGAGAAGACACTCGCCCAAGGTGCCATGCAATGGAACTGAACCTGGAACCATGTGGTCGGTAGGCAAGCTACTTACCACACAGCCACTCCTGCACCTCCAGGTATGTATATGTCTTGAATATTAAATATTAGTCATTAATATTGGCAGTGAGCTGGCAGGATCATTAGTACACCGGGCAAAATGCACAGCAGTATTTCCTCCATTTTTATGTTGTGAGTTCAAATTCTGCCAAGGTTGACATTGCCTTTCATTCTTTTCAGGTTGATAAAATAAATACCAGCTGAACACTGGGGTTCGGTGTAATTGAATTATTCCCTCCCTTGAAATTGCTGGCCTTGTGCCAACATTTGAAACCAATATTAAATATTAATATACTAAAACAGGATAAAGCTACTGGAACTTGATGTATTGGAACAAGATAACATAATCCCATGGCAGTGACATTTATCAGAAACGAGTCAATGGATCTGCAATCTAAATTCCTCTGAGATTATCTTGGCCTTTAAAGATGAATATATGAGGTACTAATGTCATAGATGAAATAATTATTGAGTGTGTGTTGAGATTTAAATTGCTCTGAATATTGAAATGGAGACCAAACTCTCGGTTCAGAAAGATGTTTCAGACATTTAGAGAGAATATCATGAAATAGATAAGACATGCTACATTTTAGTTAGTTAGAAATCAAATTTAGATTTTTGTTGCTGTTGTTGTTGTTGCTGCTGCTTTTGTTGTTGTTGTTGTTATTGTTGTTTAGGCCCTCCACCACTAGTGCACCCTGGCTGAGGTAACTTATGATTAAAACCCTTCCAGTCATAACCATCTAACCATGTCATTTTAGCAGTATGTTTATAACTGCATTGTGAAGGCGCATGGCTCAGTGGTTAGAGCAAAGAGCTTACGATCGTGAGGTTGTGAGTTTGATTCCTGGACTGGGCTGTGTGTTGTGTTCTTGTGCAAGACACTTTATTTCATGTTGCTCCAGTTAACTCAGCTGTAGAAATGAGTTGCAACGATGTCACTGGTGCCAAGCTGTATCAGCCTTTGCTTTTCTCTTGGATAACATCAGTGGTGTGGAGAGGGGAGACTGGTATGCATGGGTGACTGCTAGCCTTCCACAAACAATCTTACTCTGACTTGTGCCTCGGAGGGTAACTTTCTAGGTGCAATCCCATGGTCATTCATGACCGAAGGGGTCTCCTCCTATAACTGTATTATCTGATGCATCTTTTCCTCATTTAAGATAATGGGTACAATTTGAGGGAGATTAGGCTAATATTTCTGGTAGATTGAGTGACCATGTAGAGACAACTTTGTTTGAGTGGATCTAGTTTGTTGTGTTTAAATTTCTAAAAAAATGGGTACCTCTCAAAAATGATATAAATAACTATGATATGGGATGAAGTACTAAAAAACAACCTCAAGAAATTGAACCCTTGTGGTGAGATAACAAAAGATCGTGACACCTGGTGACTGGCCGTACTCAAGAAGACCCGTGCCCCACAAGAGAAGTGTTAAGACCAATCCTGCTGGTAGTGTAAAGCATTCATGATGATTCCATGTAAAAGCGCCCATACGGTGCCACATAAAAGTGCCCGTGCAGTGCCATGTAAAAGCACCTGTGAGGTGCCAATTAAGGCACTTATGCTGGTGCCAGTTAAAGCACCCAGCACACTCTGTAAAGTGGTTGGAATTAGGAAAGGCATCTAGTTGTAGAAACCATGCCAAATCAGACTGGTGTATAGTGCAGCTCCCTAGCTTGCCAGCTCTGGTCAGACTGTCCAACCCACGTCAGCATGGACAATGGACGTTAAATGATGATGATGATGATGATGGTGAAGAGGAGGAGGAGGAGGATAAACATTCCTCTAAGTTACCTTGATGCGTTAAAACAAAATTTATGGTATAAATGATTTCATATTATCAGAGGTTTGCAAAAAAGCAAAAAAACAAAATAAAACAAAGAGAAATAAATAAAATGCTTATATCAAATAAAGAACGATATTCTCAAAATTTGATGCAATCTATAATAATGATGATGATGATGACAATGGTGATGCTGGTTGTAATAATGCTGAAAGACATAAAATTGTCTACAACTGCTTTGTTTATTTATGTAAAAATGGTATCACAAATGGTAAGGAAATAATATTCTATTACTTAATATCTGAATATAAGTTAAAATATTATTCTATTCTAATATTCTAATAATATATAGGTGTGGCTGTGTGGATACAGGGTATACTTTATTACCAAATGGTTTTTTAGTTCTATCCCACTCTGTGGTACCTTGGTGAAGTCTCTTGTTTGTATATACATACATACATACATGCATACATACATACATACATACATACATACATACATACATACATACATACATACATACATGTGTGTGTGTGTGTGTATGTGTATGCATGTGTATAAAGGTACATGTATGAGTGTGTGTGTGTATACATGTGTGAATGTTTACATTCTGCATGTCTTCGCATGACTCTGAACAAAATGGTGTTATATTATTTACATTCTCTGTAAACGATATGTTCTGTGGTTCTGTGCTTTCAACTTGTGAAGATCAGTGGAATAGAAAAAAATACCTCACTAGCAAAATGGATAAGGTTTGGGGACAGGATGAGCATCCAGCTATAAAATACTGCTGCAATGCGTGTTCATCCAGCCCATACTAGCGTGGAGAAATGGAAGTAAAAAAGAAACAAATGAATAACATATTCTTTTATCATTGTATTTGTTTCAGTCATTTGACTGTAGCCATACTGGAGCACAGCCTTCAGTCGATCAAATCGACCCCAGGACTTACTCTTTGTAAGCCTAGTACTTATTCTATTAGTCTCTCTTTTGCTGAACTGCTAAGTTATGGGGATGTAAACACAGTGGCATTGGTTGTAAAGCAATGGTGGGGGGACAGACACAGATGCACAAACACACACACACACACATGCACACACACACACACACAACAGGTTTCTTTCAGTTTCTGTCTAGTAAAAGACACTTGTCTAAGGTGCCATGCAGTGGGCTTGAACCAAGAACCATGTGGTTGATAAGCAAGCTACTTACCACAAAGTCACTCTTGCACCTATATATCAAATATTTCAATAAAGGAGTGACTGTGTGGATAGGCACAGGAGTGGCTGTGTGGTAAGTAGCTTGCTTACCAACCACATGGTTCCAGGTTCAGCCCCACTGCCTGACACCTTGGGCAAGCACCTTCTACTATAGCCTCGGGTTGACCAAAGCCTTGTGAGTGAATTTGGTAGACGGAAACTGAAAGAAGCCTGTCGTATATATGTATGCATGTGTGTGTGAGTGTGTGTGTGTGTTTGTCCTCACCCCCCAACATTGCTTGATATGCGATGCTGGTGTGTTTACGTCCCTGTAACTTAGCGGTTCGGCAAAAAGAGACCAACAGAATAAGTACTAGGCTTACAAAGAATAAGGCCTGGGGTCGATTTGCTCAACTAAAAGGTGGTGCTACAGCATGGCCACAGTCAAATGACTGAAACAAGTAAAAGTGAAAAAATAATAATTTACTGTGTAAAAGAGAAACACTTAAAATTTCTTTTGAAGATTGAGATTGTTTATAAAGACATAATGGCCAATGGAAAGAACCATGGTACATCTTTTCCACATGTATGTTGTAAACTAATACTGGGTAAAGTTCTGGGAGTTAGCTGAAAGAGATCACTCAATCAAAACAGAATCACAGTGGTGATATTTTTGTTGGTATGAAGCAGTATGTTAGAGTATGAAATTATTGGCAGACAATGTTAGCTAAATAATTTTGAAAAGAATTCAAGCAAAAACACAAGCTCAGTTGTTTTGTAGGTTTTTTAACAAAATTTCTGATATATTTTAGAAAATACTGATAAAAATAAAAATAAAAAACGAGACAATTACAATTACAGTTGTTTAGTTTGGAAATAATGCAAAGTTGTTGTAAATCATCGGAAACAAGATGAAAGATTTAATGTTGAAGAATATTTAAAAATAACACTGTCAATTTAAGCAACGTTTCAAAAGTAAGTTAATGTAATAATATGGTGGAAATTTCTAGGAGTAAACAAAACTGTATTTATAAATATTACACAAATATTTTGTATCTAGGGAGGGTTATTATGACAATAATAAACACATGCACTAGTTCGATTGTACTTTTTTATATGTTAACTATTTAACCAATTGACTAATCAATTTCTTGATTAATTATTTGCTCAATCAATCAAGTTTATCGAAGTTTTTTTAGTGCCATTCATGACCTCATCAAACGCATACCTTCCTGATTCCATCTCTGTCATTAATGAGGTTGTGAATGTCAACAAAAGGACTTTGACAAACTAAACTGATTGATTAATTGACTGAATGATTAATCAAGCAATTGATTAGTTAATTGGATAAACTGACAAATAAAAAAATAAAGAAGTGCAATAGAATCAGTAACTGTGTTTATTATTGGCATAATGACCCTACCAAGGCACAACAAAATATATCCCAACACATGAGTTCAGATGAAGCATCTTGAAAAACCAAATACAAAAACAAAATTATACAAATCTCCTTTGTAAAAGAAGTTATGTTGTTTAGCTTCATTTATGGAAGCAGATCTTGTTGTAATCCTCTAGATAAACTAATTTTATTTTCTCATCAAGCATTTAAAAACATTTATCTTATCCTTTGGAGTAGTTCTTGTCAGGCAAATGACTTGGTCTGAGACAGTATGCTGAAACTGAAGAAATTACAGAGTGGAAGAGCCATTCTAAACATCTAAAAACACACAAAACTTGTTAAATTCACTTTTTATTCATTTCTTGAGGTATCAAAATGCTCGTTGTACCATTGATACCTGGTCATTAATACAATTCCACTGCAATTGGTTAAAATAGTTCTTCCAGAATCTAAGTGATATCTTATTACATTCCCTTTAGAAACTACTGCAATTTTACCAATATAAGAAAGAATTATTAAGAGAGAGAGAGAATGAGAGAATAGAGAGAGAGAGAGAGAGAGAGAGAGAGAGAGAGAGAGAGAGAGAAAGAGGTAGATAGAGAAAGACATAGACAGATATAGATAGAGAGAAGAATGGAGGATTGGAAGAAATGTTAGAGGGTCAAACTAAATGTCTTGTGGTGTTTAGTTACAGTACTCTACATTCTGAGCTCAAATCCCGCCAAAGTTAACTTTACCTTTCATCCTTTCAGGGTTGATAAAATAAAGTACCAGTCAAGTACTGGAGTCATTGTAACTGACTAACCCCTTCTCCCCCAAAATTGATGGACTTGTGTCAATATAAGAAGCAATTATTAAGAGAGAAAAAGTGAAAGAGAGAAAGGGGAAGGAAGAATGAGAAAGAGAGTGAGAGAGAGAGAGAGAAAGGGAGCTAGAGTGAGAGAGAGAGAGAGAGAAGAAATTCCAAATTTTAAAGGAGAAAAGGAAGATGTACTAAGCATTGAGCATCAACATATGTAATACAGTTGGCATTAAGAAGGGCATCCAGCCACAGAACCACACCAGAAAAGACAATGGAGTCTGGTGCAGCCCCTGACCTTACTGGCTACTTTCAAACCATTCAACCCATGCCAGCATGGAATGCAGACGATAAATGATGATGGTGAACGTAAGTATTGATTTTTTTCATAGAAGATTGATACAATCAGTCAAAACAAGTCTAGTATGTTACTGATATGTTTGTTGCTCACAGATTTCACATCTAAAACATCATTACCTGTAACATATTAAAACCCTTTAGTATTCATAAATATTCTACCTGGTTTATATTAAAACTGTTCAGATCTGGCCTCTCACTCTTACTCTACAATATAATTCTAAAAATATACAATTACATTATCGAAATCTTGAAGCTATACATAATTAATTCAAAACAATGTGAGTAAATAAGCATTGCATTTGACAGAATAATTGGAATGTCAAAAGGTTAACTAGAACTGAATTTGATGGCATATAAAATGTACTTTTTCCCCACAAAAGTGTCTCAAAAAATCACTCTGGGTCTTATATTGATGCAATCCATAATGATGATGAATGATGATGACAATGGTGATGCTGGTTGTATTAATGCTGAAAGATATAAAATTATCAACAACTGCTTTGTTTATTTATGTAAAAATGGTATCACAAATGGTAAGGAAATAATATTCTATTACTTAATATCTGACTATAAGTTAAAATATTGTATTTGACAGAATAATTGGAATGTCAAAAGGTAAATTAGAACTGAATTTCATGGCATATAAAATGTTCTTTTCCCCCACGAAAGTGTCTCGAAAAATCACCCTGGATCCTATATGCAAAGTTGGGCCTATATTACTTAATTTAATGCACTAAAAACTTTATCTCTTGAATTTACACTGCTGTAATTAGAGTGCATCTAATATGCCCATGCACCTTTTATGTGATCAAGTATGGTATCATATTCTGAGGGTATGATACACAACTCTTCTACGAGAGACCGAAGAACACATAATTCTTGTCACCCCTCTCCTCCAGTGGTGTTCCATTGGATGTAGGGATCTTAAAAAACAGCTTGAACAGATTGTAACAAATAAATCAAAGTCTTGTCGGTGAATCTTGTTGGCAGATTTTCTTGTCAAAATACATTCTGTTTGTTACAGTGAAAAGGAATATATTTTACAAAAGGAAAAGGGGGAAAAAAGAAAGAAAGAAAAAGGAAATGTACAGTAATTTAGTACTGAGCAAAAAGACTTAGAATGTAATGTCAAGAGCTTATTTCTGGATTTTTCCATGATATTAATAATGGTTTCAAATTTTTGCACAAGGCCAGCAAGTTTGGGAGAGGTGCTAGTTGATTACATTGACCCTAGTACTCCACTGGTACTTATTTAATCAACCTCAAAAGGATGAAAGACAAAATTAACCTCAGTGAAATTTGAACTCAGAATGTGAAAATAGACAAAATACTACTAAGCATTCTGCTCGGTATGCTAACAATTCTGCTAGCTCACTGTCTTCCCTGATCTTAATAATAGCAATGCAGCAAACAATACTTTAATATGTTTGCAGTTTGGCAGACTCCATTAGATATATTTTTGATTCTCTTCACCTCCCTTCCTGCTTCTTTTTCAATCTAGTAAGCATTCTTTATTATCTCCTAGTTGTCTTCCCTTCTTCTGATTTCCATACCCATCACTCTTCTCCTAATTTATCAAATTTGCTAACATTCCTGTTGACTATCTCCTTAATTTGACTGCCCTCCCCCTACCAACACATGTTTCACATTGTCACTTCCTATATCTTTATTCTTCACTATTTTCTCTTCTCTCTTTCCTTCATTCTACCTTATTCTCTCTCTCACTCTCTTTCTCTCCCTCTCACTTTCTCTTACTATTCCCAATCTATTCTTTGAGTATTATCAGAAAATATTTCTTTAATGAAGGTTACTGCCTGACATTTTAGACTTTTCCTCTTCATGCCAAACCAATTTTTTCCACTTTTCAAAAATAAACAAAAGAGTGCCTTCATTGTTTACAAATCCAGGGAACTCAACACAAACATATATGTGCTACTGCAGCCTGAACTCTACTCTGCCTCAACCTAGGTAGGAAGAGACTGAAAAAAACTAAATGCATTGTTACTGTATCTGATTGCATATAAAGTGCACTTCTTCATTTTTTAAAAAAATGTGCTTCAGAAAACCACCCTGGGTCCTATATTTGAAACTGGGCTCCTGTAAGCTTTAATGTACTAATTTTTTCCCCCAGATATGCACTACTGGAATTGAGGTACATCTTTTACACCATCAAATCTGGTATTTCCCATAGCTCTGGTACATATGTGAAAATATATTAACCAGTTAATCTCAAAAGTATATGTAGTGTCCTCCGTGATGTTGAAAAATCAGGAGGACTTAACCTCAGTCATTGGAATCCAGCACTAGATTAACCATTAAGCAAAATAAGCACGTGCTTTGGGCAGCAAAGGAAGTGGAGTGGGTGGCATCACAGATATAGTAAATGTTTACAGCACAAAAGAAATTACTTTAAACTTGCTAAAATAATATTGGGGATACCTTATCTCTACTAAGTATAGAAGTAGATGTGTTACTTAAAATTAGTTTTGAGGATCTGATCAAAGACTTTGCTATTAAAAAAAAATAAGTGAAAACTTTTTGAATATAAATAAAGTGGAAGTATACAAAAATAAACATTATTTTCTATTTTACTATCAGTTTTGTTTCATTTTAAAAAACAAAAATTCATTTTATGGTTTATTATTTTTGAATTACATATATATAGGGGTATCAAAATCTTTTAAGTGCTTAGAGCTTCCGTGGGTCTTAATCCAACCCTGTTAGAATCCACAAAGAGGAGAAGTTTGCTTCTTTTGTAAATACAATTTCTGTTTCTTTTATTAATACAATTGTCTTAGGGATATCTCATACAGCATTTACACTGCTTTATATACAGAAGTCTTTTATCAAAACATGACAATACAATAGTATTGATTGAGACAACAGCCATGCACAATTTAAACTTTTGGCCTGAATATTTTTTTAGCATTGCTAGAACTTTTGTAAACAAAGCTGAAGATCAAACTAAATGCATATAATCATCACTGGAAATATAAATATATTTTGTAGAGAAGATAGCAAATGAATTAATTCAAAAGTAAGCCTTTTAATACTAACCTGCCAGAGACTGACCCTTGTTCTATGATACAAATTCCTGTTTTAAAATCATCTAAATTCTGTGTTGATTTAAGTTCCTAATGCCAGCTTAATAATGACAATTTTATTTTACTAAATTCTTCCTTATTTTCAAAATTTATTGATATCAACAGGAGTATAGTAACAAAAGTGCTAAAATATCATTTAATTGTTTTTCAAGCCAATTCAGTGTATTTTGCGAAGTAGCACCAAATGGTAACATGATTTTCTGTATGGGTCAAAAACTACCATTATGTAACTTAGGAACATTGAAATGTAAAAGAATACGAAAAACTATTTTAATTGTTTTCATTTTCACTTTGGGATGATTTAACCACATCAGGAGAATAACATATTGCCAATTTTCTTAAGGGCTACAAAGATATTAACAGAAATTACTGTATTTGATGACATATAAGACAATCTTTTTTCATAAAAAAGTCTCAAAAATCATCTTGGTGATATATATGATGTTGGGTTTAAGCTTTAATGTACTAATTACCATTTTACCCCTAAATATGCTCTGTTGAAATTTAGTTATTTCCAATAAACCTTTGAGTCTTTTATACCATCAAGTATGGTAGTAACCATACAAACATTAGACCTTGGTATAATAATTTTTGTAATTTTACCTAAATCAATATTGCCTTTAATCTTTTCATCATTGTTTTTGCTTATTAACATGGTTTGGTGTGCTTCAATAAGCTAAATAAAATAATGTTCATCAGACGATAAACCTAGTGCATTTTGAAAAGTAGTTGATGTTAGGAAGGACATCTAGTTATAGAACCCAAGCCCCAAAATTAAAACTATGACTGAGATGTTGTCCTCCAAACTTCTCAGGAGAACAGTTATGACCCTTCCAACTCATGCTAGCTTGAAAAACGAATGTAAAATGATGATGGTGATGATGATGTGTGTATGTGTGTATGTGTGTGTGTGTGTGTGTGTGTGTTGTGTGTGTGTGTGTGTGTGTATGTATAAATGTGTATATAAACCATCAGGAAAAGATTTAGTTTTGGATTTGTGCCAGGAAAGGATACTACTGATGTTCCCATCCAGGTGAGATAATTACAAGACAAATTCTTAGTTAAAAGCAGATCATTATATCTAGGATTTTGTTGCTATGAACACTGAGTGTAAATAAAAGGGTTTATAAGAACCATGCAAGCCATATACAGAGATGCTGTCAACATGTTGAGGGTTGGCAATGAGTTCAGCAAAGAATTTAATGTACAAGAAAGTATTCATCAAGGCTTGGTTCTCAAACCCTTCTTGTTTGTTATAATTCACAAGGAACTTAAAAGAACTGATAACCTGGTTCTCATAGTTGAATCTATTGAAAAATTAGAGAAGAAATTCCAGAAGTGGAAGCAAATCCTAGAATTGAGAGTGCATCTAGGAAACAGCCATGCTTGATATCCAGAAAAAAAGAGTTCTATATAGTGTACTCAATGTGCACAGCACTTGCAGTACAATCAAAGACAGGCTGACAGAGAAGGAAGATTTTCTATGTGACAAATATACAGGAGTACTAAGCTGTAAAGGCACTCAAGAAACAACTTCTTTCAAATGCTCACAAGGCTCTGTAGAAGTAGTTGATAGTTTCTTTATCTCAGTGACCTAACAAGAAGTGGAGGTGGGTGTTCAGAAAGCATAATAGCCAGGATAAGAATGGAATATAAAAAAATTAAAGAGCCATTACTTCTGTTGGTAAGCAATAAATTTTCTCTCTGAGAGAAGGGTTTGATGTTTATGTATGAAGTGCATTGTTTCAGAGAAGGAAAAACAATGGCATTAAAGACAGAGGATGTATGAAGGTAGGAAAAAAATATTAGATGAATATACTCTACAAGATATTTAATGTTAGTGTGTACAAATGAAAGAACACAAATGAGATGAGAGAAAAAACTATTGGGTATTAATGGAATCAGATGTAATATGTAAGAAAAACGGCTGTGATAGTAGGAAGTTGAGAGTTTGGTAAAGAATTACCAAGTAATTTATGAGAAAGGAATTTGGGTAAAATGAAGAAGTGTTGAAAGCTGGTCTTAGGATGCCAGAAATCATGAAAATAGCAATAGACTGTAACAAGTAGTGAGACACTGAGTTGGACAAGACCCACCTAACTCATGCAAACATGGAGAAATAGACATAAAATAATGATGAAGATGTACACATGCACATATGATGTTCACATTTACATGTATGTGTGTGTGTTTTGTGCAAGTCTAGAAAAACAGAAAAATGTTGATGATAATGTTGATATAACATTTTCTTTATAAAATTATTTTTATATAATTGTAATTGATCTATATGTATCCATTATGTATTCACACACACACACACACACACACAAGTCCTTATGTGGTGTTTAGGTAAGTGATTGTTGAAAATAGTTGAATTTAAAGGATATTTGACAACATTTTACAACCATATATGGTATACCAGGTTCAGTTCCATTGCATGGTGCCTTGGGCTAATATCTTCTAATATAGCTCTAGGGTAACCTAAGAGTGAATTTCATAGACAAAAAAATGTCCGTTTCATACTAGCATGAAACAGTGAGCTTTCACACAGTTTTAGTCTATCAAACTCACTCACAGGTCAGCCTAGGGCTTCAGTAGAAGGTGTCATGCAATGGAACTGAACCCAAAAGCAAGCCATATACAGTTGTAAAATGTCAAATATCCTTTAAATTCAGTCTGCTGTGATGATTCAAACAAGTAACACATAGTATTTCTAAGGGTTTATTCTTTCCCTCTCTGAAGAGATTAATCTCAAATATATGATTTTAATATTTTAAAATTTCACTGTGCTTAATTGAAACAGCTGTAAGAGATAATGATCGCTTTTTTTGCTGATAATAAACTCTTATTAACTTCAATATCTCCATTTTCTTATTCATTTGCATGACTATAAACCATCGTTTATATATAAACCTATTATTTTATGGATATTAAACTGCCACCAAATATATTAGGTATTGAACCAGTATTTCCTTGGATGATACCATCCCTTCATGAGGCCAATATAACCTCTATTTGAATTATATACATATATGTATATATATATATATATGTGTGTGTGTGTGTGTGTCTTTCTGTTAATATTCCCCCTGCCTTACTTGACGACTGGTGTTAGTTTGTTTACAACTCCATAACTTTGTAGTCTGGCAAAAGAAAACATTAGAGTATGTACTAAACTTTAAAAAAACTATGTACTGGAGTTGATTTGTTCAATTAAACTCCTTCAAAGTGGTACTTCAGCATGGCTGCAATCAAGTGACTGAAACAAACAATATATATATATATATATATATATATATATAAATGAGCTAAGGTAAATATCTGAGAGTAGCAAGTGGTACATAAACAAATGATGGCATATTAAATATCATACAATTTATGTTCTTGATTTACTGAAATTTTCTATGCTTCCTAAGATGACAGAACAATTGCTAATTGGTAATGAGGAGCAACGCCAGATTAGAAGGGGAGGTAATCTGAAGAATCAATCATACAAAACTGACATGCCCTAAAAGAAAAGATAGTCTAATTGTCTAAGAGAAGGCATCTTCAGTACAGCAACTGTTTCATCTAACTTCAGCTGCATGGGAGACTTAGACAAACATAAAATAAAGAGTAGAACACATTTATGGCCTAGAAAGTATATATATATATATATATAATATATAATGTAAAATATTACATACATATATATATATACATAATGAGGTTGGCTTTAGGGGGTTTCTTGGTGCAGTTTGTGTGGAAGATGCTGATATATCTGAGAATGGCAGGAAAGTAGAGGAAGACAGCTGTTCATTGGTTTGGTTGTGGAAGTCAGCAGAAAGAGCATCTTGCTGACTTTGAAACAAGTGGGAACTGAGCCACACCTGTTCCAAGCATATGTATATATTATATTGTTTATAATATTAAAATATAACCCTAATATTTAATCTTGTAATTATGGAAGAATATTCAACATTTTTGGGTATAATTCAAAATTGCCAGCTCTGTTAACCAGATTTCAAAATAATTGGACTGTTTCAGAAAAGTCATTTACAACTCAAAAATTGTGTTTTATGGCATGTTACAGGAGAATTACATCTTGCTGTATGTAGAATTATGTTATGTTCATAGTATTTAATTATATGGTATTTAATTATGTAAGATAGCATATTCATAGCTACAACACTCCTCTTACAAGAAGACATATTCCACAATTCATTTGCAATACCAGTTCTGATTCCAACATTTGGAACGCTTGACTTTCTATAGAGGAAATCCACTCCATAAACACTAAAAGCCACAAGATCTTAACATCAACTGGAAACTTCCATAGACACAGTGATATAGACAGGATCCACCAAAGAAGAGATAAAGGAAGTAAATACTTTAGATCAGTGCAAATAGCCCTCAAATGTCATATAGTATCTCTTATAGGATCTGCTAAACAATAGCAGGAAAAATAAATGCATAAACTTAGAGCTGAAAAGTGAAGAGAACATCTTACATGTTGATAGTGAGCTCCTCAGGAAGTAATCTCTTCCTGTCAACCTCCCATATAAACCCCAAACAGCTGGACTAAAATACATCAAAGAAGACCTGAATATTAAACATTCAGCCTATCAAAAAAAGAAAAAAAAGTTTATGCATGGGTATGTTTCCCTAAGATTTGAAGATGACTCTAATAATGACATGAAGTAAAGCCTTTCTTGAACTTGTGACCGTTATATCACATCACATTTTGAAAGTTGTGCATTTGCAATCCAAGTCCAAGAGATTGTTACAAAATACCTTATTAGCAAAGAAGACAGTGAAACCCTTGGAGTCTAAAGACGCAACTGAAAATATCATTTATGTCACATGTCTGTGGAAGACATCACAAGTGATTAGCAGCTGCACAAAATGTCATCAAGGTACTAATTACCTTCCAATGTGATATAACATTGTTACTAAAACAATATACAATGCCAGCCAAAAAAAAGACCGACCTGCAATAACTCCACTGTTATATGAATATCGGCACAAAGAATATTGGTGGAATGTTCCCATCAAAACTTCTACCAAGTGCAAACATAACAGGCCAGATATTGTGGTATAAGACAAACATGAAAAAGCATGTACCATCATAGAGGTCAGCTGATATAAATATCTATCTGAAAATCAAAGAGAAAGAGGATAGCTATGGACAACTACTTTGAAACTTCCTGCTTCTATATTTAGATTATAAATTATATGAATATCACATTTATACTAATAATGACTAATGCACTTGGTTTTGTTATAAAAAATGCTAGAGTGGCAATCTGGAAAAACAAGGGTTTTTAGAAAAAGAAATCAGCCAAATACAATCTGTAAACAGAACAGTAAAGTTCAAAATGTGACATTGTTTTTGCTATCAGGATTCTGATGATGGAGCTTTGTGTCTTTGTTAGAAACAAGCTCCTACCTAACAAGTAGACTTCAAATAATTAAAAATAGAAAAGAACATAATACATACATATAAACTATGAGTTTTTAGATGCTATTTTGAATGATGCTTAGAGCAATGTATTCTCCTGAGACTATATCTAAGGTCACCAAAATAAAGGCAGATTCAACATCAGTTGTACCAAGTAGCTCTCTTACTGAGAATGTTTGCCAGGCTGGATGATAGCCTGGGGTCTTTCTCTTGATTACATTTTCATTGCAAGCAGTGTTTCACAAGTTCTATTGTGCAGAACTTCATTAATTCTTTACAGAGAAAGATCTTCAGAAGAATATAAGATAGACTGTGCTTCTAGTAAATTTTGTGCAGTGTGTGTGTCTGTGTGTATAAGTGGTTGAGTATTCCACAGATACATGTACTCCTTATGTGATACTCAGGCAGAATCAGTATGATATAGCTGGACCTTTAAATGAAAAGTAAAATCCACTGAATGGGCTTCAGTGAAGTTTCTGTCAACCTAACTACACTCACAAGACTTGGGTTGATCCAAGTACATTATGAAAGATATATCCTCAAGATGCCATATAATGAAGTCAAACTCAGGTTCTCATGATTGGGAAGCAAAACTTCTGTTCTACACTCACCTTTACACACACACACACACACACACACACACACACACACACACACACACACACACACACACACACACACACACACACACACACACACACACACACACACACACACACACACAAATGTATTTACATCAGCATCAGCATCATTATTGTCAATTAATGTCTGTCTTTAATACTGATATGAGTTGGATGCTTTAATAAGACATGACTATCCAAAGGGCTGTGTTAGTCTCCAGTGTCTGCTTTGTCAAGATTTCTATGGCTGGATACCATTTCCAATGCCAGCCACTTTACAGAATATACTGGGTACTTTTTATGTGGCTACACCATGAGTAGAGTCACCAAGTAACTCACAAGACAAGACAAGGCCCTTCACAGAGTTTAGGCAGAGTGTTGAGGGAGGTGACTTTGTGCCAGGTGTTGAGGATTAACAAGGAAAGAAGGACAGGAACAGGTGTTTTACTGTAGAGGAGTTACAGGCAAGACATATATGAATAACTTCAAAATTGATAACACTTAGCTTCATGATTCAAAATTATGAGAGATTGCTTTTGAAATATCTCTCAGTGAAGCATCATATGGTTGTTAGAGAAATGTACAATAAAAATATTATCAGGAAAAAGAAGTAAATGGTAACTAAAAAGATTGATGCTAATGAACTGATGATTCATGAGAATATGGAAGAAATCTAAAAACATAGAAAAATAATAAAATAATATAAAATTAAAGTATATCCTACCTGATATTGTTATCTTAGAAAATATATTGTTCTGATGGGAATCAGCTCTCTACTTGAAGTTGATGTCAGATAAATACAGTGTAAAGATGGGTCGAGTATGTAAATTTTACCATTCTGGTTCAAGCTTATACTAATAACTATTGGAGTTAATAATGGGTTGAATAGTAGCTTGCCTCAATGTTTGCTTGGTAAACTGTGTTTTGAGAGCACAAGTGTAAGACTTTCAAATCAGTGTCAGTTAAAAAAAAACAACTTTTTTTAAAATTCAAAGTACGAATGGTTATAGAATGTGTTCTAGAACACAGAATATTTCCACTCTTTCTCTTTCTCTCTCTTATGTTTGCTTTCTTTTTATAACCTTGTCACAACTGGGAAGTGACTCATTAAAACAAACAATATCAATTTAATTAGGAAATACATATATGAACATACAGACATACATACATACAGACACATGCAAACACACACACATACACATACATATAATCCTTTCTACTATTGGCACAAGGCCTGAAATTTAGGGGTGAGGTATAGTCAATTACATCGACCCTAGTACTCAACTGGTACTTATTCTATCAACCTCAAAATGATGAAACGTGAAGTGACCTTGGCAGAATTTGAACTCAAAATGGACAAAATGCTGTTCAGCATTTTGCCTGATGTACTAACGGTTCAGCCAGCTTGCCACCTTATGCACATACATATAATAAAAATAAAAAGGGAAACAATACAAATATATCTATGGAATGAATTTGGAGAATTACTAGTAACCTCACTGGTGCTGTACTGGTGTTATAAAAAGTATCCAATGCACTCTGTAAAGTAGTTGGCACTAGGAAGGCCATTTTGCCAAAGAAACTACCAAAACAGACTGTGTAGCTTGCTGCAGTCCAGTGGTGTGCCAACTTCTGATGAACTGTCTAACCCATGCTAGCATGGGAAATAGATGTTAAATGGTGATGGCAGTAGTGAAGTTGAAAAGTGATCTATTCTGAATTCTACACAAAAAATTCTTAATTTATAAAAATTTTAAAGTTGTATAAAGACATCAACAACCTAGTGGCAATTGTTAGAAATTCACTGAGAAAAGGGGAGATAATTTCAAGAAATTAAGTATTAATTTCTGTTGTTAATTTACATGTTTAAGGAAAGGACAGCCTGACTTTTGTTTGCAGGCAAGGGACAACTATGATCATGTTTCTGTCTATAAGACTTCATGTGCTTAGTATTATCTAATCAAGCATACAGATCAGTGGATAAATTTTTGCATACAGAAAAAAGTCATATACTATCCATATTCATGCTATTAGCTATCTGAGTTATTTCCCTTAGCTTAATTTTAATTACGGTAATTATTCTGATCCAAAATAAATCAACTATTTACTAAAGACAGACAGGTTTTGAGGCATATAGATATATAGAGTGATCAATTCATAAAAAAATGCAAACACTTGCAAACATATATATAGTCACATATTCTTGAAATTTTATTATTTGAGGCTTATTGATTGTCCAAGACTGGTGAAAAGGAGGTGAGTGAAGTGTATTCTCAAGCTGAAAACCTGGCCTAAATGTTTACAGCAGATATTGAAGGAGTAGGTAATGATTAATGAGACATAGATTAAACCTTCCATTGAAGTAGGCTACCATGGAATTGGAACCCCAAATTCTAACACCAATAGTGCAAGGTATCTTGCCTGACATTTCCGGTGACTCCACCAGATAAAAATCTGCCAGTTTTTATCTCTCCGCTCCAAAGGCAGAAGTTGGATTTATCCAATGTTTATTGGCTTCCCTTACTGGCTGCTAATTCTGGTGAACTATATCTGCTAACATTATGAACTAACTCCGAGCCTCCAGAAACAGCTGTTGGACTTGTAATACCATACTTTCTCCCTTTTATTTTTCTGTGTCATTGTACTCCGTGTATGTTTGCTCTTTTAATATATAAACATCTATATATTTAAACTTGTCTGACAATTTTCAGTCTTTACTTTCTCTCTATTTACATCTATATATATATTCTATATCAAACTCAAGCAGTTATATTTGTTTATTTGCACCATTCTCTCTCTCTCTCTCTCTCTCTCTCTCTCTCTCATATATATATATATATATATATATATATCTTTGGGCATAATCTGGTGATGTCAGCTGTTACATTAACTGCTCTTTTATTACTTTTTATGTATTTTACATATATATGTGTGTATGTATTTATGCATTCATACATAGCGCAGGCATGACTATGTGGTAAGTAGCTTGCTTACCAACCACATGGCTCCGGGTTCAGTCCCACTGAATGGCACCTTGGATAAGTGTCTTCTGCTATAGACTTAGACCAACCAAAACCTTTTGAGTGGATTTGGCAGACAGAAACTGAAAAGAGCCTGTTGTATATATATGTATTTATGTGTGTGTGTCTTTGTGTCTGTGTTTGTCTCCCCCACTGCCACCATCGTTTGACAACCGATGTTGGTGTGTCTACATCCCCATAACTTAGTGGTTTGGTGAAAGAGATTGGTAGAATAAGTACTAGGCTTACAAAGAATAAGTCATGGGGTCAATTTCTTCGACTAAAAGACCCGTTAATGTGGTACTCCAGCATGGCCGCAGTCAAATGACTGAAACAAGTAAAAGAATAAATATTCATTCATTTCTTTTATATGCTTGTTTTTCCGAGCTAACATGGGTTAGATAATGTATTATTGAGGCATTGTTTTACAGCTGGATGCTCTTCCTGTTGCTAACCCTTACCTGTTTTTCAAGTAATGGCTCCCTTATTACATATAACTTTCAAGGCACAAAGCTGGTAGGTGATTTGTTGACAGGGAAAATAACAATATTATTTCTTGTAGCAAATGATATTTAATGAAGTGCAAATGTAAACACAGAGACACATGCATACACAATACATACATACATATTGGATTATATGATGAGCTTCTTTCAGTCTCTACCTACCAAATCCATTCACACTTAAAAATATAGATATTGAAAGAAGTGACTACATATATCAATCTGTTAAAACAAAATTACCTCCTGTCATTACTGAAGCTAAAAATAAACATATTTATATGACTTTTTTGTGCAGATTTTAAAAAATAAAGGCACATACCAATCATATACATACATCAGATCAAATTCACACACAACAGAAAATTATGTTTCTTAAGCTAACTGTCTTACACAACTGGGGTCACTGAAGTGTGAAAACCCTAAAGGAATGCACTTTGATTTTTAAAAGTATCATGAAAAAGAAAAACAACTTTTAAAAGTAAGTTTAAAAGCAATGTTAGTGATACCCCATACTTCTTTTACAATTATTTCTTTTAGCTGTGAATATTGTATTAATGTTCACATGCATATTAGGAAGTATCTTCTGCTGATACCACAAAAAATTAATGTTTAGTTTAGTATAACAATAAATATCAAAACATTAGTAAAATCACGACAGGGTATTTTGGTACTTTTTCTTTTCATGCTGGTTGTATGCTGGTTATGATTCTCAAAAGTGTCTTTTTCATTTATTTTTGTTGTTTTTTTCTTTTAAGTTTTCAATTAAATTTCAAATTTGTTGGTGCTAGAAGTTAGATTTAAATTGCACATCCTCTAAAAATGTGATATCACCTATCAATACAATATTTCTAGTTCAAGCTAAAAATAGAGCCTGCTAGGAATAGCACCCAAATCTCATTTAAATTCCATTTTAGCGTCTTGAAAACAAAAAGATCTCATTGCTTAATGATGTAGATTTAGATAATTTAGGCAGTATTATCTGCCTAAAAAAAAAACAAATGAAAAATCATTGTCATGAATAGAATGCCTGATCATTGATCTGTTGTAGTTGTACTGACATAGGATCTTGGGTCTATGTCAGCTCTAATACAGCAGATATATCATCATGTATTCCTTTCAAGTATTCATGAGATGTTATATTCTCTCCATTTTCCATTTCCTCTTTCTCTCTTTTGTCATTTATATAAGCAGACCTATGACTAAATGTATTTCAGCAATGATCATCCTGCTCTGTTTGGAACACAATGTATCTGGGACAAAATTATCCAATGTGTTCTTAGGACACATAGAGTTGCATTTGAGGGAGATTGAATGTGAGATTTAACTGTTATTTATAACAGGTTGAGTAACCTCATTGGTTTGAGCTATCTTACTTGTTAATAGGATCACTTATTTCTGAAATTCCTTTTAGTTATAATTGTTGATTCTCTTTATCCACCAGTTAAAATATCATTGCATTATTAGAAATTATTCAGGAATAAAAGGTTACATATTTAGTGGGGTTGATTTCTTTAACTACACTTCTCAAGGCTGTGGCCCAGTATGACTACACTCCAATGACTGAAACTAGTAAGAGATAAAAGATATGTGAACCATATCTTTAAAACTAGTTTGAATTCTTTTGGATATTGTAGTCCAGCTTAAATAAAAATTGCATCTCTTATGAGTTGTAGTATTGCACACAAAACTATCTATATTTTATTCATTTTATCCTAATTCTTATTAAGTTTATTTACCTTTATTAATTAAAAGCAGTCATTTTCTTATTGAAGAATATTTGTAAATTTTATTAGTTTAATTTTGTTCTTACTTTGATTTGAGTATTTTCTTCTAAGCTTTAAAATGCTATTTTTTTCAAATCCTGTTGGATCAGATGCATACCTTCATGTAAGGAAACCTTAATAACCAGAAACCTTAACAATGATCAAACCATGAGATAAATGGATAAAATTACCTCCATACACGTCCCTGTCTGTATAGTTTAAAATATACCAGTTTTATATAAGATTAGATAGGAAGCATGCTATATTAAAGTAGTAGTGATTATTTTGTGAAGGTACATGGCCTAATGGTTAAGGAGTTTGGTTCATGATTGTAAGGTTGTAGGTTCAATTCCTGGGCTTGTCCTTGAACAAACCACTGCATTTCATGTTGCTTCAGCCTACTCAGCTGTAATGGGTACCAGTCATATTTTTCTCCTTCCAGCTGTCACACCCTGGAAGTTCTGCTGGGTTAAGTGTAAGTGAGGCCTAAAAGGGTGTCTATATCTGCTTGTAACATTATAGGTACCTCAAACATCAGTGAAAGCATGGTGTATATTATCAAGCCAAACTCACCTGCAGGTGACAACTGGCTATACAGAGATTATTTTAAAATCAAATATGAGTTAAATGCTAATTATATTATGATAATTCCTTATAATCTTCTCTTGTGTAAAATAAATATTAATTCAAAACAGATCGTGTTTAATTTACATAACAGTTTTAATGAGTTTTACATCTTTCTTTATTTTTGTATTAATATGGATAGTAAATTGGCTAATATGAAAACTGGTTATGTGAATTTTTGATAATGGTAGTTTTTAATGTTAGTGCCATTTTTTAAAAATGCAAATGAAGCAATTGTAAAGAAAACCTCCAAAAAGATAAAAATAGGTCTCATAAAATTAAATTATAATTACATGAGAAACAGAAATGTTATAAGATTTACATGTGATAATAATAATAGACTGTATCAAACTGGCAGTATTATGCAGGCATGGCAACATAGTCTTGTTAGATAATTACACTATTTCATAATATCAACCTGATCATCAACATATATCGGTGTGACAAGGAATAGATGTAACTGCTATGGTTCAGTTATATCAGTACACATTATGAAATAACGTTTACAAAAATGCTATTTCAACATTACATAGTTTTGTTGTTATAAAAGGGATATACTGCATAATATCTTGTGTCAGGAAGGAATGAAATTATTTAATACGACTAAGAAAGATCAAAGCTATTGAAATACCTCTTTAATAGATTTTATATGAAATAGAATCTATTTAAGTAGAATCAGTTGTCATAAATAAAAGTGAGAATGAAAACACTGAAATCATTTCAACAGCTTTCAGTGTTTGTATTAATGAAATGATTTCAGTGTTTGTGTCAGTATACAAACTCCCAGCTTCTCAAAACTCTTTCCTAACTTGCAAGACACATCATAATTGGAAATTTTAACAATCATAGGAGAAGATGGAGGCTATTTGTGGTTGACATTGAGAGATACCAGTCTCCACAAAGATAGATTCTTTTTCTATGAAAACAATATATTGAGCAATGTGAAACTGATGAGCAATACTGTCTAGGAGTGCAAAAAAAACAACCTGGAATGTTTTAAAAGAGACAACAGATATAAATGAGAAAAATGACATGGAAAGACGAACTGAAGAGGTGTGATCACAGCAAATTTTTATGACTGTTAAACAAATTACATATTAATTGCAACTGAATGGTAAATTTACTAAAGAAATAATCAAGAATACAACAAAAAAAACACACTGTTTAATGCTGGCTTAGAAGATAATCCACCATGTATGATAATCCACAAGGAAAGAACAGGATTTTGACTTAAAGAAAAACTTTGCATCCATGTATTATATTGGCTACCATCACTGCACTAGTCATTTTACTTCATTAAACAATCAAATTTCTACTGAAGAATAACTTTTAAAATAATTTTATAACCAAATTTATAGACAAAAACTCAATAATTAAGACTTAATTTTAATTATGGTAGAAGAAATTTTCATTTAGAACTTAAATTGTTTTGACTAATTATTTATTGATGTATTCTTGTTATATTTAGTAAAATATTTGTTTTACCATTACTTTTTAACATATAATTTTTTTTATTGAAGGTAATTAAGGATTTAAATTATCATTCACCTTACAGTAAATATAATGATTATTTAATATAATTTTATGATGTCAAAATTGTTATGAAATGATTGGTTTGTATAAATAGTTATTGAAGGAGCAAGATTTTTAGTTTCGTTATTTTTTTTTAAACAAAGAAGCCAATTTGATAAAGAGAAATAAATTTAATTTAAGCTGATAATGAGAAGAAAATCCTTTAAAGTTTTATATTGACATTTTCCTTCCATTAAACTTGTTTCGTTATTTTGATATAAGATTACTATATATTCATATACTCTGCTTTAATATTGTTAAGTTCATTAAAACACATATTTTCTAGTTAACTTAGTTTATTTAGGGTCAATATTTTGGTCAAGTTTTGGTTTTAAATTCCAAAATTGGACAACAATACAATGGAAAAGTTTTTCTCTTCCAGATTATTGTTCTCTTTGCATGACATCAACATGAAACCAAGGAAGAAGAAAAAAATTCAGCCATTTTGAGTGATAGGTTGCCAGTTGTTTTCTCAACATCTTCAACTAGTTGGGGTTTTTTCGTCGCATAATTTCTCTTAATAGATGATAATGAGGTATTTCCTCTGTTCCAGTTTGTGACGCTTTAACAAGAAGAAAAAAAAAAAACATTTTCCAGATTGATTATCTTTTTTTGTTTCACATGAAATATGAATATTAGTTAAATGAATCAAACATGTCGATAACTTAGTCACATCTAATAATTAGGTTAAGAACGAAACAAAATATCTGAGCAAAAGGAAGAAACAAATCTTTTGATATTAAGATGTTTTGGAAGAATAATCTTCTCATTATTTCATATATAAGGAAAAATAAAAAATAAAAAGTGTTAAATGATAGATACAAAAATATAATTCAAACCAATATTAAATTTTAAAAAATTAATTATTTGCTTTTATGTTGAAGACACTATTGCCAAGTAATGTCACATGCAAAATACAAAAACCCATCATAACTGATATAATAATGAATGTACCATTAAATAAGCTTAAGTTATACTATCATGGGATTTTCTTCTATAAACTGTTTATGACAAACAATAAATAAATGTGTTACTATGTCGTAGGATCTTCATTATCAGAATCTAAGAATTTTATTATTTAAAAAGTCTAAGCCAAAATGTAAATGTTCCATACTTTTATGATTTGTGTGTGTGTGTGTATGTTTATTCTTTAACAAGAATATTATTGACAGTGACTTTGAAGTTTCAGCTAATTAAACAATTGTGGGATTGTGATGCATTAAAGTTAATCTTGGCTTTATATAGTCTCTGTTGAGTTAAAATCTTCCTTGGCTATATGGGCTTGAGTGGTGTGCTAATTAGGTTTTCGGGTGGGTAGTTATTATGGAAAGGTGTTTGTAGAAATTTTCATAGATTAACTTTGGATTTATGTCATTGTTTAGAATTTATTCATGTATGCAGAAATTTGCAAGCAGGTGTGAATATTTTTGGTAGGTAGGTATAAAATATATCAGAAGTTTAAGATATTTTTGGTCTGATTGGATTTAATCTTTTGCTTTGACAATGTAAAGGTTAAAAGTTCAAAGTTTAGCCTAATATTAAAAACTTAATAGATGGTTGTCAACTTTTTCGTAATGAAGTTTTCTAGGGATTCACAAAAGAATGTAAGTAGGGGTATGTTCTAGCTGGTTAGCTTTTTTTTTTAACTGCTGTTGTTGTTATTTAGGGTATTTCCTGTTTTTATAGTATATTATAAAATACCCACATTTGAAACAGAATTGAAGAAATATTTATAAATACATAATCTTTAAACTTTACCTCCATAAAACAAAAGGATTAAAATTTTTACATATTAATTAAATTGCTTATAGAACAAGGAATACCTTGAGAGAAACATACAGACCAACAAACTTTACATCCTCTTGTGAACAGCAAAGCACAAGATAAATTTTCTAAACTAACCAAACCACGATATACCAGGCTTATAAACCCCACCTTCCGAATAAAAACAGGAAATATCCCAAATAACAACAACAAGTAAAGAAACCAACAAACAAAACACACCACCATCCACATTCTTTTGTGAAGTCCTAAAAATTTCATTACAAAGTCACTGTCAATAATATTCTTGTTTAAGAATAATAAATTTGTACTCTACAAAAGTATAGAGTAACCCGTCAGATTAATGTAAAATTGTTTTTATTGAAACTGAACATAAAAACAAACACACACATATATATATATATATATATATGTATGTATGTATGTGTTAATATGAATATCAGGAAACTGCTAATATTGATTGAAATTTACTATTCTATAAAAAACATGTTTAGAAAGATAAAGATCCAGTTAGTCAAAAAAGAACTGTTGAAATTCATTTTAAAAGCAACAAATGAATTTTTCAAGAACTTTCAAGGTATTTTAAGGGGGTGGAAACCTAGTTAAGCATATCATGCATGCAATGTAGACAATACTATGTATGATATAGCCATGCCATTACCAATATTAATTATTCACACAATATATTATAGATTAAATAAAGATTAAAGAAAATCACCAGTACAGCCTAATGCAGTAAATATCAAGGTACAGTTTTGTTAAAAGTGTGAAATAAGATATTGTAAAGAACAAAATGTTTAAAGTTGTTTTTCATTTATCAGAAATAGAAATAATATTTAAAATGAAATAAAATAGTTTATTTCATTCTAAATATTATTTTTATTGCAAAATGACTAATTTGTCTTTAAATATACAATAAAAGTGATTAAAAGGAATAACAAACTTTTCAGTATATATTTCTTTTGGTGCATCATCTGTAATATTTCCAAAACATGTAATATGAGATGTCTAAATGTTGTTAATAAAAATATAATTGTTTGAAATATGAAAACCATCCTCAATGATAAAAAAAAATCCATTATTTACATCTACAGCATTTTTCAATAAGTTTGATTGCCAATAGTCTTCAGGTTTTCTTGTAACAGACTGGCTTCATTTAAACTGATTGAAAGATAGCATGAGAGGTAATAACTGAAAATTTTTTCATTCCTAAAATGAGATCAATAATAAGAAAAATTAAAATCTTATGTAATAACAAAATTACTGCCTTTAACCTTTACTGCATGAGAACTGAGTCTACTCAGTTGTGTGCTTGTGCGCTTGAGACATAGAAACCAAATTAATTGGTTTTTGGTTGTGGGGTACTCTACAGAATTCTTTGCATTTCATGATATAGTACTCACATTTTATTTTTAATGGTCAATGGAAAGAGGTTATGAGAACTGATTTGCATATGATTAGCATGCTACATGACCAGCAAATATTTAATCATTGCAATTAGAATCGATTATTTGGCACTATACTTTAAAAGTTTTCTTTCAGTGATATTATTTTTAAAAGAAAAATAATGGAAAACTTTAAGGGTATTATGAAAATTTTCTAAAGAGGTGATTAAATTCCTGCATGTTGTCTCATGTTATTTCTGGAAGAACATCTGTGTATACACTATACATATTAGGACTATTTATGCCAGAAAAAGAATGAATTCTAAATATATCAGTTAAAACACTTCAGTTATTTTCCGTTTTCTCAATGGACCAAATTATTTGGAATATATTAATAAAATAACCACTGGTTAATACAAATGTGCTAGCCACTGCAATGAAAACCTCTTATTATAGATGTTGACATCTTGCAGTGTAATCTTTGGTCCATCAATTTTATGTATAGGAGAGGAGAGTATATCAAAATTAAATTTTTTTGTTATTCATAAAATGAAGGAAACAGGTTAATATAATAGAAATTTTGTAAATTGTCAGTTTTGCAGTATATTTGATTCAGTGAAATTGATGAAAATGCACTTCAGAGCTAATTAGTTCATAGTGTGTGGGATAAGTAACAACCAAAGCACATTTTCAATGTCTTTTTGATCCATCTGAGCACTCAAGGTGCTGCCTAATTTTTTTGTGGGAGCCAAAATTTCTAGAGACTGAGTTAATGCTTCCCTTGGGTCAACATTTCTATTGCCTTAGAGTTGGAACCAATGTATGTGGGGTAGTAAGGTGTAATTATTGGTAAGCCCTTCAATTCTGGATATTTTCATGGATTGACATGTCAATGAAATTGGGCCATGTTATCACCACAATGTGATTAATGTAATCATTAAATGAGCCTTTTTTGAAGGGGTAAATATTTCCCTCAATTCTGGAGGCAGTGATATTATTCAAAGATGGGAGCTAATATTGCATCTCTCCTTGAAAAGTGCAATTTTTTGAAAATTTTTTTCTGGATTCCTATATTTTAGATGTCAGAGATTACAAATATGCAAAAAAAGAAAATTTTTTTAAAATTACCCCCCTCCTTCCCCCAATTTAAAATTCTGATTTGTTTATTTTAAAGAGCTTGTAGCAAACTAACGCAGTGCTATAGGGGATGTCATTGATATCTATCTCTCTCTTTATATACATATCTATATGCTTATTGAATTTAAAATTTTGAAAATGTGGTTTCTTGCATATTTGGAATCTCCATAATCAAAAACATAGGAAAAAAATTTCGAAAAAAGTTAAAAATTTTAAATTGGGGTATATGTAGGGGGGTGTGGGGTGTAATTTTTAAAAATTTGCATATTCGTAATCTCCAACATTTAAAATGTAGGAATCTGAAAAAAAATTTTTTTTTAATGTATTTTGTCAGGAGAGGTGCGTTTCTGCATTAGCTACCCAAATTGATAGGAAAAGATCAGATGAACTCACTTTTTGCTCTTGGGAAAGAAGCAGATGCCTCATATGAGATACCACTGTTAGCAACTCATTTGCTTTATCACATAAAGTGACAGCAGAGAAAGGAGTTGCTTGTATCTGAAGCTGAACAAAATAAATATTGAGATACCATACTCTGTCCATAAATTATATTTTCAGTCTGTAGGTTTTGAGATGTCAGAGAAAGCTGGATCACTGCAAATAAATTTTTGATCTCAGAGGCATTTCAGACAATGCTTAGGTGGATGCTTTTCTGTTCCAGCATCTCAACCTTGCAATCACTCATGGTAAAACTATGAATGTTTTGCAGTGCCTCAAAAATTTTTAGAGTGAAACACTAGTTTTCCCCTGGTGTGATGTATAACTAAATGGAATGTGCATGCCTCTACTTTGATTTTTTTACTATTTTTCGTTTCTATTTTTCTTTCTTCATTTTCTGACTATTTTTGTAAATGACATAGAAAGCTGTTTTCAACATTACATAACCATGATAATGACCATTATCATCATTTAACATCCACTTTTCCATTTTTGCATTGATTGGCTAGAATTTGTTGAGGCAGATTTTCTATGGTCAAGTGCTTTTCTTGTAACCAACACTCATCTGTTTCTAAGTGAGGTAACAAATCTTCATAACCAGACATGTTTCCACAGAAGATTGGAAATGCAGGACACTACTTGCATGATGGTGATGCTCTCTTACAGCCATAACATGATGTCAAGACAAGGAGGCAGAAATGTGCACACACACTTACACACACACACGTACACACACATCACACCACACACACACGACAAGCTTCTTTCAGGTTACATTTACCAAATCAACTCACAAGGCTTTGGTTGGCCTGGGGCTATAGAAGAAAACACTAGCCCAAGGAGCCATGTTATCACCACAATGCAATTAACCACATGGTTGAGAAGCAAACTACTTACTGTATATAAAATTTATAGATTTTCATTTAATACACAAAAGATCTTTAAAAATATCCCCAAACTATTCCTTTTATTATTGCTAATACAAGATGAATCAACCAGTTTAGTTTGATTGTTTATTAGGTTAAATGAAAGAAGATTCTTTCTGGAACACAACTGACCTGAACTGTCACCTGAAGACAAGTGTGTGTCTGTGGTCTACAACTGTGAATCATTACAGTGGTGTAGCTAGAGTATGTGCTGTCCAGGGCAGCCCTCGAGTTTGCCACACTCCTCCTACTAGGCCCCCAATCCTATACAGGCTTATATTGTGAACCCAGAAGAGCCATCCCCATAAAACCGTCATCCGGGGTGAAGCCTCATGCCCACTCCCTCAACACTACTTGATCATTATGAAGGATTGTAAGTTGATAATAAATGGGACCATTTAAAACCAGTGTCACAGCAAGGAAAAGATCAATCCTGGATATTCTTGATAAAAGAGTCAAGTAATTTTCTGTTTACATATTAGATTATGTTTTAGGAGTACATCTATTTTCATATGGCCTTCATTGTCACTACTTTTACTTTACTTTAATATCTATAGTTGTAAGGATACATAAGTTAGAGAAATAAATATCACAGGTTTGAGAAGTAAATAACCATATGTAAGAAAGTGAAGTTTCCTGCATATATTGTTCAATGCCTTTCAACCCAATCCTTTTTTAAGTCAACCATAGTTAAATAGACAAAAGCACCCCGCCTTCTGATATATGATATAAAATGAAACATGAATATAGATGTAAGACATACTGCTTCAAAACAAAATAAATTTGTTTAATTAGTAACATCCCTTGTTTAATTGGATTACTGCTGTCAAATGAAATCTCATCATTGTCCCTTGTTTAACACCATTTTTTAAATTTAGTACTTGTAGAGACTGAACAGCAAAATCAACAACAGTCCTTATCATAATTTTAACATCCAGTTTCCAATGCTTTGATGGGTCAGATGGAATTCGTTGAGGCAAATTTTTTATGGCCAGATAGCCTTCCTGTCACTTACTTGGAAACTCTCATCTGTTTCCAAGTAAGATAATAGTTCCCCTAGGCCAGATATTTTTTACATGAGAGGATGGTAGATGGAGAACACTGCTAGTAAGATGATGATGCTCATTTACAACTATTATGTGATATCAAAATAAGGTAACACTAACACACACACGACAAGCTTTTATCAGTTTCTGTCTACCAAATTACTCACAAGGCTTTGGTCAGCCTGGACTTTAGTAGAAGATTCTTGCCTAAGGTACAATGCAGTAGGACTGAACCTGAAACCATGTGGCTGGAAAGCACACTTCTGAACCACACATCCATGTCAATGAAACTTACATTATCTCACAGGTAATTAGAAAATTCACGTGTGCACACACACATACACACACAAAATCATCTGGAATCAAAATTATTTAAGATTAAATTCCAAAATAAAGGTATTTCGGTAAAAAGTAAATCTAAGCCATAAATTGTTTTCTACAGAATAAAACATTGAATAATCAGATTAGTGTTGGAAACTTATTTAGGAAGGGAAAAAAACCCCATGATACACTGAAAACAATTATGTCAATGGTAAATGTGGGGCTATATTTGGACAGATGTGCTTCCAATGAAGAACATTTTTTTCTTCAGATGAAAGGTCAACAGAAGAAGTAGCATCACTGATTCCTGGAGCAATATTTCTTTGAGGGTTATTTTAGATTATGTTACTGACCTATTTGTAGATGAGGGCATTAAGTGAAAAAGGAAATTTCATTCTTAGGATTCAGATAACTCAAAGAAACTATATATTTGTGTTAATCTAATTTTAGAATTTATTACTTCCAGGTTATGGTCTAAATATTAATCAACCCACTCCAATAACATATGGTTGTTTATTAGTGTAGAAAGACATACAAGCATAATTTTCATTTATGGCTACAATTGGAAATTTGAAAATCAGCATACACAGCAGAAATATGAAATTGATATAATTTGGTATCAAATGGAAAATAATTTTGAATAAAATTCAATAAGAATTTAATACATATTGATAATCTAGAGATAAATATTTTCTCTTATTCATATTATTAACTGAGGACAATGGGTCAGAGGAGTTTACAGAGTGTCACACATTTGTCAGTTTGTCATTTTTACATTCCAAATTCAATTTGTATGTGGGTTTATTTTGCTATCCATGTCAATAAAATAAGTACCGGTCATATACAGAAATTCACTTAGCTAAACATAATTTTCCTCAAAATTTGTGACTTTTAGCCAACTTTAATAGTCATTATCATTTTAATAAGTCCTCAGATCTTAAATATATAATCTTAAAATATATTTAAGATCATTTGAAGAAGCCAAAACAAGGTAAAAAAAATGAAAGTTGTCAAAAACATTATATTAATCTAGTCTATTAAAATAGTTAAGAAATAGTTAAAAAAAGAAATCAAAAAATAAAAAAGAAACCACTGTTACACTTGTTAAATTTCTGAAAGTTAGTTGTGAACAAACTTCTTTCCATGACTACTGAACAACATTGAATAGTGTGATTGAATCTATAAACATCATTTCAAATATTCAATGATTATGGTATTACTTGTACTGATTTTATCAACCCTGGATTGGTGAATGGCTAAGTCATATTTAAATATAAAATCAGAAGGCATTGAACAAGATATTAGATAAAAGCATAACTGTGTGGTTGTGACGATCATTTCACAACCACATGATTTTTGGTTCAGTCTTACTGCAGTCACCTTGGGGAAATGCCTTTTGTTTAGGTCTAAGTTCCCACTATAGTCACTTTGTTATTAACTACAGTGGAAGCTTCAGTTCTTAAAGATGATTCTGTAGATCATGTTATTGTCAGCCTCTTAATGGCATTGACTATGGTAGTTGGAATATTAGCAAAGTAGAGTGATTCCATTATCTATGAATGAGGAACAGAATCAAAATCCTTCTTATAGTCTAGCCAACAATTGGCAAATTTTGGTTGTGCTGTTTCACTTCCTTGACAATTTTGTTGATACAGAGTTCTTTGACACAGCTCCAAACACTTTTCTTTCCCCTTACCTGTATGTTTCACAGTGATTCCGGAGGAATGACTTCAAGCAACATGTGTATAATTTATATATTACATTCAAGCATATAATTTTTGGTTAAGTGTGTCTCTAAGTTTTTAGTTACAAGTGTTGAACATGTGGCTGCCAACCAGTTTGGCATGTCATTCTCAGCATTCATTGATATTTTGAACAGATTAATGAAGGCTGGTCAGAGAATGTGAGTTTCCTATAATAATAATAATAATAATCAGCTAACAGGTGTCTCCCAGGTGATTTCCCATTAACAGTTTTGTGACAGCTGTAAGAAGAGTTTCACTGTTGATATTATAAGAATGTCATTACGTGCGTGTGTGTGTGTGTGTGTATGTACCTATGTGTAAAAATATGTGTTTCATACATAAATATACATTTATATATTGCATATATATATATATATCATATGCATGCAAACAAAGTAAAGAGCCTATAAATAATTGTTATAGTTAGTACACATACATAATGGACTTCTTTTACATTTTGTCTACCAAAAATCCATTCACAAGGCTTTGGCCAGCCTAGGACCACACAATGGGATTGAAGTAATTTATTAACCAAACAGCTACTCCTGCACCTGTCATCATCATTGTCACCATCATCATTTAATGTCCGTTTTCCCTGCTGTCATGGGTTAGATGGTTTAACTGAAAACTGGTAAGCTGGGGAGCTGCACCAGGTTCCAGTCTGATTTGGCATAGTTTCTTCAGCTGGATGCCATTCCTAATGCCAACCACTACGAGAGTGTAGTGGGTGTTTTTTACGTGCCATCAGCATGAGTGCCAGTTATAAAACACTGGCATCGGCCACAACTAATGTCTCATTTGGCTTGATAGTTCTACACAAGCACACTACATTTCCAAAGATTTTGGTCACTTGTCACTGCCTCCATGAGGCCCAAAGTTTGAAGAGTGCTTTTGTGACACTGGCATTGGCCATGACTATGATTTCACTTGGCTTGATGGGTCATTTCAAGCACAGCCTATCACCCAACATTTGAAGGGCATGTTTTATGTACCACCAGTATAAGTATCATTTACACAAATCTGGCATTGGTCATGACTGTGATTTCAGTTGGCTTGACGGATCTTCTCAAGCATGGCATTTCACCAAAGGCCTTGGTCACTAGTCATTGCCTCCATGAGACCCAACATTCGAATATCATGCTTCATCACCTCATCTCATGTCTTCTTGGGTCTACCTCTTCCACAAGTTCCCTCCATAATTAGAGACTAGCACTTCTTCACACAACTGTCTTCATTCATACACATTACATGAACATACCAGCACAGATGTCTCTCTTGTGCACCACATCTAATGTCTCTTATGCTCAATGTTTCTCTCAAGACACTTACACACTGTCATACATGCACATTGACATTGCACATCCAGTAACGCATGCTAGCTTCAATATAAAAAAAAGCAGCCATCCTTCTGTAACTTTTCTAACTACAATACTATTCAACAACTGTCATCATATGAGAGTAGAACTGCATGTTTCATCCGCTTTTGTGCTAACATTTATCCCTCTTCTTGGCACTACTTTCTTTTAGCTTCCATCCCTCATTCTCAATATCATCCCTTACCATTCCATTTTCCATTGATTACTCCTTTCCCACTGTTCTACATTTTATGACTGCCATAACTCATCATTAATACCTTCTCATATCTTCTATCATTGTCAACACCCTCTTATATCTGCTCTCATTCTCAATACTTCATATTTGCAGTTGACATCTACCCTAATCCACTCCTATATATTTCTGACCTCCATCACTGTCACTGTACATTTATCTCTCACCCCCTACTCCCCCACCCTGCATACCATTTCTCAACTTCTGATTTATGTATACATTTATTATAATGCTGCTCTCCAGTCTTTCTGTACTGCTACTTATCAACTACATTTTCCTGAGCCATTCCTATTCCTTTCACCTTCCCCCACCAAACCGATATTTACCATCAGCTACTCTTCCATCTTTGTTCATTGTTCATTACATTCCCCTCTACCCTCATCTCTAACTTTCTATCACTCTTCTCTCATGCCCTTATGAAGTTACCATCATTTCTTACTCTTCTGTTTGTATTCTATTTTGTATTTACCTTCTTGTATCTTGAAAGTATGCTCTGACATGTCACCACCAACATCTTTATCTTCCTTCCCAGCTACTCTCAACTGCCCATATATAATGCGGGGCAGCAATGTATTTCCTCTATGGAAAGAGACCAGTGCTTGTCTCTCAATCATACTTTAGTCTTTCAACACCTAGCATAAAGCCCTTCCTTGCTATAACATTCTATGCAGTTGAGGGAGATTTTACCTCTCTTTGTCTTATGGATGAGGAGTGGCTGGTATGGAGGGTGATGAAGGCAGAAGTGGTAGGCGGCAGAACCAGAAGCAGACCTTGGTTTGTGTGGATGGATGGATGGAGTGAGGAAATCTTTGATGGTTAGAGGTGTTGGAGTGAGAGAAGCAAGAGAGTTTATAAATGATAGTAAAGCTTGGAGAGTGCTTGTGGATGGATGAGTGAATTTGATATGGCTCAAAGGGGTAGGGAAGCAGTATGATGTGGTGGGAGAAAACCAGCATATGCTGTTGGACCCTGCTGCTGATATTGGGTGTTGCATTCTATGCCTTGACTGGAGCATAGAATGGGCTTTACCTCTTTGAGCTGGGAAATGAAGGGAATGCCTGGTGTGTGTCTTGTGACTACTCACTCCTAAAAAATGGGGTATAGGCCTGGATATATAAAAGGAAAACACACACACACACACACACACACCACACACACACACACATATATATATATATATATATATATATAATATATATATATATATATATAATTGTCTTATGAGTTACTTGGCAATCTCACTAGTGCCAATTCCATGAAAAAAGTACCCAGTACATTTTATAAAGGAGTTGGTGTTAGGAGAAACAAAGTTATAGAAATCATGTCAAAGCAGACATTGGAGTTTGATGTAGTCCTCTGACTCATCGGATCCTGCCAAATTTTCCAACCCATACCATCATGAAAGACAGATATGATTATGATGATCACACACACACACACACACACACACACACACACACACACACACACACACACACACAGAGGCATATGTCATCTGATATACTGACAGCTGATGATGGAAATACATGCTTGATGTGCTTATTGTCTGTGAAGCTTTTTAGCTTGTTCTCATGGTTTTAAGTAGTCCTTCTTTGAAATTGTAGTTCTCATAGGGTTGAACTTGTTTCTTGGTTTATGGTAATTTTTATTGCTTATATACACAATACATTGATATTCTGTGATTGCTCTGCACGGAGATTCTAATTCTGGCTACGATCATACTTGTTTAAGGATTTCTAGTTCATGGACGGTGTGTGTGTGCGTGCATGTGTGTGTGTGTGTGTGTGTATATATTTATTGATATTTAGTAGAAGTAACAGTGTGACTCAAGGTCTAAGAGCTTTGTGCATTTGCACTTATCAAAATGGCAATGTATAAAACTCTCAGACCTTGAGTCACTCTGTTATTTCTGCTAAATATTAATAAAAATATACATATACTCCTATTATGAGTTCTATTTTCCCTATTTGCATCACATACCTGTCTGTTTATCTCTCTCTCTATCTATCTATCTATGTATCAAACTGTCTATCTATTTATCTTCCCCCCTCTCTCTCTATCTATCTATATCTATCTATATAAATATATATATACATATATATGTATATTGAGTTACATGTGTACAAACATACACATACTTACATATAACTATTATATAGACATATTCTCTTTTACTTGTTTCAGTCATTTGACTGTGGCCATGCTGGAGTACCACCTTTAGTTGAGCAAATCGATTTCAAGACTTATTCTTTGTAAGCCTAGTACTTATTCTATCAGTCTCTTTTGCTGAACTGCTAAGTTACAGGGATGTAAACACACTAGCATCGGTTGCCAAGTGATGTTGGGACAAACACAGACACACAAACATATACACACATGTACATATATATACGATGGGCTTCTTTCAATTTCCGTCTACCAAATCCACTCTGGTCGGCCCGAGGCTATAGTAGAAGACACTTGCCCAAGGTGCCATGCAATGGGACTGAACCCAGAACCATGTGGTCTGTAAGCAAGCTACTTACTACACAGCCACTCCTACGCCTATATATATTTTAATATATTTGTGTACTCTTTTTCTATGCTGGCATGAGTTGGACAAAACTTTTTGAGGTGGCATTTCTACAGATACATGCCCTTCCAAATGCCAGCACTTCTATTCAAGCAAGGTACTTTATTCCTTTTCTAGACAAGATAAATGTTTAAGTTGTGACACGTCTTATTTATGTGAGGCATAGATATCACCTCACCCATGTAGTATCAATGAAAACATATGCAGAGAAAAGCAAACACACATACATCTACAAATATACATACATGTATACACACAAATATATATATACATATATATATATATATATATATATATTATATATATATATATATATATAATATATATATATATATATATGTATATAAGGCTTGTATACAGATTCCATCAACCAAATTTCACTCACAAGGCATTGGTTAACTCTAGGCTTACAGTAGAAGACACTTGCCCAAGGTGCTATATACATACATATATATATATATAAATATATACATATACATACATATATACACATATACATACATATATACATATATACATACAGACATACATACATAAATATATATATATATATATAACGGGAAGCTTTATGAAAATAAACAAAAGACGAAGGCAGGTGGAAAACAAACGAACAATTGTATTAGCATATATATATATATATATATATATATATATATATATATATATATATATATATATATAATATATATATATAAAAGTATATATACATGTACATACACATGCATACATACACTCCCCACACACACACACATGCACACACATACACTAAAGATACAAACTTTTCAAATGTTTTGATAAAAATATCGAAATGTCATTTTCATCATATGTGGCCTTTTGTATCCTATACTCATGGAATTTAACCTAATTTTTTTCAAAACCAACCCAAGTAAACTATACTGAAATGACTATAGCTATATATCTATATTTATATACATGGAATTACTAAATATTTTATAGGATAATATAAAATCTTTTGTTGTCTGATGGGAGAGGTAAAGCATAGTTGCAGTCATATTATACAGAGATTAAAACTGTTTAATCAACAGAGACCTAACTTTTTGTGATAAATACAACCTTGATCTGAACATAGAGTGTTTGTTCTTACATTTTTATAGAATCTCAACTCTTCTAAATTGCTTTCTTCAGGAAATAAAATATAAGAATGATCTCTAAAATTCAATAAAGAGATGATTTTAGCATTGTACATAAGGCATTCTATGCTTTGAACCGGGCATAGAACAGAGATCACCTTTTTGAGCTGGGAAATGAATGGAATGCCTGGTGTGTGTGTTGTTGTGGTTACCCACTCCTATAAAAATGGGGAATAGGCCTGGGTATATTTATATATCTATATATATACATAAGGCCTTTAAGATGATGAGCTGGCAGAACTGCTTGCATGTTGGACAAAATACTTAGCAGCATTTCTTCTCACTCTTTACATTCTGAGTTCATATCCCATCAAAGTCAACTTTTCCTTTCATTCTTTTGAAGTCACTAAAATAAAGTACCAGTCAACTATGGGGGAAAGGGGGCAATGTATCAATAATATACTTGTCCTATACCCTCAAAGTTGCTGGCCTTGAACCCTGCAACTGAATGGTGTCCCATTCAAGAGAATATTGTAATCTTGGTCACTTATATTCTATGGAAACTAGAATACAAAAAATGTATGGCTTTTATACACAAGGCGTTGTAGTTAGAGCAACATTTAGTTTGGTACCCAGCTCTTAGTAGGAAAGCATATAGATGGATGCTATATATTATAGTAAAATAAAATCATACAAGTTAAATTTTCACACATTTTGGTTGTATTAAAATCTAACCAAAATAAGGTCGTAATCTTTCTCTACAGGACCTGCAATGTAATCATAGAACAATGCTTAATCTAATCTTTCATGAAACACAACTTCTGTCATCCAATATTCATAAATATTGGGTCATCCCATAAATAATGCAGTTTTTCCATACTTTTTTTTATTTTACAAAATTAAGATAAATAAAGTTCTTTTTTAATCTAGAATATACTCTCCTTTATTTTCTACAAATCTCTTCCAGCTATCTGGTAGACTTGCGAAGTCCCTCTTCCAAAATCACTTGTCCATGATGAAAAATATTCCTCCAGTACTGTTCTGACCTCGTCTACATTTATTCTGCAGTCGTCAAATGATTTTGATGACTGCAGAATAAATGATAATCTGATTGAGCAATGTCCGACGAATATGGTGGGTGGGGCATCGTTTCCCATTCAAACTGCTCCAGCCTTTCAAATATCATTCTTGCTGTATGTGGCTGAGCATTATCCTGATGGAAGAACTCCTTTTGTCTTGAAACCAAAAATGAGCGCTGACTTAAGACACACAAGCTGCTTACAGTAGATCTCCTTTGTTATCATTTGCTTTGGGTTTAAAAGTTCAAAGTGGGCTAAACCTTCCACATCTCACTAAACACATGATAAAACCTTACATGGGTGAAGACCATCTTTAACCTGGGGTGCAAGCGTTTCTCCTTACACTACCCATTGTCTTCAGCACTTGACATTTTTATAGAAAACCCATTTCTCCTCCCCAGTCACTATTCGGTCCAAAAATGGTTCATTCGTGATATGTGACAGCAAAGAAGAGCACATATTCACTCTTTGCATGCAATTAGACTGGGAAAGTTTGTGAGGAACCCATTGACCCAGTTTTCTGGCTTTTCTGATAGCATGCAGGTGTTGATGAATGGTTGAATGACCAAACCCAAGCTTCTCTGCTAGTTCCTAAACAGTTACGATGGGATTTTGTTCCACCAAGATTTGCAGGACATTCTCATCGAGTTCTACAGATCTTCCGAGACGAGCCTCATCTTCTAGGCTGTAGTTTCTGGCTTAGAATTTCTGGAACCATTGATACTGGCTTATGCTTATTGTCCGATCCCTATGTACTGCATTAATATTCCTTGCACTTTCCGTTGTGTTGTTGCCTTTATTGAACTCATAAAGCAAGATATGCTGAATATGCTCCTCTGTCACTTCCATTATAGCTTTGAAAAAATAACTGTTAAAATCTAACTGCACTTTTCAAAACTTGTACTAAGAATAAGTACAAGGTAAAATTACTACCTGCTTTTATAGCAATTTGACGCAGGTAGTTTATTCCGTTCCTCTCTGACTTTTAGTTCATG